>NC_133361.1:99705526-99795717 GCF_049309525.1 Garra rufa
CTTTTCAAAGTAAGTAATACATGTTTTCTACTTTCTTCCTCTCTGTTTACAATGTTCTCAATTGGTAACTCGTTACGTTTTCGTCCGTCGTTCATCCGTGTTTGGCGTTCACAAACTTTTGACTCGCGAATTGCCCATAATGAAACACTGTTTAAATGTAATCTAACTTTCTAAAGTCCATTTACTCGTTCTTAAGTTCGATTTAAATGGGGGAAAAACGCGTTTCAGCTGTAAGTGCAGTCATCCCTTATGACAATTTACCTTGTTTTTACTATAGTAAAAGCGTAGTAACCATGTTGTGTTTTTGGCTGATCGATTACAACTGTATGAACACAGTCTTACTATAAATGAAAATCTGAATGAACAGCAACAACAAAAAACGTTGTGCTTGTGTTTGTCGTCATTTACCATGGCTTTACTATAGTGAAAGTGTAGTAATCATGTTTTCTTTTCATTACTTGCCTATAATCTCACATATTAAACACAATTGTGCCTGTAATCGTACTTATTAAACTCAGTTTACTCGTTCTTTAAGTGTAAACACAGTCTTACTATAAATAAAAATATGAATGAAAAAAAAACCAAGTCATTTACCATGCTTTTACTATAGTGAAAGTGTAGTAATCATGTTTTGTTTCCATGATTTGCCTATAATCTTACATATAAAACACCATTTGCCTGTAATTTTGCATAGTAAACACATCTATTCTATTTAAAGTTTGATTTGGATTTAAAAAATATGTTTAGTTGTAGACATTGTCATTTCTAATTAACATTTAATGTGATTTTGCTGTGTGAATGTAGTAATCAAGTTTTGTGTTTGCAGATGGATTACTATTTATATAAACACAGATGCAAGTGCTACAAATAATAATTTAAATGAAAATGCAATGTTATATAGACATCCCTTACAAAAATTAACCATGGTTTAAGTAAAGTGTACTTACTATGTTCTTTGTTTTTTTGTTTTGTTTTTTTTTTTCTCAGATTGATTATCATATGTATAACCACAGCTTTTAACTAACAATGTACTTTATTTTACATTGTCATTAATACATGCTATATGTAGTTACTATAGTAATAACAGTAAATTATGCATAATTGGATGCAACTAACTGTAAACCAAACAAAACAATAATCTTATCCCTATCGTAACTGCATGTAGTAATTTCATATTCAAATACTTATATGTATAATTGTAGTGTAACACCTTTAATTAAATGTGTAACCTTGTTTTGCTTTATTAGCAATAAAATAATGTTTAATTGTTGTAATGGGTGCCATTATTTAGTCAGCTTGAATATATATATTGTTGTATCATTATAAAAAAATTAAAAACATTTGTGTAGTTGTCCAATACCTGCAAAATGCACATTACTAACTATTTTTTCCCTATTATATTTAGATGAGCACTAAGCCAAAGAGCCACAAGGTCATGGGTGTTGGCGAGTGGATGGCCAGGTTGAGGACTTTTGCCAGCTCTGGGGTTTTGTCCGTCTGGAGGCAACAGACCAGCACCACGGCAGCGGAAGTGGTACAACCTCTATCAGAAGGTAAAGTTACCTGTATCTTATTGTAGAATATGAATGTGTACATTATTTGTCAAACATTTTTACACGTGACTGTGTTTAATGTTTTGAAAGAAGTGTCTTTTGCTCATTCAGCCTGCATTTATTTGATCAAAAATATAGTAAAAACAGCAATATAATTTGTACTGCATATTTGTATTTATTTTGTTATTTTTTAATGAAAACTGTGATACGTTTTGCAGAATTCATTGATGAATAAAAAGTTAAAAAGAACAGCATTAATTTCTTAAAAAAAAAAAACTTTTGAACAGTACTGTATATTGTTACAGAAGATTTTCTATTATATTTCTAATGCTGTTCTTTATTTAACTTTTTAATGATTTCTAAAATGATTGCTAAATATATTCAGCGTTGATGACAGAAATAAATTAAATTTAAAGAATATGTAACTGTAAATTTAAACTGTATTAACATTTTATAATATTATTCATGTTTTTTATATTTTTTATTAAATAAATGCAGGACTGATGAGCATAAGACACTTCTTTCAAAAACATTAAAAATAGCAATGAGTCCAAACTTTTGACTGATCCTGTATTTGTGTGTTTTATTTATTATTATTTTTTTCATAGGAGAGCTGCTTGCTCAGACTGGACAGCCCCTGGTAGTGGACCCTGACTCAGAAGAGACAGAGAACATGCTGGAGGATGTGGATGAAGGTGAGGATGAAGAAGACGAGGGCTTCAGGGAGGACCAAACACTTGACATTACTGAGTCGAGTCTTACTGATGACCCAAGCTTCTCTCTGTCCTCCACCCAGCATGATGCCTCCTTCACGCCAGGTGCCTCAGCATCTCCTGACGAGTCTGTGGTATGTAAATATCTCATTTAATGTATGTATGTAATTATGTTTTATGTAATATTGTTAAATTTCTAGGGAAAAAATATAATTTGTGCTGACCTGTAGCTTTTTGTCTGAAGTTGAAAAAAAAAAATCTAGAAAAATATTTATATTTATTTGTTTTTTTTTGTCCCACTTCACTGTACTCATAATGTTGTTTATTTAATAATTTTTTTTTTGTATTTTTCTCACAGGCTTTGCATAGTGCTGGTGTGCTGGACAAAGTGGACAGCCTTGTGGAGTATCTTGTGGAGCTCAGGAATCAGCCATCTCTGGCTCTCACCAACCATCAGGTCAGTTTCTCTTCTTGACCTGTCATATGTTAACACTACCACTTGTTTTGTTTTCTCATTTGCCATGTATTATATGCTCTCTCTGCTTAGGTGAGCAATATAGTTGGCAGAACCTGCTGGATTACGATAAGAAGAGAGTGATGTTTGCTACCAGACACCAGAGCAGGCTGGACACAGGTTCACTCCAGGGGTGGAGAGCGTGAAGAGGCATACATTCACCACCACTGCCCCACTTGCCCAGTGGCCAGATTGTTGTCGCCTGATAGAGACCATTTCAAGCTCTGTGCCATCCATAAGAGTCCAAAAAATAAAGGGGATAAAGTTTTATTTATGTGTATTGTTTTCTGCTTTCTATTCTTTTGCACTTGCAATGAATGCACTAGTGCCATGGACATTAAGACAGTTTTATTTAATAGTATAGTTTTGTTTTCTGTTCTTTAGCACTTTCAAAACATGCACAGGAGTCATTAATATTTTAAAGTTTTATTCATTTGTATTGTTCTGTGCTTTCTGTTCTTTTCACTTGCAGTTAATGCACAAGAGCCATGGACATTGGACGGTTTTATTTATATGTATAGCTCTGTTTTCTGTTCTTTTGCACTTGCAAAAAATGCACAAGAGTCATGGACAATAGAAAGTATTATTAAGAGATATTATTCTGTTTTCTGCACATGCAACATAACTATAAGAATAAAAATGTAAAAAAAAAAAATGAATAATGAATAATTGGCTATGACTGATTGAAAAATAAAAGTTTGGTCATGATTAAATAACTCTTTTTGTATGTCTTTGTTACAGTATCATTTAACGGTTATAGGCCCTTTTAAAAATGTTGATAAATTTGGGGATTATTTAATAAATAAATGTACAATTTTTTGTACTATAAGTTTTAGAACATAACTACAGCAGAAATATATTTAAAGTGCAAAACCTTTGAATAAGATATCAATAATCAGTAATATAAATCTAATAAAATATTATTTAAATTCATTAATTCAAATAATTTCATTCATTTGGACATCATTTATGTGATAATTACTGATAAATAAAACATTCAGTAAACACTTCAATGTATGGCAACACTAATATGAACTGGAAAGCTTGTGATCATCCTTACTCCCATATAAATGTACAGGAAAATAGAGAAAACATTTTTTTTTCAGATAATTTATTGTAAATATACACTCCATAAACATTGCTTTGAAGTTCAAAGAGATAAAATTCCCTTTCATTTCTTTTCTCCTCATTTTTTCCTTTTTTCTCTCTCTTTTTTCTTTCTTTTTCTCTTTTCCCCCCTTCTTCCTTTTCTTCCCCCCCTTAACAGACTATTGTTCCCCAGCTTTGGCGCAATCGGTTAGCGCGTTCGGCTGTTAACCGAAAGGTTGGTGGTTCGAGCCCACCCAGGGACGTGTGAAATGCCGGAGTTTTGCACGCGCGTCAGGTGTCCACTAACGCCTATGCCATTCTTAGGGTTGCGAGGCACAGCTTTCTCAGGGCGTTTATCTTGTGCACCTTCAATAAGCTGGCTTGTTTTAAAAGAATTCAGCGGCGGGCATTTGGTGAACATTTTCACCAGCTCGAGTAGTTTGCTGTGGCATGTGGATGCCTTCTTTACTGATGATCTGTCTCTGGGGCTCATCTAGTTGACATAGTATCCGCTGACATTCGGCTGAAGGTGCTGATCCACCATCTGCTCTTGGTACGGACTGGAACCGGGGGACTGTAGTGACCATCAGATCGGAATACAGAATGGATCTGGTGGCTACGGTGACCTCAGAATAAGAAGAAACAGACTAATATTAATGTAGATGCAAAAGTTCCATGTTGCCACAAAGTCAATACCCAATACCCCACCGGGATGACTTGAAATACAGTCAGCATCGGCAATTTTTGCCAGTCTCTCTGGAGGCTTGTTGAGAAAGATAGTCTTGCTTCGTTTTGTTTCCTTTTATTGGCGTGGCTGGTTGTTGGTCCTCGTCAAAGAGGTGTCCACCGATCATAGCGTGCCGGAGCCAGAAGACTTGTTGTTTTGTCAATATGTTCTCAAGACTTTGCGGCAGGTATCAATAAACTACAGCACAATCACAGCTCTCCGCTACCCATCGTAAACAGGTTGGGCCTGTCTGTTCCGGTGGGCTCTCAGTGGTGCTAAAGCATCAAATGAAGAGGATGGGATTCGAACCCACACAAACCAAGGCGTGCCGAGCACAACGGGCTAGCCTTGCATCGCCTTAACCACTCGACCACCTTTCGTTTTGCGCGGTCCTTTTGTTTAACACTCCCGATTCAGACCACCAGCTCATTAGTAGAGCGCTCAGTGAACTGAACTGAGTGTGTCAGATAGGGAAGACACACAAAAATTGCAGAGTGGGGTCCCCAGGACCGAGGATCACTGCTAAATGTACCGAATGACGAGGATGGGATTCGAACCCACGCGTGCAGAGCACAATGGATTAGCAGTCCATCGCCTTAACCACTCGGCCACCTCGTCGTATTACGTGCCATCTTTTATTTAGCACTCCCAATTCAGATCATCAGCTCATTAGTAGAGAACTCAAAGAACTGAACTGAGTGTGTTAGATAAGGAGGACACACAAAAAGTTCAGCATGGGGTCCCCAGGACCTAGATTAAGGTCCAGTGCTAAAGGAACCGAACGACAAGGATGGGATTAGCAGTCCATCGCCTTAACCACTCGGCCTCCCCGCCCCCTTGCTGACTGAGAGAGGCCATGCTGCGGACCTTTTCAGCTGCTGCTGCTGTGCTTTCAGCAGGCTGTTTTGAGCACAGAGGGAATAGTGAATGAGCCGTCTTTTACACACCTCTAATCTGTTCCGTAGAAACACGGTGCAGCAACCCGTGCCAGGAGACTGTTTGTGCGGCAGTTTAAAGCTTGCTACCACCTTGTCGGTTCACATCCACGTAGGTGCCTGCAAAGGTCACGACCGTCGGCGGCATTCTTTCGCAGAGGCAATATTGTAGCCTATGAGGTTAATCCGAGGCGCGATCATTGCTGGTTGAAAACTTTACCCAATACCCCGCCAGGATGACTTGAAATACAGTCAGCTTTGGCAATTTTTGCTAGCCTCTCTGGAGGCTTAGAGTATTGTTGAGAAAAAATAGCCTTGTTTCGTTTAGGTTTTGTTTCTCGTCGAAAAGGTGTCTGCTGATGATTGAGCGCCAGAGCCAGAAGGCTTGTTGTTTTGTAAATATGTCCTCAAGACGGGTATCATTAAACTGCAGCGCAATTACAGCTCACCGTTACCCATCGTAAACAGGTTGGGCCTGTCTGGTCCGGTGGGCTCTCAGTGGCGCTAAAGCTTCCAGTGCATGTCGAGCACAATGTATTAGCCTTCCACCGCCTTACCCGCTGGACCACCTCGTCATCTTGCGTGGTTTCTTTGTTTAACACTCCTGAACCATGTGCATGTGGATGCCTTCTTCGTCTTTTGTTTCAGCCGCCGAGGGCCTGTTTTCCACTGAGGCCCTGCGTCAAACTCCCTATGAGACACAATTGAACGTTAGTAGTAACCTCCGATTACGGCCGAATGTGGATTCTGCTCGGACGACGGGGCACCGGTACATCCTTTGTAGCTTTGGCTTGTTAGCCAAACGCTACAGCAGTTTGCCATTTCCCATGAAATCATCCTTGATTTCCTTAAGAAAGGTGCCCCAAATTGGTGGAAAATCACATCTCAACCATACGCTGTCCAAAGCATTGACCCGCCTTCACGCGGCAAAACAGAACGTGTTGTTGGCCCGCACTGCTGGGTCAAACTGCGCTTCCCAGAAACAGATTGGGTCAAAACCGACAGAAGAAAACTCTAAGCCTGCTCTAAGCCCTACCCACGGGGAGGGCTCGACAGTCTCGCACAACGCGAGAGCCTCCGTTTCGCCTGTGTAATTTGGGGGCCGATGAAAACTGGGTCCGACCCGGTGAAGAAGCCCACGACCAGCCCGGCTAGCTTTGGCGCAATCGGTTAGCGCGTTCGGCTGTTAACTGAAAGGTTGGTGGTTCGAGCCCACCCAGGGACTAGTTCAGTAGTCAGTGCACAAGTAAGACAGTCAGAGAGTTAATAGAGTTATATATAAAATTTATAAAATATACAAATTACCAAAAAGGTTTATATTTAGGCAGGCTATTTTTAATTTATAACTGGTATTCAATTATTTGTTCATCATATCTAATATATTACACTTTCATGAAATCATTCAGAATAATTAATAGAAAGAAAAATCAATGCAAACTAAATCTCTGGGTGAGTCTCAATCAGCTCCTAGTTCAGTAGTCAGTGCACTAGTAAGACAGTCAGAGTTAATAGACTAATATATACATTTGTAAAAAATATACGAATTACCCAGAGGGTTCATATTTAGGCAGGCTATTTTTGATTTAGATATGGTATTCAATTACTTAAACATTATGTCTCATGAACTCATTCTCGGTTGTGATTCACTCGTTTGTGTTTGTTGTTGTCGTTTGTAGTCCGCTGAATCGAATCACTGAATCATTTCACAAATGATTTGATTCAAATGATTCGGATTCTGAGTCTCTCACTTCTTATCATCACTCGATTGATTCACGATATAGAGAGAGAAATGAGACGCACATTCTCTGTTACTAAAGGCTAACGTCTTCAGTATCTCTAAAGCATTACAACGTTATATTTAATAATGATGCATTTACATAGCTTGTAAAAAACGCTTTATTGATGCAGCAATATCCATTGGTTTAAAAACTTTAAATCCACAAACTTTTCTTCAGGCGACTCACAACAGATGAGGAGCGCAGCGCAGCTTTATGACGTCACATCACCAGAGCAAAATAAAAGTCCCATTGGTGCACTGCTCTCTAGAATCACAAATATATCATAGAAATGTTGATTATAGAATAGAATTTCGTACCCATATGATGATGCTTTTTTAAAAGTTATTAACATCGTAAATCTATTAATATTATTCTCTATTTTTATGTACATTTATAACACTTTGTTTTATGTTGATATACCTTGCCATTAAATTCACATTAAACTAGTTCATGCTGCTGTTTAACTGTTACAAAGAGGGTGTGTTGGCAAATTTGAACTATCACTCTTCTGACTATTGTAATCAATCTCTTGTTATTGTGTTTGTTTGTTTATTCCTTTTGGAAAGTTGCTGAAACACTGTCAGGGTTTTTTTTTATTTTGCTATTGAAGCAAATGTGTCAGTTTCTATTTACCACTACAGAAGTTTATTTATAAGGAAAATGACTTAGATTTCCCCAGAGTATTATTACTTTTTTAAATTTGTATATAATCTGTGATAAAATATGATTATAATATAAACAAGTAACATATTAAGATTTAAGTTTTGGAAATGCATTTACAAAGAAAAGTCATTAATAAGAGATCCACACTGAAAATGAACAAATCTTCTGTAAGGATTGGATGGAAAGATAATATGGTCTGTATTTGATCTTTTCTATTTCAATGGTAATGTTTTTTTATGATGATTTGGTTTTAAATACTTTTTTTTTTTTTTTTGCAGTGTAAAGGAATATGGTTAATTCATTGTTACCTTTTCAGTTTCGTTGATTGGCAAAAATATGCCAACATATTCAGTTCACTCCATATCTTAATGAGCTCATGAGCTACATCTTCAATATCTACATGATTATAGTGAAATTAAAAGCAAAATACCTGCAATATCCAGTTAGTCCTGTAGTAAACTCAGAAGAGAAGATCAGGAGACTGAGTGAATCTTTATCAGATCTTGATAGAGCTGGTACTGTGTGACGCTGCGGTCATCCAGACTGACTAAAGCACTTAGTCACTGTAGTTTTATTCAGATTTCAGGATCATCATTAGAAGATAAAATATGCAAAGGCTGTAAGCAGTTACAAGAATTTGTCCAGATTTTCAGCGACTCTAATCCAATCAGCAGAACTATAGACTCATTATCACAGAGATCAGGGAAAGTCTCACCTTCAGCCTCTGCATTCATATTTAACTCAGATATTGATCAGAAACAAAGACACCAATTAAAGAAATGAGGCAGAAACATCAACAGCCAATAAAGACAAAAGGTGACACTTACCATCATTTCACATTCATATTCACACACTCCTAAAGCCAAATATATTCATTTAAAATTTAAATGACATTTATCTTTCTGATCAACACAATGGAAACAGTGACAGGAAAACCAAATATAGGCATTAGAGAACACCAGGACAAACAAGGAGCACATTGTAAAAAAAAAAAAAAAAAAAAAACAAGGACAGTCCATAGGTGTGACAATCATTACTGCAAAAAGCACAATTATATTGGTTGAAATAAAATTATTGCTTAGGAAATTAAGCGGAAATTTTCAATTGTAAATTAATCTCTTTTTCTTTAGGTGTGTGTGAATACAAATGTAAAATGAGACTGTCATCTTTTGTCTGTGATACTCTTGATGTTTCTGCCTCATTTCTTTAATTGTTGTGATTGTTAATGCTAATGAACACTTGAGTTGTGTGTGAATGTCTTTCCCTGATCTCTGTGATCATGAGTGTTATAGTTAGAGTATAGTATAGATCTGCTCACATCCCTTGAATACTGTGTTTAAGCTCGTGATCTGAGAGCTTTGTCTTCATCTGTAAGAACAGCCTCCTGAAATCTGTCTAAAACTCCAGTGATTGAGTGTTTTAGTCAGTCTGGATGACCGCAGCGACACACAGCACCAGCTCAAACAAGTCTCCTGATCTTCATTTTCCTGCAGGTGTATTAAAGGTATTTTGTTTTCAAAACATTTAACTTCACTAAAATCGTAACACTAATACAATATGTTTTTTTTTCTGATAGATGTACTTCTAGTTAAAGTTTCTAATAAACAGTTTATTGTGTCTTGTATTTATTACCTAAACTTTTCACTGTTAATAAAAGAAGATATTGAGTGAACTGAATATGTTGGTATATTTTTGCCAATTTATCGAAACTGAAAAGGTAATAATGAATTAACCATATTCCTTTACACTGAAAAAATGTATTTAAAACCAAATTACCATTTAAAAATAAAAAACATTACCACTGAAATAGAAAAGATCAAATACAGACCATATTATCATTTCCATCCAATCCTTACAGAGGATTTGTTCATTTTCAGTGTGGATCTGTTATTAATGACTTTTGTTTGTAAATGCACTGCCAACAACTGAAATTTTAATATTTTACTTGTTTATATTATAATCATATTTTAGCACAGATTATATAACAATTTAAAAAAGTAATAATACTCTGGGGAAATGTAAGTCATAATTCATTATAAATAAACTTCTGTAGTGGTAAATAGAAACTGACACAAATATATTTTTGTGTCCTCATTTGCCCTAATAGCAAAATAAAACTAAAAACCCAGACAGTGTTTCAGTAACTTTCCAAAAGAATAAATAAATAAATAAACAAACAAACAAAATAACGAGATTGATTACAATAGTCAAAAGATTGATAGATCAAATTTGTCATCACACCCTCTTTGTAACAGTTAAACAGCAGCATGAACTAGTTTAATGTGAATTTAATGGCAAGGTTCATCAACATAAAACAAAGTGTTATAAATGTACATAAAAAATAGAGAGTAATATTAATAGATTTAAGAAGTAAGTAACTTTAGAAAAGCATCATGATATGGGTACGAAATTCTATTCTATATACAACATTTCTATGATATATTTGTGATTCTAGAGAGCAGTGAACCAATGGGACTTTTATTTTGCTCTGATGATGTGACGTCATAAATCTGCGCCTCGCTCCTCATCTGTTGTGAATCACCTGAAGAAAGGTTTGTGCTTTTAAAGTTTTTAAACCAATGGACATTGTTGCATCAATAAAGCGTTTTTACAAGCTATGTAATATAAATGTAATGCTTTATTTAGTGCTACTGAAGACGTTAGCCTTTAATAACACAGAAGATGCGTCTCATTTCTCTCTCTATATCATGAATCAATCGTGTGATGATAAGAAGTGATGAGAGAAACTGAGAATCCGAATCATTTGAATCAAATCATTTGTGAAATGATTCAGTGATTCAATTCAGCGGCACGCGGATTACAAACGACAACAACAAACACAAACGAGTGAATCACAACCGAGAATGATTTCATTAAAGTGTAGCATATTAGATACCATAAATAATTGAATTCCAAATATAGATCAAAATAGCCTATATATTTTATACCTTCAATATAAGTCTATTAATTTATTTATAATACTGAGTCTATTGAAGTCTATTAACTCTCTTGATTGTCTTACTAGTGCACTGACTACTGAACTAGGAGCTGATTGAGACGCACCCAGAGATTTAGTTTGCATTGATTTTTTTTTTTCTATTATTTATTCTCATCTTAAACAGGACAAAGTGTTCAAACACACAGAAAAACTCCTGGAGAATCAACAGAGATCCATGTAACACACTGTTAAGATGGCGTTAATTAAAGAGGAGAATGAAGACATGAAGATTGAAGAAGCATTCAGAGTCAAACATGAAGATACTGAGGAACAAACAAACATGGGGTTTATTAAAGAGGAGAGTAAAAACATATGGACTGAAGAAGCATTTAGAGTCAAACATGAAGATACTGAGGAACAAACAAACATGGGGTTTATTAAAGAGGAGAGTAAAAACATATGGACTGAAGAAGCATTTAGAGTCAAACATGAAGATACTGAGGAACAAACAAACATGGGGTTTATTAAAGAGGAGAGTAAAAACATATGGACTGAAGAAGCATTCAGAGTCAAACATGAAGATACTGAGGAACAAACAAACATGGGGTTTATTAAAGAGGAGAGTAAAAACATATGGACTGAAGAAGCATTTAGAGTCAAACATGAAGATACTGAGGAACAAACAGGTTGGTTTTTATTCTCAAACCTGAAGTCACTACAGAAATGAATGATATTTATGAATAATATCACACAAGTGTAGAAATGTTTTGACATTTGAGAGAAGTTGAGATCACATACTAATGCTGCCTTCAAGTACAGCTGAGAAGATCTTACTTTAGCACTGGCCATTTGTTATTATGAGATTGTGCATTTAAGTTGTAACAATAATATGGAATTAGCCTAAACCAAAGTTATATTTTTTTCTGTAACATTAAACCTAGTATCTGCCTCTAAAATTAAAACCATTGATTTCTAGCACTTTGTCTACTTATGAAAAAGTAACAAAGCAAACCTTGAAATGTGAGTAATCATGTTTGGCTTCTGCTTGCTATCTACATTTGTTAATTTAATGTATTTGGTAAGCAAATAAACAAGTAAACACTTAGGTTACACCTAAATTAATCTGCATACAATTGAAAACAGCCTTTTTTATTTTCTCTATCCACAAAAGCGTTTTCAGGCATTTTCCAAAAATTTTCTCATCCACACTGAAATGTTAGAAACGTTAAATTCGCCTTACTGTGCATGTGTGAAAACTCATAAAAGCTGACTGAGACTATACAGATGGAACAGGTTACACTTTTTCATGCAGTTTTTCTAGTAAGATCATTTCATTTACCATTTTTTTGTAGAACAAGACAATGTAGGACATACAGAAAAACAGTACAAAAAAACAGTGCTGTAATAAAGCAAGTCTGACAAAAAAATAAAAAATAAGCCAAAACAAAAGCACAAACATTGAAGTTAAACTCTGATGTAATTATGTGAGGTGTAAGATTGTAATGTATAAGTTGCACAGCTCTATATCTTGTGTGTATATAAAATCATTTAAAAATGGGGAATAAGGAAGAAAATGAGAAAAAAAGGAAAAAAAGAAGGAACAAAATATATTAAATATATAACCAGATAAATAGATCTATATCTGTTGAATATCAATATAATCAAGTAAATAAATAGATGACCACTGTTCAGGAGGCATCAGAGTGGAGCAGTAGGTCATACACCAAGGTACTGTGTTTTAACATATGAACAATAGAAACCAGTGATTCTCAAACTGGGGTGTGTACACAAAAAACAAAAGGTAAAGATTTGGCATTAATTTAACTCTACCCCAACTTAAGGTTAAGGTGATGAGTTGGCTTAAGTTGGGCTCAGGTGGTTGTTCTGTGGTGTTTCCCATACATTGATTAATTTGTGGCGACACAAATACCATATAACATGACCACAATATCAAAACTGACCACCACAAATAGATTTTCCAAAAGGCTTTAACTTTGTTGAACAAACATGAGAACTGTACGTTTCAAAATCATTGTTTTATATCACTGTATCTCTGAAGGAAACCTTCAGAACATTCCAAGAGAACCTTCTTCAGAACATTTTCGATGTAATTTTCATTTTGTCTGCATGTAATGCCTGATAAAGCTACCAGTCTCAGATGGAACATGTGAGTTCTCTCGATCTGAGAGCCAAGTCTTTTATAGTTGAGCACAGCAGTGCTCTCCTCGCTCTCGAGAGTCGCCTATGAGTTCAACATTCCCAAAGTGAGCATCAAAGTTCCATTCTCGTCGCTTAGATAAGTTCTCCGCTCCCTGAAGCTGCGTAGGAGTAAAGGCAAAGTCTTTAACAAAATCCTCAGGCAGGGTAACAGACAGGATTTTTCACTTTCAATTGGAAGTTTAAATTTAGTTTTTTTTTTTTATGTTTCCAGAGGTTTAATTATAATATTACAAATGTTTTTGACATAAATACTTTAAATCGAGTGATTTAATTTTATTTAAATAAGATTTTTGAGAGATTAATGACCGTTTTCCACCGCTTCTCTGACAGTCAGTTTTGGGGTGTTTTCCACTTAAAAGGTCAGTGTAACAGCCAACTTGTAGTATTGGCTAACAAAATTGCCCCCTTCATAAAACCTCAGAAGTAATTATTGTGTGATGAATTTTCCATCTGTCGTTTGAGTGCGGAGTTTGTCCCCTTTCTTTTTCCTAGTCTCTCTCTAAATTTGTTGAATTTTATTCCCTGGGAGACATAAAAATGGTATATAATAATTGAGATCGGTCTGTATAGATTTCCTAGATTTAATTAATTGTATAACAGCCAACTTAATCTGGACACCTTAGTATAGGATCTAGCATACATGCATTACATATCTACATGTTTTGATGTTAATTGCTTTGTGCCATTAAACTGGGGTTAACTTTTATCTTTTTGTTTTTCCACCTTAGATCTAACAGCGCTGAAAGAGGAGAGAGAAGATCTAAATGAAACTGAAGAGAAAGATCAGTTTGAGAATCTTCATGATTTCGTATCTGGAGAAAAATCTTTTTGTTCCTTACAGTCTGAAAAGACTTCTAAACAAAAAAGTGCTCAGAAGACTGGAACTAGGAGTATTTTCACTTGCTATCAGTGTAGAAAGAGTTTCAAAGAAAGAGGACACCTTAAAAGGCACATGAGGATTCACACCGGAGAGAAGCCTTACTCTTGCAAGCAGTGTGGAAAGAGTTTCCAACAAGGACACCTTAAAATGCACATGAGAGTTCACACTGGAGAGAAGCCTTACACATGCAAACAGTGTGGAAAGAGTTTCACTGAAAAAGGAAGCCTTACCAGACACATGAGAATTCACACTGAAGATAAGCCTTACACATGCAGCCAGTGTGGAAAGGGTTTCAATTGTAAAGAATGCCTTAACATTCACATGAGAGTTCACATGAGGCAACAAGGACAACTTGAAAGTCACATAAAAATTTACAATAGAGAAAAGCCTCACAGATCCCCTCAGTCTGGAAAGAGTTGCAGTGAAAGTGGAAACCTTGAAGTTCACCAGAATGTTCACATTACAGGGAGCCTTTTTACCTGCCAACAGTGTGAAAAGAGTTTCACTCGTAAACTATACCTTTACATTCACATGAGAGTTCACTCTGGAGAGAAGCCTTACACATGCAAACAGTGTGGAAACCGTTTCAGTCAAAAAGGAAGCCTTAACAGGCACATGAAAATTCACAATAAAGAGAAGTCTAACAGATCCCCTTAGCATGGACAGAGTTTCAAACAAAATGTCTAGAATGGACATTTCCAGTCCTTGATTCTGATTGGCCACAATCAAAGCTGTTGTAAATTACTCTACAAACTTACACCTCTTTGTTTCTTAGCAACCACATTGTTGCAACCACAGTTTCAGTTGAGGTCAAAAGTTTACACCCCCTTTCAGAATCTGCAAAATGTTCCCTTGTCAAAACAATCCGAAAGGATTCCAATAAGAATCCTATACAGGGCTCCTACAATGATATAAATTCTAATTCACTTTTTAAAGCAATGTGTTTTGTCCATGGTACACTTTAATGTGTCAACTAGCTCTATTGTGTTGGACTGAGCTTAATGCATAAACGTGCAAGGAATAATTTGGACTATGGACAATGTGTTTGCTCTGTCTACAATGTAAGAACTTCACATTTGTATATCATGAATTGGAAGGAGAGCTCACAGGAAGTGCACTGTTTTTTCATTGAAGCACAATAAAGGACACTGTTAGCATTTTAACATCAGTGTGCATGAATTTAATTTGCACACACCAGTTACTTGCTCACTTCTACCACCTACATTGGCAGCTTTGTGGAAGGCTGTAATAATCAGTTTTGGAACCAATTAGGAATTGTCTTATAGGACAAGGCATAAATATGCTGCATTAACATTTCTACAGGATTTTAATGGGATCCAATTTCATCTTATTTTTTGAAGGATTGTACTTATGCATTGCATCTATTACAATTTTTTTTTGCAGTTTACTTAAACTCACCTTGAGTGAGTTAAGTGCAAGAATTTCAAAGAAACTAATAAGATTGATGAAACAAAAGACAAATCAATAAAAGTAAAAAAAAAAAAATCTAAAAATAAAGTTCTGTTTTAATGTCAATAGTGATTTAATTTAGTCTTTCTTTCACAAGTTCACTCTTACGGATCATAAACTGAGTGAAAGGCATGCTGTCCGGAAGAGGGCTCTGAGCTCGGCAGTAATTCCCGAGCCCGGGCTGAAGGTGAGGAGACAGTGTGGTTGAACAGTGCTGAAAAAAGGGGGAGGAAGAAGGTAGGTCTGCTTTGGTTATTTACAGGGATTCTTTCTCGTGCTGACTGGATAGGGAGTGTGATTACTGATGATGAATTGGCTGTGTTAATTATCCGTGTGAGCTCTTCCCAAAAATCCTGAAACCGAAAGCCAGGATAAACATGGCATCTAGGGTACGGGCGATGTGGATGGACTGGTAGACTTTACAGAGAGTGTAGATGCAAATGTTTAGAATTTTTAGGGTTATAAGTTGGCGGGTGTCTGGGCCAGTGGGATGGGTTTTTTGGATTCCTGGAAAAAATTGGATCCCGCTTAGGTACCCTTTGATTGAGCCAAGTTGGAGGTTTTGATGATGTTTAGGAAAGATATGAATGTGGTAATCAATAGCAGGGAAAAATTTGTAAGCTGAGTGAAATGTTTTAAAACATTCCATGCTGTTAGGTAAGACTGAAGGGTCCTGGGGTAGACGGCTTGAAGAATGGAAATAAGAAAAGCTTCTAGGAGAGGGGGTGAGGGAGTGGGGGTGTCAGGGGTATCCATGAGGTGTGGGACATAGCTGGTAGATTTTGGCTGGGAAGGTTCAGGCAGATGGGTTTATAAAGGGGCAGGTGATGGTGGAGTGGGAGATGGAGCTGCAGACTGTGGAAAATATGTTGCGGCAGCCTAAAAATACCCTGCTGTGAAGTTCAGGGTCCAATGTGACTGCACATTTGGCTGAGAAGAGCTTTTGGCAAGTATAGAAATGTGAGTCTCCGTATGATAATGTGAGCTCAGCGATTATCGGTTAAAAGCGATGGTGAATTCAGCGAACGACAGAATGCAGGATGGGTCGTGAGCTGAGTTTTTAAGGGATACTGAAAATTCTCCACAATTGATTTTGCGATCTGAGGATGAAGGAGAAATGGGAGATAGCGGGGAAAAAGGTCAATATCTGCACCTGACAAAATCTGGGTCCTGATGGCAAATGATGCATTAGCTATCCTTAGGTTGCTGGTTCGATTCCGGCTCGAAGGAGCTGGCTTTTGAATTTGGCACGTAGATGTTTTCACGATTTCTTCAGAGATTGCAGGGCAAGATATGAAAAAGTAACACATCAAGAGGCAGATCTGTCACAGTACACAATGACAGGAATGGTTATTACATGAGATCTCAGGCTTAATAAAAATAACAGGTCAAGATACAAATCTATCACAGTACACCGGTGATTTTCAATCCTGATCCTGGGGACCCCCTGCTCTGGGCTGTGTTTCCCAAAAGCGTTGCAATCCTTAATACAACGTAGACGCATTGAAACCAGTAGAGTTACAATCAACTTAGGGTTACGATGACTCTGGAAAACGCGGCCCTGCATATTTTGTCTGTCTCCTTTTTCTGACACAACCAGATGAGTTCATGGAGCTCTCTCCTAATGAGCTAATGATCTGAATCAGGTGTGTTTAATAAGGGAGACATACAGAGCGGTGGGATTGGAAACCACTGCAGCACACAACGACAGGACTTCTTTTCACATTAGAAGTCAACAAGAAATCACGTGACCCCGACGTGATTTGAACACAAAACCTTCTGATCTGGAGTCAGACGCGCTACCGTTGCACCACGAGGTCCTGAACCCAGAGGTGATGTATTTTGCTTAACCGCCTTGACACAGAATGCAAATCAGTAAATATACGGTGCTCAAGGAACATTCTTGATGTTGGACTTCATACTCAGGAGATCAAAAACAGATCGTCTGACCTCAAGGTGATTTGGGGCCAGACGCGCTACCGTTGCGCCACGAGGTCCTGAACCCAGAGGTGATGTATTTTGCGTAACCGCCTTGACACAGAATGCAAATCAGTAAATATACGGTGCTCAAGGAACATTCTTGATGTTGGACTTCATACTCAGGAGATCAAAAACAGATCGTCTGACCTCAAGGTGATTTGGGGCCAGACACTCTACCGTTGCACTACAAGATAGCGGAAAAATTATTTAGTGTTTCATGCTTAAGCACTTTGATAAACTATGCAAATCAGCTAGTCTTTACACTCACAAAGTCAAGAACAGATCGCTTGACCTCAACATAATTGGAACACGCAACCTCCCGATCCGGGGTCAGGCGCACTCTGTCGCGGCCACGAGGTCGAGAGAACAAGTCGGCGTTCCTTGCTTAATTGCTTTGATTCAATTTCCAAATCAGTCACGGTAAAGGGCTGTAGACTTTATACTATGGTTGTCAAGAAGAGATCAACTGATGTGATTGGAACATGCAACCGTCTGATCTGGATTCAGCCATGCTACCGTTGTACCCCAAGACACCACAAACCTATCCGGTGTTTCCTGCTTAAGCCACCTTTTGTCACCCTGCCTTCGATGGCGGTACCTGACAACCACAAGTCTGTAAAATTAATCCAATAGTATACAGACTGCCATCTTTCCTAAACCAATTTAAGTTACGAACTCCATTTTTGCCTGTCCAATGACATGGCAAGATCCATTTTTCATACACCAATCACCGCGCGTACTGACGTCCATCTTTGAAAAAACCAATTAAGTTATTCCATTTTCCATTTTTCCATTTTTCGATCGTCCAATAAAAATCGCACACCAATCACCGCACACGTAGTCCTTTTTTGTTCCGATAAGCATATTCCATCCAATCTCCGCTCAGGTATGTCTGGTATATTTATGTTGGCTTGGAGAAGCCAACATATTGTTATGCTATTTAAACTTATTATTATTATTATGTTGGCTTGGAGAAGCCAACATATTGTTATGCTATTTAAACTTATTATTATTATTATTATGTTGGCTTGGAGAGCCAACATACTGTTATGCTATTTAAACTTATTATTATTATTATTATTCTTATGACCTAAAGAAATTTCTGACAGCTACTCCTCCGAGGCCTTTGAAGCCACAAGGCCCAAACTTGGCAGAGACCTGGGCCCTTGTCCCGAAAGAGTTGCTATATCTATTTGGACTGATTAGATGTACATTTGATTTATTATTAATTTTTGAATATGACAAATTTCCCAATGAATTACATGGGCTGAGAAAAAATGCGCCCTCTAACAGTAATACCTCTCGACTGAAGAGGCGGGACTCAAACCTCTTACTTACAGTCACTCTGAAATCGGTGGAAATACAAATAAATACCGCCTTAAAAATTTAAATATTACAGCGATTTAACTCTAAAAACCCATTAGAACATATCAACAGCTAAATTCAGTGGTTTGTGAGTAGTTCTAGTAAAAGAAAAGCTCGCACCCTTCAGCGAGTATACAAGCCGTCAGCACGAACTCTCTCCGTATGTGCTCATAAACAACATAACTTGCACGAATTAGAACGCCTTTAAAATTAATATATTTCAGCGATTTATTTGTAAATACCCATTAGAACACATCAACAAATCAGCCTTTTGTGATCTGTTTTATTTAAAAGTTAAAGCACTGTCTTCAGCAAATGTGTTATACAGACGAGCTTTCAGGCTCGGAGCTAACTTACCCGACTGAGAATTATACATGACTGCACGTCTTTTAAAAGCATTTAAATAAAAACACTCCAGCGATCCAACACAATCAATATACAAGAATATTTTAAAGAACTACATTAGCTGCAAATGAGCTTTTCAGTTTCACTAACGAACATGTTACCGAGCTGTGACTACCGATATAAAGTTGGTTCGACGTTTGACGTTTTACATTTGTCAGAGATTCAGCCTTGGAAATCTTCAATAGTTCTTTAACGATTGAGCACAATGACAAGAAACATATTATGTTCTAACTGTTTGCAAATGTAGAAGAGAACACACAATATGTTTTATTTGTTTTAATCTGCCTTAAGGAATTGTAACTGATAGAGTTTATAATGTAATAGTGCAGGATAGGGACCGTCTGCAAAGTGCAAAACGCAGAGCAAAAAGCACAATTATTTCATCTAAATGCTTCACTTGTGAAATGTATAAAACATAAATTTCAAATTTAAGGGTTGTGTCTTATTACTGGTTCATAAAAGAACATTTAGATATATATTTTATTCACAGATCTATAGCGCAACAAAAGTTATTGAAATGAAACCATTGAGTAAAAGCTCCTAAAGCATGACAAATATTGTGCAGTTTACCGCCCCCTAGAGGAAGATACCGAACTTGTTTTGACCAAATTTGACATTCAGGAGTTTAAATGAATTAATTTTAGAATGCACACAGTTTGATATGTAAACTCCAGGTGGTGTGTCTGGTTACTTGTTCAAAGATCAATATTTACAGCCATCTTTCACTATCAAATGTAAATCAGGATGTACGCTATTGAATTCAATTTGAATCTGTTAACACATTCATTCTTGAAACATACAGTTTTGCCAGCTCAATTTCAAAGCCTGTGTCTTATTACTGGTTCATAGACCAACAATTCAATGTTGGTTTTATTCACAAAACTACAACACAGCACATGATATTAAAATATCAACGAGTAGGTCAATCAATGTAAAGTACATATGTTCTTCCATCTTAACTTCAAAGAATGTGTCTTATGACTGATTCATAGGAGAACATTTTGGTGTTGTTTTCAGTCATGTAACTATAATAGAACACATACTATTGAACATGAAAGCACTACATAATTTACTTAAAAATAAATACAAGCTTCTGTCTCAGCTTCAAAGGGTGTGTCTTGTTACAGATTTCATAAAGAACATTTTGCAGTGGTTTTCATTGTCAAAAGTGATGCAGAAGTCACGCTATTGATATTAAAAAATCACTTGTGAAACCTTCCAAAGAGTGTCCTGTATTACTGCCCCCTAGAGGAACATACTGCTGTTTTGACTGAGTTTGACATTCAAACTTAAAAATTAATTTAAAATCAGTACTGTCTTCTATCCTAACGTCAAAGGCTGTGTCTTGTTACAGATTTCATAAAGAGCATTTTGCAGTGGTTTTCATTGTCAAAAGTGAAGCAGAAGTCACGCTATTGATATTAAAATACAGCTTGCTAAACCTTTAAAAGAGTGTCCTGTATTACTGCCCCCTAGAGGAACATACTGCTGTTTCGACTGAGTTTGACATTCAAACTATTTAAATAAATTCATTTAAAATGCATACAGTTTTCTGTCTCGACTTCACAGGCTGTGTCTTGTTCCTTGGGTCTAAAAGAGCATTTCCATGCAAGTTTTACTGTCATATGTAAATCAGGATACATGCTATTGAATTCAATTCAAATCTGTAAATAAATTCATTTAAAATGATTGCAGTTTTATTTCCTCAAATCTTAAGGGTGTGTCTTATTACTGATTCCTAGAAGAACATTTTGGTGGTGGTTTCAATCATGTCACTATAATAAGACACATTCTATTGAACATGAAACATTACATAATTTAGTTTAAAATAAATACAAGCTTCTGTCTCAGCTTCAAAGGGTGTGTCTTGTTACAGATTTCATAAAGAACATTTTTCAGTAGTTTTCATTGTCAAAAGTGATGCAGAAGTCACGCTATTGATATTAAAATATAGCTTGTGAAACCTTTAAAAGAGAGTCCTGTATTACTGCCCCCTAGAGGAACATACTGCTGTTTCGACATTCAAAATAATAAATTAATTATAATCAATATAGTCTTCTATCCTAACTTCAAAGGCTGTGTTTTGTAACTGGTTTCTAGAAAAACATGTTGATGGTAGTTTTAGTCACAGAACTATAATAGAACATATACTATTGAAAATTAAACCAATGCAAGAAGTAGTTTAAAATAAATAGTTTGACATTCAAACTTATGCATTTATTTAAAATCAATACAGTATTCTATTTCAACTTCAAAAAGTGTGTCTTGTTTATGATTCCCAAATTAACATTTTAAATTCAGGTTTTACTGTCATACGCCATTCAGGACACACGCTATTGAGTTAAATCTTGTAAATTCCTTTTTTTCCCTTTATTTGTCTTGAGTAGTTAAACTGTCCACTATTCTTAAACATATAAACATCTACATTCTACAGGTCTCATAAACTCTTTGGGTAGTAATTTTGTCTTCTGGGAAACATATAGTTTTTTTTTTTCTTTTTTTTTTTCTGAAGCTTCTGACATAATTCAGCTATTACTTTGTGTTGTGGACTATATGTAAACATCTTTGATGCAAAATGTTTTACTTTGGGACTTTAGAACAGTTCTAAAAAATAAAATGCATTTTGTGTGATCCCTCTTATTTTGGTTAAAAAAAGTAATAAAATAAAAACATTTAGCAGAGTCTGCAAGGGTTGTGTAAACTTTTGACCACAACTGTGTATATTCATAGAACTGTAAGTCAGACTAAGTCCTAGTAGTGAAGTCAAATGAACCCTTTGTACTCTACGACAGTGAGCAAATGTTTATATTTATTTATTGTTTACCAACTGTTACTTAGAATAAAAAATAAATAAATGTTACCCTCCAAAATAAACAATTTAAATAGATAAATAAATATATTAATTCATTCATTAATTTAAAAAAAAAAATCAGTAATTCTTATTTTTCATGTTTGTCAGTTGCACTCATCCAGTAATTGTAATTATTGAACATGATTTTTTGTTGTTTAAATACCTTCTGTAATGGTTTATTATTATTATTGTTATTGTTATTATTATTATTATTATTATTTATTAATATCAGTGTTCATTGAGCAGTATCATTTCCTGTTTGAATAAATTTTCTATATTACATATCACTGAAATAACATATGTGACCCTGGACCACAAAACCAGTCTTAAGTCGCTGGGGTATATTTGTAGCAATAGCCAAAAATACATTGTATGGGTGAAAATTATAGATGTTTCTTTTATGCCAAAAATCATTAAGAAATTATGTAAAGATTATGTTCCATGAAGATTTATTGTAAAATTCCTACTGTAAATATATCAAAATGTAATTTTTGATTAGTAATATGCATTGTTAAGAACTTAATTTGAACAATTTTAAAGGCGATATTCTCAGTATTTAGATTTGTTTGCACTCTCAGATTCCAGATTTTAAAAAAGTTGTATCTCAGACAAGTATTGTCCTATCCTAACAAACCATACATCAATAGAAAGCTTATTTATTGAATTACAGTTTTGTAAAATTTAACCTCATGATTGGTTTTGTGGTCCATGGTCACATATGGGGCCATCCTCAATATTTTACTCAAAAGTATAGTAACTTTCAAACAACAACAACAAAAAATAGAATAATATACTGCCTCTCTAAGAGTGCTAGACTGTACTATCTAGGTGGTGGTAATGCATAATGAACTATTTATGTATGTTTGTTTATTTATATCTAGAGCTACATTGTAATTTGCTACATTGTAATTTGTATTGTTCCATACTCATATAATAAAATGTATTATGTATCAATAAAATAATATACTATATATGGACTTTTTTTTTTTCAAACAGAAAAAAGTGTTTTTTTTAAGAAACAAAACAGACTCTTTTGTGCTCAATTTTTTTTCTAATTGATGTATTGAATTAGAAATTCAGTTTCAGTTGCATGTGTTCACTTATAATTCTGTGACTAAAACCAACATTGAAATATTCTTCTAGAAACCAGTAACAAGACACAGCTTGTTAAGTTGTGATGGAAACTGCATGCAATTCAATTAATTTCTAAAATAGTTTGAATGTCAAACTCATTCAAAACAGCAGTATGTTCCTCTAGGGGGCAGTAATACAGGACTCTCTTTTAAAGGTTTCACAAGCTATATTTTAATATCAATAGCGTGACTTCTGCATCACTTTTGACAATGAAAACTACTGAAAAATGTTCTTTATGAAATCTGTAACAAGACACACCCTTTGAAGCTGAGACAGAAGCTTGTATTTATTTTAAACTAAATTATGTAATGTTTCATGTTCAATAGAATGTGTCTTATTATAGTGACATGATTGAAACCACCACCAAAATGTTCTTCTAGGAATCAGTAATAAGACACACCCTTAAGATTTGAGGAAATAAAACTGCAATCATTTTAAATGAATTTATTTACAGATTTGAATTGAATTCAATAGCATGTATCCTGATTTACATATGACAGTAAAACTTGCATGGAAATGCTCTTTTAGACCCAAGGAACAAGACACAGCCTGTGAAGTCGAGACAGAAAACTGTATGCATTTTAAATGAATTTATTTAAATAGTTTGAATGTCAAACTCAGTCGAAACAGCAGTATGTTCCTCTAGGGGGCAGTAATACAGGACACTCTTTTAAAGGTTTCACAAGATATATTTTAATATCAATAGCGTGACTTCTGCTTCACTTTTGACAATGAAAACCACTGCAAAATGCTCTTTATGAAATCTGTAACAAGACAAAGCCTTTGAAGCGGGGATACAAGCTTGTATTTATTTTAAACAAAATGATGTATTGCTTTATTTTCAATAGTATGTCCCAGCTAGAAAGGTTTCCTATTCTGGAAATGTTTTCAAGCTTTATTTTAGTTCCCATAATATTCTCCTAAAAGGTAGGATCACATTCCCTAAAAAACATTCTCCAAATGTTTATTGATAACATTGTTAGAACATTATCCTCTAGCAATCTAATAGAGATTCCCACCACACTAGATGTGGACTTACATTGCTCAGATGTCAAATTCTGGTTGAAAGTGAAAACCCAATCTTTGTTTGATGTCAAGCTCCAGCGTCATTAAATAACTCCAAAAACAGCATTACCAGCTTCACTTATTAGAAACCAGAACGTCATACATTTACACAAGTTTATTGAGATGAACAGAGGTTTAGATGTTGATTGAAAGTAATGGTTTGGTTTGATGTCACCATTAGGGTGAAAAGTGTTTGCTTTAGTGGGGCAATTTCACTCTTTTATTTTTCTTTCTTTGGGGCTGTAACTGTGATTGTTATGGCAACAACAGCAAGAGAAAATGTGATCAGATTACGTTAACAATATCATCTCGTGCTGATCTGATCACATCTAGAGTTTATTCTCTGCTATACAAAGTTATATTATATTTAATAAATATCCATCAGAAAAACTGTATTTTTACAACACACCATTTATGAATCACTTCAAGCTGATGAATGCTTGGACACACAAACATCAAGAATCAGTGTATGAATCTCAACAACGGTGACATGCTTCATGCCGCAATGCATTCTGGGAGCCCTGCATGAGTTGTGTATGATGCAGCCAGAATACTTTGCAGCATAAAGCATGTCACCATTGTTGAGATTCATACACTGATTCTTGATGTTTGTGACAAAAAAATTTGTTTTTTTAAAATTCTGATGAACTTCTGTCTTCAGAACTATCAAGTGCAAGCATGTCAGACTAGCTAATAATCAAATCATTATCATCCGACCATATTTACTCATACTGCTTTTACCATACCACATAACTACAGCAGCTACAGAAAAATATCAGTCTAATTTTGCTTAACTAAAGCAAACACTTCTCACCACAATGGTAACATCAAACCAAACTATTACTTTAAAATAGACATCAAAATTTAAACCTCTGTCAAACTCAGTAAGATCTTTTGTAAACAAAGTTTGGGTTTTTACTTTTGACCAAAAATTTGACTTCTGAGCAACATTTGAGTCTGCATCCAATATCCAATGGGAAGGTTCCCACTTAAATCCATGAAAATGTTAGAGGATAATGTTGTTATTAATAAACATTTGTAGATTGTTTTTAGAGAATGTTATTCAGCCTTTTATGAGAATATTCTGGGAACTAAAATAAAACTTGCCACTGAAAACATTACCAGAACATATAGCATAATGTTCTCTGAGTATTATTACAACAATAACATTCCTAGCTGGGGTGTTCTGTTATAGTTCTGTGGCTAAAACCACCACCACAATGTTTGATAATCTGTAACAAGACACACCCTTTAATGTAGTGATATAAAACTGTCTCATAAATATTTTTGGTTACTTTTTTAATATTTTAGATAGATTTTCAAATTCAAGTCAATACAATGGCAACACAACACTTTTGCCAGCTTTGACTGAATTGTTGAATTTCTATGGCACGTGTTCTGTTACTGTTGTCTGACCAAAACAAATGAAAAAACAAAAAACAACAAAAAAATGTTCTAATAAAAACAGAAATAAGACACACACCATGAAGGTGATAGAGAAGTGTGTTTATATGAATTTATTTATTGGTTTATTTCAATAGCAACTTTTTGGTGTCACAGTTTGTGAATACAATGAACATTAAAATGTTCTCACAAGGAGCTGGAATAATCCTACTGCATAACCACTGGATTATGGAATGATAATGATAATTAATATTGTTTTGCTTTTATTCATTTTATTTATTTATTAATAGTAATAATATATAACCACAATCACATATCTTGTTTACAGTATTTCTTATTGAAATGCAAGTGAGCATTATAAGCGTTTGTCTTTATATCTTTCAGAGACATTGGTGCTAAAATTGCTCTTGTTTTGTTAACTAAAAAAAAACCACAAACAAAAAAAGATTCTGATGGGAAACCATTAATGTTTTATCCTTTTATGTGTACTTTGTAGACGGTCCCTAGCTGGCCTAAACACGAACTCGCTGCTGCTAGAGCCTTTATGCGTTACAACATATCGATGAGGATTTAAACAAATAAACTGTCAGCTGTGTCAAATTCTACGTTTAGATATTTTACAAATAAGCTAATTTTTATACAGTTAAACTCATCCACTTAGGATCTATTGACGTTTTTCGCGGCTGAATATCTGTCAAACATCCAACATCAAACGTCGAACCAACTTTATATCGGTTGTCTAAAACTGAGGAACGACAGTACGCTGAGGCATGTGCGGATCATTTTCTCGATGTGGCAAGAGAATGGGAAATCGAGGACAAGTTAAGCACACTTGGCACTGACAGTGCTCGTAATATGGTTGCTGCCGCGAGACTACTTCCATTTGAACACCTGCCCTGCACGGCCCACATTTTGCAACGAACTGTGACGGTTTCCATTCACGGCAGTGGATTTGAAAGTGTCCTAGCAAAATGTCGCAAGATTGTTGGGCACTTTAAGCATAGTCCATCCAACGCTCACGAACTAATGGAACAGCAAGTTGCATGTGGACAGAAACACGAATCTCTGGTTCAGGACGTTACAACAAGATGGAATTCTACCCTAGAAATGATCAAGCGAATTCAGCGAAACAAATCTCCACTGACCACCACCTTGGCTCAGCAAAAGAGCAACGTTGCCATGTTGACTGCACAGGAGCTCTCTAAACTGCAAAAGCTGGAGGAACTACTTGAACCTTGCAGGTAGGTTAATATTATTTTCTCCATCTCTTGTCTGTTTTCACTATCCCCCAATCTGTGTGTGTGTGTGTCCGCTGTCAAGGCATGCTGCATAAAACAAAAATAAATAAAAAGTTTAGATTAGTGTAAAACAATATTAAAAAGGTGAAGAAGAAATAAATATGGTGTTGAACAATGTAATGTAAATAAAATACAATAGTGTGTGTGTGTGTGTGTGTGTGTGTGTGTGTGTGTGTGTGTGTGTTTGTGTGTGTGTTTGTGTGTGTGTGTGTGTGTGTGTGTGTGTGTGTGTGTGTGTGTGTGTGTGTGTGTGTGTGTGTGTGTAAGTGTACATGTTACATACTGGCACAAAATTAGTTTCTTTGCAATTAATACCAACATCTTGTGCTTTCCATTGCAGATATATAACTGAACTGCTGGGAGGAGAGCAGTACATCTCCTGCTCAGTGGTATTGCCAGCCTTGTGCCACTTGTTCAAAATTATGGAGTCCACAGAGGATGATCCAGCCTATGTAGTTAAATTCAAAAATGATTTTACCTCAGACCTATCTAAAAGGAAGGACAGCACTAATCTCACATGGCTGAAGATCGCTACTGCAATTGATCCAAGGTTTAAAGACCTAAAGTGTCTTCCCAAAGAAGAAAGGAATGATGTGTGGGCTTCACTAAGCAAGCTGTTAATGGCAGAGAGTCCTGAAAAACAAGAGTCTAAAGAGACAACAGACCAACAGCCACCAAAGAAGAGAAGGACCTCCGTCTTGCTGGTTTCTTCTGATTCAGAGTCAGATGAAGAGGAAGAGTCCATAGAACAGTGTCTTAACCGCTACAAAGCAGAGCCCAAAATGCACATGGAGGGTTGTCCACTACAGTGGTGGAGAAAGAGAGAAGCAACACATGCCAGGCTGGCACCAATAGCATGCAAGTATCTGTCAACCCCTGCTACAACGGTGCCTTGTGAGAGACTGTTCTCACTCTCAGGTCACATCATTCAAAAGAAAAGGGCCACATTGTCCCCTGATAATGTCAACAAACTGGTCTGTCTCAGCAACTGGCTGAATGTAAAGGAGGACTAAGCAATATTGTTTCTACTTTATAATTAATGTTCTTAACTCTCAGCAATACAACTTTACAATGAGTACAATTGTTTGTATTCATTCCTTTATTATTATTATTTTCCAATTTCCATATTTGCAATGCCTATATTTTGGATTTTTTTTTGCAGTCCACTTAGAATCCAACATGGAAATCATTTTTGTTTTTTATTGGCATTGATTGTTTTGAAATTCAAATGGCACATACCTGTGTTTTTATTTCTGTAATAAATATGGCTTTCAAGCCAACAGTTAATTTGGAGGATATTGATGGTTTATTGCAGGTATGTTGTTTACATGAGAAAATCTGTGTTACAAGTTAAACAAAAATTCCAATAAACAATCATATTTTGAATTAAAATAGTTTCTCTGTCTTGAGTTTACATTAATTATTTACATTTTACATTTACATCTCCAAAAAGTTTCAGTCTTTTAATTGCGATTAATCGCGATTAATTGCAAAAAAAATGTGCGATTAATTAGTTAATTTTTTTTAATCGATTGACAGCACTAGTATTTTGTGAAGAACATGTTCCGATATTCTCTTCTTGGAACAAAAGTTCAACAGGTTGCAGATGTGTTAAACCATATGTAGTCGTCTTTGTCTGGGCTTGTTAGGAGGCACAGCTGTACAATACACAAGTTTATTGCAGCAATAATCTGCAAGGTCAGTACTGACTTTCATTTTATTAATACAATTAATATTAAAACATATTTTAATGGAATACCCGTTTTATAAAAGCAAGCCCTGTGATGCTGTGGTTTAACACTTAAAGTAAACCACGGCTTCATCGGACACATTGCTTTGTTTTTTTAAATTGCTCTATATTCATATTGAATTATATATTATACATCATTTGTATTAGCCTAGAATCTTCATTTTCTGTGCAATTTAAACAAGTAAAGTGCCTTGGAATGGAAATTAAGTCAAAAGTCATTAATAAGTAGACAATGAATGGTATATCTCACATTTTTGTTTCTAAAATCTTATCTTTGCAGCCTACCGTAAAGACCTGTCCTTTTCTGTTGGCAATTCAAGTGCATTAGTGGTATGTACATTTATAAAACAATTCCGTTTTATCAAATACATTTTTCCCTCAGCCAAGGCACTGAAAATGGGTCGCTGATGGATTTTCCAGCATGACAGTGACCCAAAACACACAACCAAAGCAAAGGAGTGGCTCAAGGGAAAGGCACATTAAGGTCCTGGAGTAGCCTAGGAATTCCCTCTGCTTATTAAAAATGTACGTTCTTATAGCCTACATTACAGTCATGCACATCAGATAAACATAAACATTGAGCGTTCAACATATGTTTACAAAAGACAAAGTGCTCATAAATCTTAATGAAGATTAATGATTTGTATACATACGCCTTAATTTATCTTAGTAATTATTCACTGTTTATGTCATTTTGTTGTTTTTATTCGTACAGTAGGCTAACTGCATGTTTCAACAATACTTTCATTACTTTGTGTATGTAACCCACTAGATAGAATGTAATTCTAGTATGTTGTGGGTTATATTGTTTTATTCTCTGTGTTTGTTTAATTTAGCCTCTCATTCAGAGCTAATATGTAAATGGAGTCTAACACTTAATATTTCAGTCACAAAATATGTGTGCTTGTCCCTCCCATACGATAAAAAAATATATTTTGAAATATATTTTGAAATATATTTCAAAATATACAAAAATTGGCCAAAAAATATATTTGCAAAAATATATTTCAAAATATATTTACATAAAATATATTTTCTACAAATACATTTTTTGGCCATTTTTTGTATATTTTTGAAAATATATTTTTGAAAATATATTTTAAAATAATTAAAAAATATATTTTGCACTCCATATATTTCAATCCAACAAAATACATAACATTTTTTAAAGAAAATCTTTATTTGATGTCTAAAACATGCACATAAAACACATCAATCAAGCAAGGAACATATTTTAAATTCATATATTTATATATTAACAGCTTTTTTTCCTTTCAAGCAGTCTCAGTTCCCCTAGTTTAGAATTTACTGCAATCCCCAAAGCACCCTTGGACACATTGGGAAACCTCTTCTTCACTGCCACTGTAACAGACAAAAATCACAGCTATATTTTAAAGGGGTGGTTCACCACATATCCACATAGAAACAAATTAACACACACTCAGTAATGCCAAATAGAAGCTCAAGCAAGCTTGCTTGATGTATGAGGACCAATGGGGTTCATTCTTTGCTATTACACATCATGTTTGAGCTTCCCTAAAAACCAATAAAGTTTGTTCTTGCACATCAAGCAAGTATGGTTGAACTTCTGATTATGTTTGCTGATCAAAGTTTATGTTATAGATAAAACCCTAAATTAAATTTCTTTACAATATAAAATGATTGAGTCTCTTCTGAAAATTGGGTCTCAACTGCTTGATCAATGTAAATTTGCGTTATTATCACTTTCTGCAGCATCTGATAGCTGTGTAGACGTTCAGTGGAGAGATAGAAATCTCTCAGATTTCATTAAAATATCTTCTTTTGTGTTTCTAAAACAAATGAGAGTCTTGCAGGTATTTTTGTAGTACATTTTCCTTTCAACAACTCTGCATCCGAAACCAAATACTTATATGTAGTGATGCACCAATGCTCCTTTTTCCAGATAGAGTCTGATACTTTTATTTTTGCACTTGCTGATATTAATACCTTAATTTTTATAGCATTTGTAATTAAAAAAATAAGTGGGAACAGAAACAAATAATAATAATTATTATTATTATTATAAAAATATGAGTCATGTTAGCTGGCTTCATTTAGCAAACAGATATTTCCTTCAGTTATTTTTACTCTTAATTATACCCATTGAAATGTATTCCACTCAGTGTGCTTTGCTTTATCAGCTTGTAAACATCAGTTGTACAGGCGTGAATATTAAATGTTTAAAATTATATTAGTTACATAACATTCACATACATGTAATCTCTAATTACTCAGTTAATCACATCAAGCATTCATCATGGACTCTGTTGGTGTTTCTTCTTCTGTGTGGTATTGGTGCATCCCTACTAATATATGCATGTATGTGAAAAACAGTATGTTAGAGTAGCATGCCCGAATTCACAAAATTAGCAAAATAAAGATTATGAATAGTAATGAAGTTTTTTCAATAGTTGCAAAATAAGTTTTCAAATGTAGTACACAGTGTGTGATTTCAGATGCACAGCAAGTCATCCCTTACCATATATGGCTGTCATGGTTTCCTTGTCAAGGGCAGTCCTTCGCTCAGCAGCACTGTCCGTTTTGCTCTGTCCTCCTACAAAAGACAAAACACAATGCATGAATGTTTGAATAGGGTGCAGAGGATGTGCAACAGTTTTCTGACTAGTTTCAGATTTCCAAAAGGTTTTGTTCATGTTAACGTTTGAAAACGTTAGTAAAAAAAGATGTATCGGTATCTTTTAAACATTAAAATAACCAAAATGAAATAGAAGTAGAATTAGCCATTTTAAAAACCTTTATTTTTATTATCTAACAATTTGACCTGATATTCAAAACTGTTTACCTTTCAAATTGCTGTGGATAAGAACCTCCAGTGGAAAGGCGGCCATTAAAAGAACACGCACCATTGAAGTGGCTGTTTGGGCCTGCAGGGCAGAAGTCCATTGATGCTTTAGAATTTTTATTCCCGTGCCATGGGCTAACTCCACCTGCAGTTGTGATCACATAAAAAATACATTTTCAATATAAATTGTTTTTAAAAAACACATTTGAGTATGTATGTATAGACCTAAATTATCAGTAAACAGTACTTACATATTCAGCATCACTGGAACCCTTAAAATAAATAAATAAATAAATAAATAAATAAATACATACATAAATACATACAATTAAAGTCAACAGTGTTGTTACAGACAGACTAGGCCTACTGGTAAACTAATAAAAAAAGCTTACCTACAAACTTATACACTTGGTTAAGAATGTACAAGGGAATGACACTAATGAAGTAGCACCGTGTATTTTGCAAAGTGGAATTAAAATACTTACTTTAGCAGCACCAGACAGAGAAGCCTTGGATGGAGCCTTTGGAACCTGTAAAGGAAAACATTTACAGATTAAAAACAATACGCATAACACTGAATAAATAAATAAATTGAATAAATATCAGAATATCACAATGTTCCACAACAATCTAAACCTTACTGCTTGTAAGTCATGTGACATATTTTGATGGAGGTATGACGTGAATTTATCAATACAATGCAAGTGAACAGAGTTTTCATGTTCTGAAAAAAACAAAAGAACAAACTTAATTGTAAGCCATAAGATTCCTGTAGTTTTTGGGTCAGAACAGACCAAAACATTCCTCCAAAATAACTCTACTAAAAATACTGACATCAGCATTGAACTTTATGATCACGATTAATTAACTCCTACTGCCATCCAGTGCTCTGTACACATGTCAAGCACTAGGACTGTATATTTATATGCATATAGTCACCATATCTCCATCAGAAAATGTCTTCTTTATTATGCTGAAGAAATGTTCAAATCACTAGGACTTTAGGACTATTTAAATCGAATATTATTATAAATCTATATTTTAATATCTAATAATAATAATAATAATAATAATAACAACAACAATAGCAATAGTGAAATGCATAACTTACATCAAGGACATCTGCATTTGACTCCACAGGCTAAAATTAATATAGTAAATTGGTATGTTAGTAATAGTACAGATAATGTTACAAAATAAGTTTATCTAATGAACTCAAGATGTACAGTAATTGTGGCTCTTCTAGTGGGATGATGATATCACAAAATGCAGAGATTTAAATATACAGTATAGAAGTTTGCATGTAGATGTGATATGAAGTGCAACTGAATGTCAAAGAGAGACTGTCAGAGAATATATTTATTTATTTATCAATCATATTGGGTATCTTTACAAGCCTGCCGAACATGCTTTGACCAATAAGTAATTTTTGAGCAGAAGCACTGGTCTGAAGGACAGCAAACATGGATAGTGTTTGGGAAAATCTGATAGCATAACTATTGAAATACTGACTGTTTTCTTATTATGTGACATAACAGCATGTGGCAGGCATTACATTAAAAAAAATATATATAATAATAATACTTACTTTAGTAGGATGTGAGAGGGGAGCATGAAGTTGAGACTTTGGCATCTGTAAGAGAATAAAAAGCATACAGTATATTAAAAACAAGTCATTTTTGACACTGTCCATCAGAAAAAAAAAATTATGTAGCAGACTGTTCTTTGTTCAGATGCAGTGTACAAGTACAATCAGGGCTGTCACAAGCATGGGGTTGCAACCCTAGGTACAATGTACAAGTATATTTGTTTTTTATCTTTAGCATATTACAACAGATATGAACAACATGAAAAATCTACAACAGATTCCACAAGCTACAACAAATAAAATACATATATGATAGGTATTTAATGAATGCAGTGAGAGACTGTTCAGGTTAGGCAAAGTGTTGATTGATGCTTGTTATACAGTATAGTTGCTTGCTAGGTTTGTGTAATTGTAAAGTGCACAAAAAAAATAAAAAATAAAAACAAAATTAATGATAATAACAAACAAATTAGATTTAAATCTTACTTCAGGGACATCTGCATTCGATTTCATGTGCTGAAATAAATATGTAGAAATATTACTGCTGAGCAACAAAGGAAATACAGAGCATTGTCATTAATAAATATTATTAAAACTTAACTGTGCTTAGTATTATGTAAACAATTCTAACCTCTCTGTGTAAATGCTGTGTAGCCAGAAGGAGAGGTGGGATTTCTGTGAAAGTAAAATTAAATGTGAATATATTTTTATAAATACAGTAGAAGAGTGTATAGTATTTAGTATAGTACTTACTTTCAAGTATTTCATTTTTCAGCCTCTCGTTCTCTTTTTTTAGATCCATGTTCTCCTCTCTTAGCTGATTGATGACACGTTGTAGATGTTCGATTTTTCTTTCATTCCATACCTTTAGATCATTTGGTAGGTGTGTGGGGTAAACCTTAAAAAAAAAATCAGCCACTTTTACTTTTTTAAAAAGTAGCTCTTGATTGAAATAAGGTTGGAAACGTCTGGAGTGATTATATATATGAAGGAATGGTCTCAGAGCTGTTATCTTGGTAAAAGGAGGTTGCAAAAAGTATTAAATAACTTATTGAGTCAATGTGTATTAGAGAAAAATACCCACCGCCATTTTAAATTATTATTCTCCAAAGGATTAACAATGATGATAAATTATCATTTATTTAGTAATGTTTATCAAGGGTACTGTATGAATAACTTTGAGCACATTTATATACGTGACAAAACACTTACTTTCTTCTTAGCTGCTGGTTCGTCTCTCACCTCTGTGGCTTCCAGCAGTTTCATAGAAGGTTTACTTTTTCTCTTAAGAATGTCTGGCTTGGGTAGCTGTTCTTCAATTTCCTTAAGTTGACTTTGTAAAGTTCTTTCCCTTTCTGAAGAGGCAGAATATTAAGATAAAGGCTAAGCGCATATGGTCCTGGTGGTAATTATCTAAAACATGAATATTTTACTAACCTCTTCAAGTCTACAATACAGTGCTAACTTTATAAGGCATAATAAACAAGAATAAAAGGGTATTATATTGGAGATAAATAAAAGGGCACCTGCTATCTTGATGATGGAGGCCTCATAGACTGGCCAACCCCCTTTAGGCTCCTTCAGGCCTTGGCGCCACTCCACCAAGTAAACGTCCTTTTCCTCCATACCCGCGAAGTATTCATCCTCATCAAACTCTCGAATATGTTCAGTTGGCAGAATTGAGAATTTTCCATCCTCCATCCACTTAATTAACGCAAACATAATCTGCTTGTTCCTTTCTGTCTCCTATCTTCGGCTTCCAATCTTCACACAGTCTGAATTCGCGCCTCAGACGACGGTTATAAAAAAAAAAAAAATAGAAACGTTGATTTTTTTTTTTTTTTTGCACTTACATTATTTTTTTTAAGTATTTAAAAAAAATGTATAATACTAATATATATATTATAGTCCCTAACGTATATATTATTACTTCCTAACGTCACTAAGGCATTGCGCATGCGTACTAGACGCTGCTACGCGCATTGACCAATTGAACTTGAAAGAAGACGCTGCATTTTTTGAATTCCCTGGAAAACTGCTTGGTAAGTACATATTTCACGCTAAATAACATACTATGTTTGTTTAAACTGTTTTCCGTTTGTGTTTTACGATTAATTCTCAGTGTTTTCTTTTATTTTGTCATCAGTAGGTCATATGATTTGCCGTGAGGTGCACAGACACAATGAGCGAGCCTCCACAAAGGATTTCCTATAAACGTTATCTAACTGATGCTGAAGAGGAAATTCCTCCAAGAACCCAACGAAGATGGGCACTAAAAAGAAGGTGTGTGGATAAACTCCCACTGCTAGGTCCGAGATGAAAGGGTAGTTCGCCCCAAAAAAAAAAATCTGTCATCTGCTGTAAAAACCCAGCTAGTCTTCTTTTCTTAAAACTTGTAGTTTTCTAAATTATATAAGATCGTCCTTCATAAGGTAAACATTCTCTGAAAATGTGACTTTGATGTATTGACTGAGTTAGACCAAAGTTTGAAATCATAGTGAAATTAATGGTTGAAATCAAAACTTTAATGCTTGTTATAATTAGATTTTGAGACCTAAGCCTGGATTTCACAGACAGGGTCACAATTACTCACTCTCATGCTGTTCCAAACCTGTAAAACCTTATTTTAAGTCCAAAATTAAGATATTTTTGATGAAGTCTGAGAGCTTTCTGACCCTGCATAGACAGCAAGAAATCTACCATGTTTATACAACCCATGTGACATCAGGGACTGGTTGCATTAAAGTCTTAAAAGTTAGTTTTATTGTTTTTTTCTTTTAAGACTGGTCATATTTTGTCATGTAAAAATATAGATTAGTCTCAGTTGAATCAAAAAAGACTGCTTACCCATTGGCTAACTGCTATTTAGTCAGACAAGTATTTAAGACTGTCTTAACATAGGGGCTGTTTATGCAACTAGCCCCAATGGTTCAACTGTAATTTTATGAAGCTACGAGAATAGTTTTTGTGCACAAATAAAAGAAAAATAACAACTTTTTTACAATTTCTTCTCTTCAGTGTCAATCTTCCGCCATTCACAAGAGTACCACGACTTATGCGTGTGATGCTGCAGCTGTTTTGATGTAGAACGCGCATGCACTGCTACTTGTTTACAAGCAGAGGAATGCACACGTATGCGTCATGGTACTCGTGTGAATGGCAGTGAAGACTGACTGTCAAGCTAGTGGAAAGGCGGTGTAAAAGAAGGAATTGTTGAATAAGTTATTTTTGTTTTCTTTACAAACAAAAAGTTTTCCTGTGGCTTCACAACATTACAGTTGAACCACTGATGTCACATGGACTGTTTTAACAACGTCTTTACTACGTTTCTGTGCCTTGACCATGCTAGTACCCTTAGCGTTTGTGGAGGGTCAGAAAGCTCTCGGATTTCATTGAAAATTTCTTAGTTTGATGAACGAAGGACTTATAGAACGATATAAGAGTAAGTAATTATTTAATTAATTTTAATTTCTTGGTGAACTACCCATCAATACCAAAGAAATTTTTTTTGTTTGTGAATTTGACCTCAGTTAGCAGCTGATGTGAAGGGGGGATTTTTTTTTTTTTTTAGTTTTTACTGCTAATGATGCAAATAGCGTAGTCCTCAATGCTCCATAGTCATTTCTTTTGATTTCACATAGCATAAGGTACTACAAGTGTCCTTCAGCTCCCAAATGAATGATCCAGAGTTGGCTCTTTATATAGAGCCATATATAGCGAGAGACTATGTCCGATTCCTCTTCTTGTTCTTGAATCAGTAACTATTTCTCTCAGTCATTCCAACGTCATCATTTCTCGGTACTTTAATAGTTATAGTTGTGGTGTGAATTGTTTAGATATAGATTGATTCTTAAAACTATATGTTTAGCATTATCGTTATTGGCCTTATTTAACGAGTGGCTTTGTTTTAATAAGCCAATGGCATACAAAACTGTTGGAACTGACTAACTGCATTTTGAAGCAGAAACTAAGCTGTTACTATCAAGCGAGTAAATGTAATAAAGTTAGTTTTGACAGGTTTTGGGGGGTTTAAAGGCAGCAAATGTAGAATTTTATAAAAGCAGTAAGCACTTAATATTTTTTTCTTTATTGTATATTTTGTTTTTCTCATTCAGAAGAAAGGCAGCAACAGAAGAACTTGAGAATATCAAGGAATGTCAAAAGGTATGCTTCTTAATTATTAATTGGTGTTTCACTTGTAAATTCCATAGCGTACATTTGCATTTTTTTAAATTATTAATTAATTAATTAATTAAAGGAATAATTCACCCAAAAATGTTATTTCTGTAATTTACTTACCCTCAAGTTCTAAACCTGTACGAGTTTCTTTGTTTTGTTAAACAAAAAAGAAGATATTTAAAAAATGTTGACAAGACAGTTTGTGGTTCGTAGTATTCTGTGGTTTCGTAGTATTCTAATTTCATACTATGGTCATACTAAGTCAATAGGGACCAACAACTGTTTGGTTATCAATATTCTTTTATGTTCAAAGAAATTTATACAGGTTTAGAACAACTTGAGGTAATGAGTAAATCATTGCAGAATTTTTCATTTTCGGCTGAACTTATCCCTTAGCAGTTAATTGCTCCAGTTAAATAGAGTAATAAATAACAATCTTATTGGTCTGTTTTTAAAGAAAAGGTTCACATCCAGAACAAAATTTTACAGATAATTGATTCACCACCTTGTCATCCAAGATGCTCTTGTCTTTCTTTCTTCAGTCGTTACAGGAAAGCATTTCAGAATTTTCTTTCCATATAGTGGAATTCTATGGTGCCTGCGAGTTTGAACTTCCTAATTGCAGATTAAATGCAGCTTCAAATGGCTCTAAATGGTCCCAGGCAAGGAAGAAGGGTCTTATCTAGTGAAACGATTGGTGATTTCCCCCCAAAAAATGGCAATTTATATACTTTCTAACCTCAAATGCTTGTCTTGTCTAGCTCTGCGTGAACTCGGTGTATTCCAGTTCAATACAGTTAGGGTATGCCGAAAAACTCCCATCTCATTTTCTCCTCCATCTTCAAAAATCGTCCTACATCGCTGCAGAAGTACCAACCCAGTGTTTACAAAGTGAACGTGCAAAGATGATCAAATCGACATATCCTAACTGTCATGATACAGAATTCAAAGAGTTCATATAGAGCTAGACAAGATGAGCATTTGAGGTTAGAAAATAGCTAAAATATATATATCCTTGGCTGTGATCATTTAGACCCTTTTGAAGCTGCGTGTAAACTCCATTTTGGAAGTTCAAACTCACGGGCACCATAGAATTCCTGAAATGTTTTCCTCAAAAAACATAATTTTGTAATTTTAATGATTATTACTGAAGAAAGAAAGACTTGAACATCTTAGATGACAAGAAGGTGACTAAATTATCTGGAAACTTTTGTTCTGGAAGTGAACTTCTCCTTTAAGGTTAGTGCCAATGTACACAGCGTCAGATTTGGGCAAAACTGAATGGACGTGGCAAATAGTGCACTATGTAGTGAAAGAGGCCAATTTCAAACAGCTGCTATAATTCTAAATAAAAGACCTAAGTGTGTCTATCATGAAGGCAGCCCGCTAGGCTACGACCCTGACACTGCTAAGTTTTAATGTGATGTTAACAGGACCCATAATTCTATTCCTCTCTTTTTTAAGGAAATCCCAGACACCCTTTTGGAAGGTAGTACACTGCTGACGACTACAGATGAAGAGTGCACGTCCAGTCCTGTTCAGATAGAGGTCCCAGTGGATTCAGGTCAATCTAAAGAGCAAACACAACTACTACTTCTGGCACTGAAGCTCAAACACAGTTTGACCAATGACTGTCTTGAAGACATTATGAAAATCCTTAATGTTGTTGGTGGTAATGATTCAGTGTGCAGGACAAAGTATTCATTTTACAAAGCATTCGATGATACAAAAGACATTATGAAAATCTGTTATGTGTGTGAACAGTGCAGTAACATAATGTCAGCTGGACCGGACCATGTTCATTGTGTTACATGCAACATTACCCATGACAAAGCCAGTAGGTTCACCAATAATTTTTTCATATACCTCTCCTTAGAAGATCAAATAAAAAATCTCTTGAAAATGCCAGGAATTGCAGATGAATTGGTACAAAGGCAAACAGAAACATCAACTTCTGTCAGTGATATTTGTGATGGTTTTTTGTATCAGAAAGCTTTAAGTGGTTCAGATACGCCCCTTCAAACTCTAACCTTAACATTTAGCTGTGATGGCGTGCCAGTTTTTAAAAAGTCCCCTTGCAGTATCTGGCCGCTTTTATGCACGATTAATGAATTGCCATTGAAAATGAGACAGGAGAACGTACTCCTTTCTGGACTATGGTTTGGGGATGAGAAGCCTCACATGAGAACTTTCTTAAAACCTTTTGTGGACGAATGCGTAGAGCTAGAGGACAGTGGTTTCACATGGGAAAATGACAAAGGAGTTTCTATTAACACAAAAGTAATCCCTCTAGTCCTAATGAGTGACTCCGTTGCCAGACCTCAGATACAGAATTTCAAACAGTTTAACGGTGAATATGGCTGCTCCTACTGCCTTCACAAAGGAAAACAGGTTGAAAAAGGCAGAGGATCCACTCGCGTATATCCTTTTCAGAAAGACCTCCAGCTCCGCGATCAGGAACAAACTAATGAATTTGTAGAAGCTGCGCTAGAGTCAGGTCAGGCTGTTATGGGTGTTAAAGGCCCGAGTATGTTGTGTCGACTTCCCAGTTTTGATGTCATTGAAGGGTCTGTCCCAGACTATATGCATTCTGTACTTCTGGGTGTTGCAAGAACTGTAACAGGGCTGTGGTTAAACAGTGAAAACCATGAAAATCACTGGTACATAGGTAGGTCTACAAAACAGATAGACGAGATGCTTTTAAAGATTAAACCGCCATGTAACGTACCTCGTGTGCCAAGGTCAGTCACATTAAGGAAATTTTGGAAAGCTCACGAGTGGTATATGTGGCTCTTTTATTATAGCCTACCTGTACTAAAAGGTATCTTGCCAGAACCACTACTGAATCACTGGTCCAAACTAGTCAAGGGAGTATCACTTCTGTTGGGTGAAAATATAACAAGAGACCAGATTACTGAGTCTGAGGAACTTCTAACAGATTTTGTGAAAGACATGGAGGTAAACTATGGGGAAGCCAATTTGTCTTATAATGTCCATCTTTGCCTCCATTTACCAAGAAGTGTAGTCAACTGGGGGCCTTTGTGGGCCCATTCTGCCTTCGTGTTTGAGTCTTACAATGCTAAACTACTAGACATGATCAAAAGCACTCAAGGGGTTGCACTACAGATTGTTAAAACTTTCTGGTTACAAAAGGCCTTACCTTTTTATGGCCAAACTATCATGAAAGATGCCTCCAGTGAATGCAAGGAGATCTTTGAATCTCTGACAAGACCAAAAAGGTTGAAGCATGTAACTCGCACACGTGATATCACTGCACTTGATCGCCCTAAAGTGCGATTACTTGGGAGAGATGACTATATGGCACTGAGTCGTTATGGGGTACAAAGAAGCAGAGTGAAGTACTTTCAACGAATCATTGCAAATGGTGTGGTGTTTCACTCAGAAGATTACAGTCGTGTATTTAAACGCAATTCCTTTACTGTTATGTTGAATGATGACGATCAAAATTTTTTTAGCATCAAAAGATTCTTGATTTGTCAAAATGAAAGTGAGGAGATGTGCTATGCCATTGGAAGATTCTATGAACGAGCAAAGCATAGTCTCTGTGCCTCAAATCCAAGTTATTTTGAACCAGTGTCAAAACGTCTTGGACACCTTACAGGTATTCCTGCTTCAGCAATCAAATGCAAATGTCTGATTATTCACACTGAAAAACTCAAAGTTGATTACATTTTTAGAAATATTAATCAGTGTGAATTCCTTAAATGAGGCATCAAATAAAACCAAGGGGTACATTATACATGTACAATAAACACGTTGTTCAATGCACCTTGATCTTTTGTGTCAGTGTACAGTCTATACATTATCATAAAGTTGTTTGCAATAAGTGTGTATATGTCACTTAATCTTTGATGAATTAATGGTAAAAATGTGTACATTACAAAAGCAGTGTTAAATATAGTGTGGTGTATTTTAAAGCAATTCATCAAAAAACATGTCAAATATACATTACATTACATATACATTACATGTTGTTCTGTTTGTTTGTGTTATCAAAGTGTTATATTGTGTAAATTAATTGTCAAAAACTAAAGTGTACATAGTAGTTTTGTATATTGTAACCCTGACAGTTAATTTAATTTAATGTCAACTGAACACAAAATTAGTAGTAAGGTATTCTATGATGTGACAAACTGTAAGTGAATAAACATGACCTGTTATTTAATTCTTGTGAAACCTTTGGCTCTGATTTATTTGTATCCAAATAGTTTTTGATGTTGTACATAAGATGCATGTCTGTTACTGTCATTTATATATATATATATATATATATTATTATTATTTTTTTTAACCCTTGTGCATTGTTTCAATTTACAACCTTTCGTTATGTTTCGTGGCTGAAAACAGCCACTACTTTAAACTGCTGTAAAAATAATAGATTTATGCAAAAAAATTTGAAAAAAAAATCTGATACATTTTTACAGCAGTTTAAAGTAGTGGCTGTTTTCAGCCACGAAACATAACGAAAGGGTAGTAAATTTGCCCACAGTGTACTGTTGAGTTTTTGAAAAATTTCAAAGCATTTTCCCAAAATATGTATCAAAATAAGATTAGTCACCAAAAATCATTCCATTTGCTTAAACAGAGAAAAAGTTGTGGCCAAATTAAGACCCAACAGCACCCCTCAGTGGACGAAAACGTCCCTAACAACACATAAGGGTTAATTACATTTAATACATTTTAATTAATGGATTTGATCTCCATCCACATTTTTCTGTAAGGTTGGAAATGTATTTTTGAAATCTAAAATATATTTTGAAATATATTTTGGTTGAAATTAAATATATTTTCTACTTCAAAAATATATTTTATTGAGCATCACAGATACAACATATATTTAACATATATTTAAAATATATTTTGGCCAGGAAAAATACATTTTTTACCGTATGGGCTTTAAGAGTACCGTGCTTTGTAGCAAGGTAGATGGGTGTGTACATGGGGAAAAACGTGGTTTTGCCCTACAAGTTAGGTTGTTTGTATTTTTATTGGGTTAAAATTGTTAAGACCCTCCCTCCCGGGAAATGGAGAATTTTGAGTGGTTAATAGGGAGGAGGAGAGTTGGGGTGCGGCAGAGAGAGAGAGCGAGAGCTGATCAGACCGATCTAAGCTAACGAATGCAGTTATTGGAGCTCAGTGTTGCCAGACGTACGATAATTATCGTATTTGTACCATAATTTTGACCTCTGTACGATGTACGATCAATAATACCACAATGTAAGATAATTTCAGAATTTTGTGACACCATGGTCGTTGTAATTATAGAGCTTCTATTCTCAAAGGTCTAGCTGTGTGGATCCTACGTCTACATGATTGTGAGGAGACGTGAATGTGAACGCATGTCTTTAATCCAATCTTACGTCTTCTCAACCAATATCATGTGGAGAATGGCTCTCTATCAGGAGTACAGGTTAACGTTCCTGTCGCACTTATGACAGTTGTTTCAAAACTGAGGTTGTTAGTTTAACAATAAAGTATAGAAAATGAGTGCTGAAAAGGATAAATAGCTGTAACATCTAGATTAATAGCTGTATTTTGAACGTTTGACTCGGGTAAAATAATTAGTTTAGCATTGCAATAAGGTATAGAAAATGAGTGCTGAAAAGGATAAATAGCTGTAACATCTAGATAAATATCTTTATTTTGAACGTTTGACTCAAATACGATAATTTTCTCCCAAATACGATAATTTTGAGCTTCTGGTACGATACTTGGACATTTCCAATCTGGCAACACTGTTGGAGCTTATTAATCGATAAACCATCGTATTAATCATTTGAAGTGTATATTGTGTGTGTGTTAAATTACAGTTTTGTTACATCGTTCATTTTCGTATTCTCCGTGTATGTTTTCCGTCACCGCGGTTACGTCATTTCGCTCGTAAACAGCGTTTATACAGACTGCGGTTAAAGTTATTCTAAAAATACAGAAGGACAGAAAGCAACGCGAATTCGGCGTGTGATCGGACTGAGGGAGACCAGATAGCGTCCCAGATCACCGTGAGGTCTGGGATTCCTCTGGCTGCGTTGGAGGGTGACTCACATTGCCTGACAGAGACAACGCAGGAGGAGGAGCTGCCGGAGGCCGGACACGAGACCCCCGATCGATCGCGGGTTTGCAACGCACACAAAAGTGAGGAATATTGTTGATTTTATTTGTGCTCAGGAGAGTGAAGAGGCCAATTTTCAGTTTCTCTGGCCACCACGAACCCGAGCTACGATCCAGGCCTGCAACGGGGTGTGTTCTGAATGACTGTGTGTGTGTTTGGGCCCACAAGTGTTTTTAAAATCAGTTCATACAGTGTTATTCAGCGCTTATACATTGTAAAGATTTAAAAGGGATAATCTGACACCCAAAGTTATATTTTGGTATTGTGTTGAATTACTCAATTTATTCAGTGTATTTTACCTTTTGGTCATTTCAGAAACTCTTCGTCTGTAACATTGTCATTTTGAGCTTAAATTTGTATTTATTTTATTGTTTAACCACTTCAAAGCTTATTTTGTTTATCCATTTCACACTTTCCAAATCTTATTTGAAATTTAAGTAAATCCTTTACATTTTATACTTATTTTCAGGGCACAGAAGGTGGGTTGTAGATATCCTGACTGCAGCGGCAGTCATGAATCCCATTAAAAATAAAGAGGGCCTTTGCTTGGTAACGGTAAGTCAGCCAACTCCAAAAAAAAATCTCTTTTTGTTCTCTACAAGTGTTTTTACTATTTTACCTGTGTCTTTGTTCTTTCCCCCATCTTCATAGGAGGATGAACACAAAAGGTCAGCAACATTTGGACAGGCCCAGATTGCCTTACTCCCAGAGGAGTATGATTTATTTGATCAGTTTTTGAAGATGAGGCCAATACTGCCTGGTGGCAGCTCAAAGTACTTCTTTTTTACCCAAACGGCTGGGCAATGTAATAGTCTATTACAGTGCTTCCAGTTGTGCTGGAAAGGATTTGGCCTTCCTGAGGCACCAACCTTTTCAATAATAAGGACAAGCCTGAGCACATATGTAAGTATTTAGGGCTGCACAATTAATCGAACGATGTTGTGAGGTGCATTTAGTCAATGAAGCCGGTACTTTGATTAGTAGTAAATCTCCATCACGTGCGTTCAGCTGGAGCATTCAGAGGCGTAAATCACTGACAAGCTACGCCAAATCGCGCTCAAAATCGAATGTGATTTTGAACGCGATTTGGCGTAGCTTGTCAGTGATTTACGTCTCTGTGTATTAATTGCCGCTCCAGTTGAACGCACGTGATGGAGATTTACTACTAATCAAAGTACCGGCTTCATTGACTAAACGTGCCTCACAACATCGTTCGATTAATCGTGCAGCCCTATAAGTATTGTTGTTGGCATCTATATCAGGGTTTTCCTGCATAGCCTCCAGCGGTCAATCTGCGTAGTAGCCTACTAAGATTTCACCCTCCCTGTCTATAAAATATATATATATATATATATATATATTTTAAATAGTTTAGTTTTCGAAGTACTCTAAATTATGTCAGTGATTCTCCAATATTATGATCAAGAATTATTTTATTTCGATCTACATAAATGTTAAGAAAAAGCTTAGCATAAATATATACTACAAGCTAATTCCTTTTTTCTTAACTTTTAACAACTTCTAAAAATTATTAAGAATATTAAATCAACTTAATAGGCTAGGTTAACGAATTTTCTCACATAAAGAATGCACTTTTTCATAGGCTATATAAATTCAGGAATCACGAATATGACAAAATAATATTATGTTACCTATATATATATTAATTGTATAGCTATAATAGTTGTATCAAATGAATAAGGAAATAGTGCCTTGAATTTATTAAGTAATGTTTAATTTTGTTCATTTCGCTGTCTGGAAATGTAAAGAAAAAAGTAGCCTACCGTTTTTACTTGGAATTCGTTTTTAATCCCTGGTTTTAAACAAGCATACATGAGATAATTTATATTTTATTGCTTGAATAAACGGTTGAAAATAGTGCTAGAAATGTTATAATTAAGGAAATGAAACAGACCTAGGCATTTGAAAAGACAATATAGTGAAATGTGTCTAATAATTCTAAAAAGAAAGAGAAGCATTGGACATAATCAAAATATTTGAGACATTTATTAGGAATACCATTTTCTTAACAATTAAGATGCTGCATGTGTTTATCCAGTCTAATCGAAGTGTGCGTCTCTCACCCGACTTTCCCCAACAAAAATCCCACCCCTCTCAGAAAATACATAAAACTGACATTACTGAGCTATATGCGTTTTAAAGTAGCCTATTAAAATGGTACAATGGCATTGCTTAGTTCAACGTGTTGGGAAATCGGGGATTTTGTCCCGCGTCAGCATTTATTCAACAGTTAATAACGCTCAACATTCAAAAGGTAAATATTATTCAGCCAATAAAATGTGGGTCTATGTATTTCATAGAAAATTGTGTCTAGTACTATATAAATTACAAAGGTTTAATTGGCATCTTTATTTCAAACGACCCGACCGACCGCGACCCGAATATCATAAAAAAATATTTTTGGATGACTCGTAACTGCAGGCACCCGCTCATTTTGGATCAACCCGCGCATAACTGCAGGCTATAGTCTGTGAATACGGACTTAAAACTAAGAGTCATAGGTCCCCACCAATGTCCAGAGCAAATCTACGCCCTTGGAGCGAACAGCACTCCCTTAAAGCTGATCTCAGTTCATTGTGATCTCATAAAGCTCTATATCACAATGAATATATGCGGTTCTAATATATGATAATGGATCTTTCACAGTGACTACACTTTGTGTGTTGTAATGAGAGGATTCGGGACCGCGCAATATTTAGCACTGCACAAGAACTTTTGAGCGCTGAGTGGATTCTAACTTAAGCCATTATGTTCCAGAAACGGCCTATTCTTGTGCCTGTCATCAATCATCAGTTATAGTAGTTGTTCGTGTAGCTTTTGTGTAATAGATGAATGACAATTTATATGTTTTTAGATATTTTATGTTTATATATTTCTATTTTGTGGGAGTCCCGCAAATCATTTTATTCTCTTGCATTCCGCACACACCTTAGTCTCTTCCCACCTGTGACCGCACTTGCCCATCAAGTTTTGTCTCGTACTGCACTCTGTTTCGTTGGGTCCCGCGGCAGTGAAGGTCTCTACTTTGAGGTCGAATAAAGATGTATAAAGATGTATATCAGGGCTGCCAACTTTTGACTTCAGCTTGGAGTGAGAATTTCCACAGCCGTCCCTGTAGGGGGGTCCGGGGGCATGCTCCCCCGTAAGAAAATTTTGTATATTTTACAGTTAAATTCATCTATCTGGTGCACTTTGAGAGTTCACAATTAAGAGCTCCAATACAGTTTCAGTGTGCAAACTAAACAAAGAAAAAAGCTGGTCAATTGACTTGATCTTGAGGTTTAAAGGGGACTCAAGTGTGATATGGTGTCTCAGTCTAAATTACTCTCACACTGGTATATTTAGAAACCAAACAATTTAGAATTAAAAAAGAATTAGAAAGAACAACAACAATAATAATTTTATATTAACAACAGTAATATTGAAAACAATTCTGTAAAGTAAATAAAAACAAGTATTTCACCGGTATGTTATTTTACCTTTTTCTACAGTTTTCTACATTTTTTGGTGATTTGAGAAAATTTACCAGCCATAAATATTTTTCCTGGCCATGAAACTGTTTTTGCAGAGGCTGCTACTACAACAACTAAACATTTTTAATAATAATAATAATAAAAAATAATACATTGAAAATTAGAACTAAACACTGCTTTTTAATCTTTGTACAAGCAAAGATGCTACACACGTTCGCATGAGCAGTGTGTGATACTGTTTTTATCATAAAATGATGTAAAGTAACTGTTGCAGTGCTGCAAAACTGTTAACTTTTTACCACAACAAGAAAAGCAATTTACAATGAAAGAATTGCAAGATTCTTTTATAAATAATTACTTTTATAAATAATTACAACCGCATTTAATATATATATATATATATATATAATTTTTTTTTTTTTTGACACGAAAAATTCAAATATTTTGCTGTTGATATATTAGTCTGCTGTTCTGAGAAATTAAATTTTCCCATTTTCGAAAAAGAATCCTTCAGTCATGAGATTTATCACTCTCGAAACTTTTGAAAATTCTGAACGGATTATAATTAGCCTTGGAGTGTGCAATAGCCCTTCCTTGATAATCACTAAAACGTGTCGCTTCAGTTAATCGCAAAAGTCCTTTTATTATCAATGAACCGCTTATTTACAGTGAGAGGACTGGCAAGTGCAATCTGGCGTTTAGAGGTGAGTGAATTCAGAACGCGATGGCCAATCACAGGCGTTCTAGATCAACATATATGTCTGTGATTGGCTACATTGCTCAGCGCTACAAAAACACGTTGTCTTTTGGCGATTTCCAGAGCACAAACACAAATACGCACTGGAGCTTTTGCCAAATCTGTTTAGCCAATATCTTATTAATCCAGTTTTAACTGAGGGTGCTTTTGACTGCGTGAGAAAATGGATGTGTGGCGTGAGAGCGTGTGAAAAGTGTCAATTGCGTGAGTCTCACGCTGAATGCGTGAGAGTTGGCAGCCCTGTGTATATTAGTGGATGAATAAAAATTCCACTAATAATTTTATATTCAAATGTTTTTAAATCATATGCTTAGAATGTCAAGATAAGACAATTAAATAAAATGTACAATTAAACAAAAGTGTAATTGACAGTAGTCCAGTTAGAAGGCATTTTATTCTACGAATCACTAACATTTACCATGGTTTTACTGTAGTAACATTGACAGTAACCATGGCATTGTGGCAGAAAAGTAGAATATTAATAGAGAATTTTATTATATGAATAATGTGCTAAATCTATTAAAGAAGTAATGGAATATAATCTCAGTATTTTTGTTAGTCATTACAGTTGTTGTGCATGTGTACTTACTGAATGTCTTCAGGATACTGTTTTTCATAGCTAATTTTATAGAAACCATATAGTTAGGCTACTTAGGCTATTTTTTTTTTTTTACCATGGTAGTGAGGTGCTGTAAGGCTATCATGATCTACAAATGAATGAAAGATGAGGCTATTATTATTTTCACAGATAATCACAGAAACAATAACTCTGCTACTGTCAAATGTGCATTTCTAAATCTTGTAATATTATATATATATATGTATATACTGTATATATGGATGTGGGGGGTTCCTGAAGAAAAAAGGTTGGGAACCACTGAACTAGATCTGTGTTTTGAGTATCATTCATTATCTGATCAGTATGTAATTTTTATTTTCTCAGCTTTTTGTTCAAAATGTTTTTTTTTTATGATCCACATCAATTTTTTAATAAAAAGGAAATGCATGAAGCTAGAAGAACTTTTTTAAAGCAGAAACAGATCTTTATTTTGAAATATTGTTTGTGCAGATATCCATACAACAAATTATTCTGGGGGCCATGAAATTTTGATAAAAATTATCGAAAATGCTGGAGAAAAAAACACTGGTGGTGAAAGAGTTAAGGGGAGTGTTGGAGGAGAATTGTAACATAATGATTTTCCCAATTTCAAATCCAGGCATTTCAGAAGGGTAGAAAAGTATAATTAATATTTTATACTGGGGTGTTAGTTTTGAGTTTTGAAACTCAATGTAGAATAACCTCATTTTGAGTCTCTATTTTATGACCATTTTAATGTCATCATTATTATTTTTCCTAGGTCGGCAGACAGTTAGTCGAAAGAGAGATGTTAACTGTGTGCCGGCATATGTGCCACCGTCAGGAAACAGCAGAGGCTTTTTATGAAGCTCAACATAGTCTGGACCAGGCTTTTCAGGCCCGCAAATTGACTGAAAAGGCTATAAATATAACTGCACAAAATGAACAGGTAAGAAATGAAAGTGCACAATATAAGGCTATAAATAGGTCCTATATCAGGCTTAAAATCTTAAATTCCTAAAGTCATGGCATTAAAAATTGCATGCATAGTGAAAAATGATCTTCCTCAGTATTTAGGGCCCAAGCGTTGCGGTGCAAGGACCCTCTTGGAATTGCTCTGTTTATCAGGGGCCACAAAGTAAAAAAAAAATTATATTCCTCTGAATCCATGGCTCATGTCAAGTCTAATGCTGCGTTCACACCAAATGCGAATATGCATCTGGCGTGAGTGATTTCAATGGTAAGTCAATGGTAAAATGCGCTGGAGTTCTTGCGGCGCGAATGAGGCAATCGCGTAAATTGAGCGTGTGGTGCACTACGCGCGTTAAGCGCGAATTGTGCTTTTTGTGCATTCACGCGTTTGACGCAAATTCGCGTCTGCCGTCCGAGTTCTGTGTCAATTTGCGCCGCGTTAACCAATCAGGAGCCTGCTTGTTGTAAATAAGTTACACATTTCACTTTTGAGTCACGTAACTTACACGTTTATCGACCTGCGGCCTTCCCGCCGTTTTTTACAACTATTTTCCCCCTAATATACAGCTACTTTTCGCTAACAAGATAATGTGTTTATTCAGAGGACTCCTTCCAGGAAGGAGATGTTTAAGTATGGCGGAAGTAGGGGATACGGAAATAGGTGAGTTTTCCAATTAAGCCAATTTACAAGGCATATGCTGTCATTGTTTACAGATGAATAGTATAATGTAATCTCTCTATGACTATTAACATTTAATATTGTCTTGACAGAGCCTACTGATAATGAAGAGGCTGATCCAAGATCCCCTTCCGCTTCTCCTGTCCCCCCAGTCCCTGGTGCTTCGTCCCCTGCTGCTGCACCCACAGGTGTGTGAACATGTTTCGTGCAGAAAACATCAGTACAGTCTCCACTCATAGCTTTAACATTCGCTAATAATCATTGTATTTGTAAATGCAGACTAAATTCTATTGCAATGTATGCCACCAATCATCTGCATACATTCATTTTAATTACTGTTCATTTGCATGTTTATGTTCCTGATGTTTATATGTCTGAAGTATAACTTTAATTATGTAAAATATGTTAAAGCAAGTTCAAAATAATTTCACACTTGTATTTAAGCACTGGCTATGTCACTCACACAGGCACAGATATTATTCTCCCAATATCTAGACAATTTTGTTATTTCAATTATCATCTTTCTGTCTTCTCATGCACTGTGTGTTGTATACAGGCCAACAGAGGAGGAGAGGCATCCGGCGGCCCCGTGATGGTACGTCGGAGGTGGAGCAGACGCTGCTCGAGCTCCTGAGGTGTCCTCCAGCTCCAGCTCCACCACCACCGCTGTCTGCTGATGAACACTTCCTCCTCAGCCTTCTGCCTTTTCTGCAGAGCATGCCGCCTCAAAGAAAAGAATTGATAAAGTTTAAAATGTATAAATTGGCGATGGAAAACAGCACCGTTGTGCTAAATTTGGAACAATTAGACCCCCACAGCCCATAGTAGGCTATTAAAAAATGAGGCAGTAGGCTCTGCAGGAAACGCAGAATGCTCTCCTTCCTCTTCTCCTTTGTTCCCTGAGGCTTTTCCACTCTTGAATCTTCCAAGCGAGGTCCTTTTTATTTCTGTCTCTGTTTGTAAATAGTTTGTACATATTGTATTTTTTAAATTTTATTTTGTTATTTTAAATTTATAATTAAATTATTTTATGTTTGGCCTGAATAAATTTTGAAATATGACTAAATGCCTAGTGTGGTTTTAATGCACAACAAAGCAAGTGTTTTATCACATATACGACACATATTCATTTTGTATTGAATGCTATTTATTCCATATCTAAATCTTAATTATATGAAAAACTATCATTACAGAACAATAATAACTATAATAGTGTGTATACTTTAGTGTGTCTGGACAGTGTTGTGAGGAAAACAAAGAAATCACAGGACAGGTTAAATACTTTTGGAGGCTGGCTCCATTTACCATCAAAACAAAATTAAATAACAGATTTTACAGTAATAACCTGAACAAAGAAATGGCACAGACCTATAGAATTATTATACATCAAAGGAGGAATGACATTGTTAAAGGAGTAGTTCAATTTTAAAATGAAAATTCTGTCATCATATACTGCTCCAACGCACAGAGGGAAGTTCCACCGCTCCTGAAATCCCCTCGCTCCGATGCGAGACAGCAGGTCATCGAACTGGGCGCGGGACAGGCGGAAGTACCGCTGAAAGCGGCCGTCATGCAGGCGCAGCTCCTGGAGCAAGTGATGAAACTCGCCGAACGCCTCCGAAGGGTCTGGTGGACCCAAATACGGCGAAGACGATCCCTACGCCGCTTTTCTGCTCTCCAGAGCAAATACAGAGCGGTGACTCTCTCGATAAATGACGATCAACAACAGACATCTTGTAAATAGATGGCCGCCAACGGGGTTTGAAACTTTGTGCAGTGTTGGGGGTGCTTGCAGGACTGTATGTTTGTAGAGTAATTTACAGCAACTTCAAATGTGGCTCAACCAATCAGAATCAAGGACCAGAATTGCTGTTTTTTACATTTTAGTTGAAACACTTTCCACACTGAGGAGATCTTTAGGCTTCTCTCTATTGTGAATTTTTTTTATGTGCCTACCAAGGTTTTCTTGTAGACTAAAACTCTTTCCACACTGTTTGCATGTGTGAGGCTTCTCTCCAGTGTGAACATTCATGTGGTTGTCAAGGCTTTGTTTTCTACTGAAACTCTTTCCACACTGACAGCATGTGTAAGGCTTCTCTCCAGTGTGAACTCTTATGTGCCTATTAAGGCCTCCTTTTCTACTGAAACTCTTTCCACATTGTTTGCATGAGTAAGGCTTCTCTCCATTGTGAACGTTCATGTGCCTATTAAGGCTTCCTTTTCTACTGAAACTCTTTCCACACTGACAGCATATGTGAGGCTTCTCTCCAGTGTGAACTCTCATGTGCATATAAAGGCTTCCTCTTTGAGTGAAACTCTTTCCACATTGTTTGCATGAGTAAGGCTTCTCTCCAGTGTGAACATTCATGTGCCTATTAAGGCTTTCTTTTCTACTGAAACTCTTTCCACACTGTTGGCAGGTAAAACGGCTCTCTAAAGTGTGAATTCGCCTGTGGGCGTAAAGCATTCGTTTTTGATTGAAACTTTTCCCACACAGACGACAGGTGAAGGGTTTCTTTCCAGTGTGAACTTTCATGTGGCAATTAAGTTTAAGCTTTCTTTTGAAACTTTTCCCACACTGTTTGCAGATAAAAGGCTTCTCTCCAGTGTGAATTTTAATGTCTTCTTGTCGATTGAAACTTTTTCCACAATTAAAGCAAGTGAAATAACTCATAGTTTCTGTCTTTTGAGCTCTTTTTTGTTCAGAAGTTTTTTCAGACTGTAAGGAACAAAAAAAATATTCTCCAGTTATGAAATCATAAAGATTCTCAAACTGATCTTTTTCTTCAGTTTCATTCAGTACTTCTCTCTCCTCTTTCACCGATGTTAGGTCTAAGGAGGAAAAACAAAGAGATAAAAGTTAATCCCAGTTTAATGACACAAAACAATTAACATCAAAACATGTAGATATGTAATGCAAGTTTGCTAGATCCTATACCAGTGTGTACAAACCTGATCCTGGTCGGCCGGTATTCTACAGAGTTTAAGCCGGCCGTTATACAATTAATAAAAAAAAACTAGATCATCTAATGACAAAGTTTAGGAAATCTAGATATAGATTGACCTCAATTCTTGCAATTTTTATGTAAGAATTCACTGTAATAATTCAACAAATAAATTCAACAAATTTAGAGAGAGATGAGGAAAAAATTAAAAGGGGGCAAGATGAAAATCCATCACACAATATTTCCTTCTGACATTTTATTAAAGGTCCCATATTGTCAAAACTGAAATTTCCTGGCTTTCTTCATGATAAATAAGGTCTATGGTTTATGTAACTACCATATAAGTTTCAAAGCAGTCAACCCACAGTAAATTGCACACAGCCTGCATAAAGTAGCTGTGCCTTTTCACAAGGCGCTGTGACTTCCGTAAAAATGTGACGTCCGATCTACTCAGTCACCGCCTTAAGTCATCACCCCGAGCACCAACCACCGTCCCACCCTCCTTTTGGCCAACCCCTGACAACATTACGTCCATTCTATTGCTAAGCAACAACAATACGAAAACAAGTCGAGAAAACGCTGTTCAGTCCATGGTTGTCAGAAAAACTACATTAATACATAGGCTTCCGAACAACGTTAATATAAAAGACCAGTGGAACGTCAGCTTAAGCCTCTTTCATACAGCGATTCTGGAAAATACACTGATAATGTGTCCCATGATTTGTTCAGTAATTGTTTGATTTGGTCCATTCACACAGTTGTTTTCCGGAATCTGTGCAAGCTTTACACACAACCAGCAACATTTGGATGTGAGATATAAAGGTCCTTTTCAAAAAATTAGCATATTGTAATAAAGTTCATTATTTTCTGTAATGTACTGATAAACATTAGACTTCCATATATTTTAGATTCATTACACACAACTGAAGTAGTTCAAGCTTTTTATTGTTTTAAATATTGATGATTTTGGCATACACCTCATGAAAACCCAAAATTCCTATCTCAAAAAATTAGCATATCATGAAAAGTTTCTCTAAATGAGCTATTAACCTAATCATCTAAATCAACTAATTAACTCTAAACACCTGCAAAAGATTCCTGAGGCTTTTAAAAACTCCCAGCCTGGTTCATTACTCAAAACCGCAATCATGGGTAAGACTGCTGACCTGACTGCTGTCCAGAAGGCCATCATTGACACCCTCAAGCAAGAGGGTAAGACACAGAAAGAAATTTCTGAACGAATAGGCTGTTCCCAGAGTGCTGTATCAAGGCACCTCAGTGGGAAGGAAAAAGTGTGGCAGAAAACGCTGCACAACGAGAAGAGGTGACCGGACCCTGAGGAAGATTGTGGAGAAGAACCGATTCCAGACCTTGGGGGACCTGCGGAAGCAGTGGACTGAGTCTGGAGTAGAAACATCCAGAGCCACCGTGTACAGGCGCCAGGTCAATCCACTTTTGAACCAGAAACAGCGGCAGAAGCGCCTGACCTGGGCTACGGAGAAGCAGCACTGGACTGTTGCTCAGTGGTCCAAAGTATTTTTTTCGGATGAAAGCAAATTTTGCATGTCATTCGGAAATCAAGGTGCCAGAGTCTGGAGGAAGACTGGGGAGAGGGAAATGCCAAAATGCCTGAAGTCCAGTGTCAAGTACCCACAGTCAGTGATGGTCTGGGGTGCCATGTCAGCTGCTGGTGTTGGTCCACTGTGTTTATCAAGGACAGGGTCAATGCAGCTATCTATCAGGAGATTTTGGAGCTTCATGCTTCCATCTGCTGAAAAGCTTAATGGAGATGAAGATTTCATTTTTCAGCATGTCCTGGCACCTGCTCACAGTGCCAAAACCACTGGTAAATGATTTACTGACCATGGTATTACTGTGCCCAATTGGCCTGCTAACTCTCCTGACCTGAACCCCATAGAGAATCTGTGGGATATTGTGAAGAGAAAGTTGAGAGACGCAAGACCCAACACTCTGGATGAGCTTAAGGCCGCTATCGAAGCATCCTGGGCCTCCATAATACCTCAGCAGTGACACAGGCTGATTGCCTCCATGCCACGCCGCATTGAAGCAGTCCAAGTATTGAGTGCATAATAGGGTTGGGTCGATAGACGATGCCATCGTCCATGGCCAATAGACATCACGATGCTGAGCCGGCATCGCGATCCTCCGCCCCCGCAGCGCCCCGCCCCGCCCCCGCCGCAGCAGCAACCCGCTCACGAAAAACACACACTTAATCCCTATATAGCCAAATGAAATGCATGCTTTCAATTTCTGCATCTTTACTTATTTTATTATTATTATTATGAGGAAATAATAACAAGGAAGTTGTTAGTGATCACAATACAAATTAGAGTGAACTCCTAACAAATTACATGAAAATTCGTTTACATTAATAAATGAGGCATACAAAAACAGCAGAAAAAAATCTAAATAATTTTAATTAAATAAGATTAAATAAACTACACCAAATATGCCCTTTTCATGGTTTTACCATAATGAACAGAGCTTGGAACAAAAAAATGAGAATATTTTTTTCCATCGAAATACGAATGTACAATACAAAGCCTAGTATACATTATAAATAACACTTTATCAATCAAATACATTGGGAATATGGAAACACTTGGATTTGTGCTGAAAAACAGAGGTGCGTGAGCCCAACGTGCTATTTTTAGTTTCGCTTTGTTTTAGTTTCTTAACTTTATATAGTTTGTTTCATTTCTGTTCTGTTTTAAATACCTATACATTTAAATCATTCGTTTTGGGTCAGGTGTCAGGGTAACTAACTTATAGCTATGTTTATAGTGTTTATAATGTTTAATATTTCGCTTGATTTGGTATTATTTCTGATATTACCCTTTCTCTCTAAACATTCTGCTGCTCAGTAAATGCGTTTGGAGAGAGTGGGTTAAGCAGTAAGCAAACAATGAGAGCGTTATTGAACTTAAAAAAGCTGACTGGTCAAAAATATGTTAAGGACCAACACACATCCTCCAAATGCATCTATATAAACCCGCGCTTGCTCTCGTCTGCAAGCACGCACTGACAGGATCTAATGCACTTGTTAATGCCGGATCTTTAAAAACAAATACCGGAACGCAAAAATCCAAAATCGGACATTTTCTCAAATTAAGCACTGGTGGACACGGTAGGCTACAATTAATTAATTCGTTATGAATAAATTATTTAACAACAACAAGCCCTCACCCCCGCAGACGATGCCATCGTCCACTGCGATGTTTCACATTAGACATCGTACAATGCCAAATTGGTCGACATCGCCCAACCCTAGTGCATAACTGAACATAATTATTTGAAGGTTGACTTTTTTTTGTATTAAAAACACTTTTCTTTTATTGGTCGGATGAAATATGCAAATTTTTTTAGATGGGAATTTTGGGTTTTCATGAGCTGTATGCAAAAATCATCAATATTAAAACAATAAAAGGCTTGAACTACTTCAGTTAGTGTGTAATGAATCTAAAATATATGAAAGTCTAATGTTTATCAGTACATTACAGAAAATAATGAACTTTATCACAATATGCTATTTTTTTTTAAAAAGGACCTGTAATGGGAACCGTACATTTCACTAAACAATCTGTTGACAACTTGTTAAAGAGAGGTTCATGAAAATGAATTAGACGGGCCAAATCTACCTGTTCTTGACAGAGCTCCTAAAAAAGGAGCTGTAAAAATATATTGAGATGGATTTTGGCACTTATACCGCAAATATATATTCTTAAGGACATCAACAACTAAAATAAACCTCAAGCAGTGTGTACAATATGTGACCTTTAAGAGGGCATTGATGTTAGGCAGTCATAAAAGTGGGTGGTTACGCTGACCTTTTAAATTTAAAACACCCCAAAGGATGCGAAATGGTGAAAAAATGGTTATAAATCACTAAATTATGAATGTTTTAGTCAAAAACATTAGTAATATTGTAATAATATTTTGGAAACAATATAAAAAATAAATAAATAAATAATAATAATAATAAAAAATTCTGCACTGAATTTAACCCATCCAAGTGCACGCACCCCGTGGACTGGGGAGCACTTGGGGGTTCAGTGCCTTGTTCAAGGGACTCAGCTCAGTCGTGGTATTGAGGATGGAGAGAGCGCTGTACATTCACTCTGCTCACCTACAATCCCTGCCTGACCTGAGACTTGAACCCGCAACCTTTGGGTTACAAGTCCGACTCTCTAACCATTAGGCCACGGCTGCCCCAAATACAATGTTTTAAAGCTTATTGTAAAAGATTCTATGTTTATAATGATATTAAACGCTTAATTATAGCCTCAGGATTGCCTAAAAAAATAATAATAAAAAAATAAAATAAAATTATGGTCATTGGATTTCTATTGTTTTAAAGACTGAAAGTAGCTGAATTTGAAAACCATATCTCTAGGCTAATTTTAAAAAGGATATTGTAAGCTTTCTATTAATATTAAAAGCTTACATGTAGCCCATGAGATTGCACTGGAAAACATTCTTGACCTCTCAATTTCTGGCACCATTCAATCAATGGTACCAATAATAGGCTTTAATTTGATTTAAAACATATTTATATAGGTTTTAGTTTGGTCAAAGGGTTGTATCTTGCACAAAAAAATGAGTGATTTACATTGTGTTAAGCAAGAAGAAAAAATTAGCAGCAATGAGGCAAGTGGGGTGGAGGACCATGGTGGCAGTAGTGTAAGTACTAATAGAAAATAAATAAAATCCTTCATAATGTAAAGAGTTCCAGTAAACACAGATGTACTCATTTAATTAAGTTGGCTTGGGAAAGCCAACTTACTGAAATCCTATTTAAACTTATTATTATTCTTCTTATTTTTCTGAGCGGAAAAATTTTGGACACCTACTCCTCCTAGACCGTTCAAGCTACATACTCCAAACTCGGGTCAGATCTTCATACTGTTCAGACTTAGTGTGCTATATCTTTTCAGACTGTTTTGAGTTATGGTTTTCTTAAAAATTAATATTAAAAATCATAAAAAGGTCCCATAGACTTTCATTGACCAAAAGTCCATGTCTGTTTGAACTATGTTTAATGTAAACTGCTAGAAGCCATTGATACTCAATTAAGCTTTAAACTATCTATCTATCTATCTATCTATCTATCTATCTATCTATCTATCTATCTATCTATCTATCTATCTATCTATCTATCTATCTATCTATCTATCTTCAAACCTTATCTATCTATCTATCTATCTATCTTCAAACCTTATCTATCTATCTATCTATCTATCTATCTATCTTCAAACCTTATCTATCTATCTATCTATCTATCTTCAAACCTTATCTATCTATCTATCTATCTATCTATCTATCTATCTATCTATCTATCTATCTATCTATCTATCTTCAAACCTTATCTATCTATCTATCTATCTTCAAACCTTATCTATCTTCAAACCTTATCTATCTATCTATCTATCTATCTATCTATCTATCTATCTATCTTCAAACCTTATCTATCTATCTATCTATCTATCTATCTTCAAACCTTATCTATCTATCTATCTTACTAGTCATGCCAGAATCATGCTAGCGACTTGCTAGTCTAGCTAAAATCATGCTAGCGACTTGCTAGTCATGCTAAAATAATGCTAAAATAATGCTAGCGCCTTGCTAGTCGTTCTGAAATCATGCTAGCGACTTACTAGTCATGCTAAAATCATGCTAGCGACTTGCTAGTCATGCTAGAATCATGCTAGCGACTTGCTAGTCATGCTAAAGTAATGCTAGCGACTTGCTAGTCATGCTAAAAAAATGCTAAAATCATGCTAGCGACTTGCTAGTCATGCTAAAATCATGCTAGCGACTTGCTAGTCGTGCTAAAATCATGCTAGCAACTTGCTAGTCATGCTAAAATAATGCTAAAATCATGCTAGCGACTTGCTAGTCATGCTAAAATCATGCTAGCGACTTGCTAGTCGTGCTAAAATCATGCTAGCGACTTGCTAGTCGTGTTAAAATCATGCTAGCGACTTGCTAGTCATGCTAAAATAATGCTAAAATAATGCTAGCGCCTTGTTAGTCGTTCTGAAATCATGCTAGCGACTTGCTAGTCATGCTAAAGTAATGCTAGCGACTTGCTAGTCATGCTAAAGTAATGCTAGCGACTTGCTAGTCATGCTAAAATCATGCTAGCGACTTGCTAGTCGTGCTAAAATCATGCTAGCAACTTGCTAGTCATGCTAAAATAATGCTAAAATCATGCTAGCGACTTGCTAGTCATGCTAAAATCAGGCTAGCGACTTGCTAGTCATGTTTAAAATCATGCTAGCGACTTGCTAGTCTTGCTAAAATCATGCTAGCGACTTGCTAGTCATGCTAAAATCATGCTAGCGACTTGCTAGTCATGCTAGAATCATGCTAGCGACTTGCTAGTCGTGCTAAAATAATGTTAAAATCATGCTAGCGACTTGCTAGTCATGCTAAAATCATGCTAGCGACTTGCTAGTCGTGCTAAAATCATGCTAGCGACTTGCTAGTCCTGCTAAAATCATGCTAACGATTTGCTAGTCATGCTAAAATCATGCTAGCGACTTGTTAGTCATGGTAAAATCATGCTAACGATTTGCTAGTCATGCTAAAATCATGCTAGCGACTTGCTAGTCATGTTAGAATCATGCTAGCGACTTGCTAGTCATGCAAAAATCATGCTAGCGACTTGCTAGTCGTGCTAAAATCATGCTAGAGACTTGCTAGTCATGCTAGAATCATGCTAGCGACTTGCTAGTCGTGCTAAAATTATGTTAAAATCATGCTAGCGACTTGCTAGTCATGCTAAAATCATGCTAGCGACTTGCTAGTCATGCTAAAATAATGCTAAAATCATGCTAGCGACTTGCTAGTCATGCAAAAATCATGCTAGCGACTTGCTAGTCGTGCTAAAATCATGCTAGCGACTTGCTAGTCATGCTAGAATCATGCTAGCGACTTGCTAGTCGTGCTAAAATAATGCTAAAATCATGCTAGCGACTTGCTAGTAATGCTAAAATCATGCTAGCGACTTGCTAGTCATGCTAAAATCATGCTAGCGACTTGCTAGTCATGTTAGAATCATGCTAGCGACTTGCTAGTCATGCTAAAATCATGCTAGCGACTTGCTAGTCGTGCTAAAATCATGCTAGCGACTTGCTAGTCCTGCTAAAATCATGCTAACGATTTGCTAGTCATGCTAAAATCATGCTAGCGACTTGTTAGTCATGGTAAAATCATGCTAGCGACTTGCTAGTCATGCTAAAAATCATGTTACCGACTTGCTAGTCTTGCTTAAATAATGCTAACGACTTGCTAGTCTTGCTAAAATCATGCTAGCGACTTGCTAGTCATGCAAAAATCATGCTAGCGACTTGCTAGTCATGCAAAAATCATGCTAGCGACTTGCTAGTCATGCTAGAATCATGCTAGCAACTTGCTAGTCGTGCTAAAATTATGTTAAAATCATGCTAGCGACTTGCTAGTCATGCTAAAATCATGCTAGCGACTTGCTAGTCATGCTAAAATAATGCTAAAATCATGCTAGCGACTTGCTAGTCGTGCTAAAATCATGCTAGCGACTTGCTAGTCATGCTAGAATCATGCTAGCGACTTGCTAGTCGTGCTAAAATAATGATAAAATCATGCTAGCGACTTGCTAGTAATGCTAAAATCATGCTAGCGACTTGCTAGTCATGCTAAAATTAGGCTAGCGACTTGCTAGTCATGCTAAAATAATGATAAAATCATGCTAGCGACTTGCTAGTAATGCTAAAATCATGCTAGCGACTTGCTAGTCATGCTAAAATTAGGCTAGCGACTTGCTAGTCATGTTTAAAACCATGTTAGCGACTTGCTAGTCATGCTAAAATCATGCTAGCAACTTGCTAGTCATGCTAGAATCATGCTAGTGACTTTGCTAGTTATGCTAGAATCATGCTAGTGACTTTGCTAGTTATGCTAAAATAATGCTAAAATCATGCTAGCGACTTGCTAATCGTGCTAAAATCATGCTAGCGACTTGCTAGTCATGCTAAAATCATGCTAGCGACTTGTTAGTCATGGTAAAATCATGCTAGCGTCTTGCTAGTCATGCTAAAAATTATGTTAGCGACTTGCTAGTTTTGCTTAAATAATGCTAGTGACTTGCTAGTCTTGCTAAAATCATGCTAGTGACTTGCTAGTCATGCTAATATCATGCTAACGACTTGCTAGTCATGCTAGAATCATGCTAGCGACTTGCTAGTCATGCTAGAATCATGCTAGCGACTTGCTAGTCGTGCTAAAATAATGTTAAAATCATGCTAGCGACTTGCTAGTCATGCTAAAATCATGCTAGCGACTTGCTAGTCGTGCTAAAATCATGCTAGCGACTTGCTAGTCCTGCTAAAATCATGCTAACGATTTGCTAGTCATGCTAAAATCATGCTAGCGACTTGTTAGTCATGGTAAAATCATGCTAACGATTTGCTAGTCATGCTAAAATCATGCTAGCGACTTGCTAGTCATGTTAGAATCATGCTAGCGACTTGCTAGTCATGCAAAAATCATGCTAGCAACTTGCTAGTCATGCAAAAATCATGCTAGCGACTTGCTAGTCGTGCTAAAATCATGCTAGAGACTTGCTAGTCATGCTAGAATCATGCTAGCGACTTGCTAGTCGTGCTAAAATTATGTTAAAATCATGCTAGCGACTTGCTAGTCATGCTAAAATCATGCTAGCGACTTGCTAGTCATGCTAAAATAATGCTAAAATCATGCTAGCGACTTGCTAGTCATGCAAAAATCATGCTAGCGACTTGCTAGTCGTACTAAAATCATGCTAGCGACTTGCTAGTCATGCTAGAATCATGCTAGCGACTTGCTAGTCGTGCTAAAATAATGCTAAAATCATGCTAGCGACTTGCTAGTAATGCTAAAATCATGCTAGCGACTTGCTAGTCATGCTAAAATCATGCTAGCGACTTGCTAGTCATGTTAGAATCATGCTAGCGACTTGCTAGTCATGCTAAAATCATGCTAGCGACTTGCTAGTCGTGCTAAAATCATGCTAGCGACTTGCTAGTCCTGCTAAAATCATGCTAACGATTTGCTAGTCATGCTAAAATCATGCTAGCGACTTGTTAGTCATGGTAAAATCATGCTAGCGACTTGCTAGTCATGCTAAAAATCATGTTACCGACTTGCTAGTCTTGCTTAAATAATGCTAACGACTTGCTAGTCTTGCTAAAATCATGCTAGCGACTTGCTAGTCATGCAAAAATCATGCCAGCGACTTGCTAGTCATGCAAAAATCATGCTAGCGACTTGCTAGTCATGCTAGAATCATGCTAGCGACTTGCTAGTCATGTTAGAATCATGCTAGCGACTTGCTAGTCATGCAAAAATCATGCTAGCAACTTGCTAGTCATGCAAAAATCATGCTAGCGACTTGCTAGTCGTGCTAAAATCATGCTAGAGACTTGCTAGTCATGCTAGAATCATGCTAGCGACTTGCTAGTCGTGCTAAAATTATGTTAAAATCATGCTAGCGACTTGCTAGTCATGCTAAAATCATGCTAGCGACTTGCTAGTCATGCTAAAATAATGCTAAAATCATGCTAGCGACTTGCTAGTCGTGCTAAAATCATGCTAGCGACTTGCTAGTCATGCTAGAATCATGCTAGCGACTTGCTAGTCGTGCTAAAATAATGATAAAATCATGCTAGCGACTTGCTAGTAATGCTAAAATCATGCTAGCGACTTGCTAGTCATGCTAAAATTAGGCTAGCGACTTGCTAGTCATGCTAAAATAATGATAAAATCATGCTAGCGACTTGCTAGTAATGCTAAAATCATGCTAGCGACTTGCTAGTCATGCTAAAATTAGGCTAGCGACTTGCTAGTCATGTTTAAAACCATGTTAGCGACTTGCTAGTCATGCTAAAATCATGCTAGCAACTTGCTAGTCATGCTAGAATCATGCTAGTGACTTTGCTAGTTATGCTAAAATAATGCTAAAATCATGCTAGCGACTTGCTAATCGTGCTAAAATCATGCTAGCGACTTGCTAGTCATGCTAAAATCATGCTAGCGACTTGTTAGTCATGGTAAAATCATGCTAGCGTCTTGCTAGTCATGCTAAAAATTATGTTAGCGACTTGCTAGTTTTGCTTAAATAATGCTAGTGACTTGCTAGTCTTGCTAAAATCATGCTAGTGACTTGCTAGTCATGCTAATATCATGCTAACGACTTGCTAGTCATGCTAGAATCATGCTAGCGACTTGCTAGTCATGCTAGAATCATGCTAGCGACTTGCTAGTCGTGCTAAAATAATGTTAAAATCATGCTAGCGACTTGCTAGTCATGCTAAAATCATGCTAGCGACTTGCTAGTCGTGCTAAAATCATGCTAGCGACTTGCTAGTCCTGCTAAAATCATGCTAACGATTTGCTAGTCATGCTAAAATCATGCTAGCGACTTGTTAGTCATGGTAAAATCATGCTAACGATTTGCTAGTCATGCTAAAATCATGCTAGCGACTTGCTAGTCATGTTAGAATCATGCTAGCGACTTGCTAGTCATGCAAAAATCATGCTAGCAACTTGCTAGTCATGCAAAAATCATGCTAGCGACTTGCTAGTCGTGCTAAAATCATGCTAGAGACTTGCTAGTCATGCTAGAATCATGCTAGCGACTTGCTAGTCGTGCTAAAATTATGTTAAAATCATGCTAGCGACTTGCTAGTCATGCTAAAATCATGCTAGCGACTTGCTAGTCATGCTAAAATAATGCTAAAATCATGCTAGCGACTTGCTAGTCATGCAAAAATCATGCTAGCGACTTGCTAGTCGTGCTAAAATCATGCTAGCGACTTGCTAGTCATGCTAGAATCATGCTAGCGACTTGCTAGTCGTGCTAAAATAATGCTAAAATCATGCTAGCGACTTGCTAGTAATGCTAAAATCATGCTAGCGACTTGCTAGTCATGCTAAAATCATGCTAGCGACTTGCTAGTCATGTTAGAATCATGCTAGCGACTTGCTAGTCATGCTAAAATCATGCTAGCGACTTGCTAGTCGTGCTAAAATCATGCTAGCGACTTGCTAGTCCTGCTAAAATCATGCTAACGATTTGCTAGTCATGCTAAAATCATGCTAGCGACTTGTTAGTCATGGTAAAATCATGCTAGCGACTTGCTAGTCATGCTAAAAATCATGTTACCGACTTGCTAGTCTTGCTTAAATAATGCTAACGACTTGCTAGTCTTGCTAAAATCATGCTAGCGACTTGCTAGTCATGCAAAAATCATGCTAGCGACTTGCTAGTCATGCAAAAATCATGCTAGCGACTTGCTAGTCATGCTAGAATCATGCTAGCAACTTGCTAGTCGTGCTAAAATTATGTTAAAATCATGCTAGCGACTTGCTAGTCATGCTAAAATCATGCTAGCGACTTGCTAGTCATGCTAAAATAATGCTAAAATCATGCTAGCGACTTGCTAGTCGTGCTAAAATCATGCTAGCGACTTGCTAGTCATGCTAGAATCATGCTAGCGACTTGCTAGTCGTGCTAAAATAATGATAAAATCATGCTAGCGACTTGCTAGTAATGCTAAAATCATGCTAGCGACTTGCTAGTCATGCTAAAATTAGGCTAGCGACTTGCTAGTCATGCTAAAATAATGATAAAATCATGCTAGCGACTTGCTAGTAATGCTAAAATCATGCTAGCGACTTGCTAGTCATGCTAAAATTAGGCTAGCGACTTGCTAGTCATGTTTAAAACCATGTTAGCGACTTGCTAGTCATGCTAAAATCATGCTAGCAACTTGCTAGTCATGCTAGAATCATGCTAGTGACTTTGCTAGTTATGCTAAAATAATGCTAAAATCATGCTAGCGACTTGCTAATCGTGCTAAAATCATGCTAGCGACTTGCTAGTCATGCTAAAATCATGCTAGCGACTTGTTAGTCATGGTAAAATCATGCTAGCGTCTTGCTAGTCATGCTAAAAATTATGTTAGCGACTTGCTAGTTTTGCTTAAATAATGCTAGTGACTTGCTAGTCTTGCTAAAATCATGCTAGTGACTTGCTAGTCATGCTAATATCATGCTAACGACTTGCTAGTCATGCTAGAATCATGCTAGCGACTTTGCTAGTCATGCTAAAATCATGCTAGCGACTTGCTAGTCGTGCTAAAATTATGTTAAAATCATGCTAGCGACTTGCTAGTCATGCTAAAATCATGCTAGCGACTTGCTAGTCATGCTAAAATAATGCTAAAATCATGCTAGCGACTTGCTAGTCATGCAAAAATCATGCTAGCGACTTGCTAGTCGTGCTAAAATCATGCTAGCGACTTGCTAGTCATGCTAGAATCATGCTAGCGACTTGCTAGTCGTGCTAAAATAATGCTAAAATCATGCTAGCGACTTGCTAGTAATGCTAAAATCATGCTAGCGACTTGCTAGTCATGCTAAAATCATGCTAGCGACTTGCTAGTCATGTTAGAATCATGCTAGCGACTTGCTAGTCATGCTAAAATCATGCTAGCGACTTGCTAGTCGTGCTAAAATCATGCTAGCGACTTGCTAGTCCTGCTAAAATCATGCTAACGATTTGCTAGTCATGCTAAAATCATGCTAGCGACTTGTTAGTCATGGTAAAATCATGCTAGCGACTTGCTAGTCATGCTAAAAATCATGTTACCGACTTGCTAGTCTTGCTTAAATAATGCTAACGACTTGCTAGTCTTGCTAAAATCATGCTAACGACTTGCTAGTCATGCAAAAATCATGCCAGCGACTTGCTAGTCATGCAAAAATCATGCTAGCGACTTGCTAGTCATGCTAGAATCATGCTAGCGACTTGCTAGTCATGTTAGAATCATGCTAGCGACTTGCTAGTCATGCAAAAATCATGCTAGCAACTTGCTAGTCATGCAAAAATCATGCTAGCGACTTGCTAGTCGTGCTAAAATCATGCTAGAGACTTGCTAGTCATGCTAGAATCATGCTAGCGACTTGCTAGTCGTGCTAAAATTATGTTAAAATCATGCTAGCGACTTGCTAGTCATGCTAAAATCATGCTAGCGACTTGCTAGTCATGCTAAAATAATGCTAAAATCATGCTAGTGACTTGCTAGTCATGCAAAAATCATGCTAGCGACTTGCTAGTCGTGCTAAAATCATGCTAGCGACTTGCTAGTCATGCTAGAATCATGCTAGCGACTTGCTAGTCGTGCTAAAATAATGCTAAAATCATGCTAGCGACTTGCTAGTAATGCTAAAATCATGCTAGCGACTTGCTAGTCATGCTAAAATCATGCTAGCGACTTGCTAGTCATGTTAGAATCATGCTAGCGACTTGCTAGTCATGCTAAAATCATGCTAACGACTTGCTAGTCGTGCTAAAATCATGCTAGCGACTTGCTAGTCCTGCTAAAATCATGCTAACGATTTGCTAGTCATGCTAAAATCATGCTAGCGACTTGTTAGTCATGGTAAAATCATGCTAGCGACTTGCTAGTCATGCTAAAAATCATGTTACCGACTTGCTAGTCTTGCTTAAATAATGCTAACGACTTGCTAGTCTTGCTAAAATCATGCTAGCGACTTGCTAGTCATGCAAAAATCATGCTAGCGACTTGCTAGTCATGCAAAAATCATGCTAGCGACTTGCTAGTCATGCTAGAATCATGCTAGCAACTTGCTAGTCGTGCTAAAATTATGTTAAAATCATGCTAGCGACTTGCTAGTCATGCTAAAATCATGCTAGCGACTTGCTAGTCATGCTAAAATAATGCTAAAATCATGCTAGCGACTTGCTAGTCGTGCTAAAATCATGCTAGCGACTTGCTAGTCATGCTAGAATCATGCTAGCGACTTGCTAGTCGTGCTAAAATAATGATAAAATCATGCTAGCGACTTGCTAGTAATGCTAAAATCATGCTAGCGACTTGCTAGTCATGCTAAAATTAGGCTAGCGACTTGCTAGTCATGCTAAAATAATGATAAAATCATGCTAGCGACTTGCTAGTAATGCTAAAATCATGCTAGCGACTTGCTAGTCATGCTAAAATTAGGCTAGCGACTTGCTAGTCATGTTTAAAACCATGTTAGCGACTTGCTAGTCATGCTAAAATCATGCTAGCAACTTGCTAGTCATGCTAGAATCATGCTAGTGACTTTGCTAGTTATGCTAAAATAATGCTAAAATCATGCTAGCGACTTGCTAATCGTGCTAAAATCATGCTAACGACTTGCTAGTCATGCTAAAATCATGCTAGCGACTTGTTAGTCATGGTAAAATCATGCTAGCGTCTTGCTAGTCATGCTAAAAATTATGTTAGCGACTTGCTAGTTTTGCTTAAATAATGCTAGTGACTTGCTAGTCTTGCTAAAATCATGCTAGTGACTTGCTAGTCATGCTAATATCATGCTAACGACTTGCTAGTCATGCTAGAATCATGCTAGCGACTTGCTAGTCATGCTAGAATCATGCTAGCGACTTGCTAGTCGTGCTAAAATAATGTTAAAATCATGCTAGCGACTTGCTAGTCATGCTAAAATCATGCTAGCGACTTGCTAGTCGTGCTAAAATCATGCTAGCGACTTGCTAGTCCTGCTAAAATCATGCTAACGATTTGCTAGTCATGCTAAAATCATGCTAGCGACTTGTTAGTCATGGTAAAATCATGCTAACGATTTGCTAGTCATGCTAAAATCATGCTAGCGACTTGCTAGTCATGTTAGAATCATGCTAGCGACTTGCTAGTCATGCAAAAATCATGCTAGCAACTTGCTAGTCATGCAAAAATCATGCTAGCGACTTGCTAGTCGTGCTAAAATCATGCTAGAGACTTGCTAGTCATGCTAGAATCATGCTAGCGACTTGCTAGTCGTGCTAAAATTATGTTAAAATCATGCTAGCGACTTGCTAGTCATGCTAAAATCATGCTAGCGACTTGCTAGTCATGCTAAAATAATGCTAAAATCATGCTAGCGACTTGCTAGTCATGCAAAAATCATGCTAGCGACTTGCTAGTCGTGCTAAAATCATGCTAGCGACTTGCTAGTCATGCTAGAATCATGCTAGCGACTTGCTAGTCGTGCTAAAATAATGCTAAAATCATGCTAGCGACTTGCTAGTAATGCTAAAATCATGCTAGCGACTTGCTAGTCATGCTAAAATCATGCTAGCGACTTGCTAGTCATGTTAGAATCATGCTAGCGACTTGCTAGTCATGCTAAAATCATGCTAGCGACTTGCTAGTCGTGCTAAAATCATGCTAGCGACTTGCTAGTCCTGCTAAAATCATGCTAACGATTTGCTAGTCATGCTAAAATCATGCTAGCGACTTGTTAGTCATGGTAAAATCATGCTAGCGACTTGCTAGTCATGCTAAAAATCATGTTACCGACTTGCTAGTCTTGCTTAAATAATGCTAACGACTTGCTAGTCTTGCTAAAATCATGCTAGCGACTTGCTAGTCATGCAAAAATCATGCTAGCGACTTGCTAGTCATGCAAAAATCATGCTAGCGACTTGCTAGTCATGCTAGAATCATGCTAGCAACTTGCTAGTCGTGCTAAAATTATGTTAAAATCATGCTAGCGACTTGCTAGTCATGCTAAAATCATGCTAGCGACTTGCTAGTCATGCTAAAATAATGCTAAAATCATGCTAGCGACTTGCTAGTCGTGCTAAAATCATGCTAGCGACTTGCTAGTCATGCTAGAATCATGCTAGCGACTTGCTAGTCGTGCTAAAATAATGATAAAATCATGCTAGCGACTTGCTAGTAATGCTAAAATCATGCTAGCGACTTGCTAGTCATGCTAAAATTAGGCTAGCGACTTGCTAGTCATGCTAAAATAATGATAAAATCATGCTAGCGACTTGCTAGTAATGCTAAAATCATGCTAGCGACTTGCTAGTCATGCTAAAATTAGGCTAGCGACTTGCTAGTCATGTTTAAAACCATGTTAGCGACTTGCTAGTCATGCTAAAATCATGCTAGCAACTTGCTAGTCATGCTAGAATCATGCTAGTGACTTTGCTAGTTATGCTAAAATAATGCTAAAATCATGCTAGCGACTTGCTAATCGTGCTAAAATCATGCTAGCGACTTGCTAGTCATGCTAAAATCATGCTAGCGACTTGTTAGTCATGGTAAAATCATGCTAGCGTCTTGCTAGTCATGCTAAAAATTATGTTAGCGACTTGCTAGTTTTGCTTAAATAATGCTAGTGACTTGCTAGTCTTGCTAAAATCATGCTAGTGACTTGCTAGTCATGCTAATATCATGCTAACGACTTGCTAGTCATGCTAGAATCATGCTAGCGACTTTGCTAGTCATGCTAAAATCATGCTAGCGACTTGCTAGTCATGCTAAAATCATACTAGCGACTTGCTAGTCATGCTAAAATCATGCTAGTGACTTGTTAATCATGGTAAAGTCATGCTAGCGACTTGCTAGTCATGCTAAAATTATTCTAAAATCATGCTAGCGACTTGCTAGTCGTGCTAAAATCATGCTAGCGACTTGCTAGTTGTGCTAAAATCATGCTAGCGACTTGCTAGTGGTGCTAAAATCATGCTAGCGACTTGCTAGTCATGCTAAAATCATGCTAGCGACTTGCTAGTCATGCTAAAAATCATGTTAATAAGTTGCTAGTCTTGCTTAAATAATGCTAGCAACGGCATAGCAACCGCATAGCAACACCTTAGCAACCACCCTGGGTACCTTAGCAACCGCATAGCAACACCTTAGCATCTATTCACATTCAAACTATTTATATCTATAAATCTATCTATTTTCAAACTATTTATATCTATCTAGCCTATCTATCTTCAAACTTTATTAATCAAACTAAAACTATTTCAAACTGAAAACCTTTAAACTTTCTTTAAACTAAAAGCTTTTAAAACTACTTAAAACTTACTGGCTAGGCTTTCTCAAGCCAACTTAAAGTTTGCTAACAAACTTTTTATCTAGTTTGTAATGTATTTATTTAGTTTCCCCCCCTGTGATAATATGAACATGTATATGTGTTTATCTATTATTAAGTTGGCTTGGGAAAGCCAACTTACTGAAATCCTATTTAAACTTATTAAGTTGGCTTGGGAAAGCCAACTTACTGAAATCCTATTTAAACTTATTATTATGTTGGCTTGGAGAGCCAACATACTGTTATGCTATTTAAACTTATTATTATTATTATTATGTTGGCTTGGAGAGCCAACATACTGTTATGCTATTTAAACTTATTATTATTATTATGTTGGCTTGGAGAGCCAACATACTGTTATGCTATTTAAACTTATTATGTTGGCTTGGAGAAGCCAACATATTGTTATGCTATTTAAACTTATTATGTTGGCTTGGAGAAGCCAACATATTGTTATGCTATTTAAACTTATTATTATTATTATTATTATTATTATTATTAAACTTCTTCTGAGACTAAAATTCTATACGCTACTCCTCCTAGAGCTTTAAGGCTACAAGCCCCAAACTCGGCGGAGCCCTGGGCCCTGGTCACCAAAGTGTTGCTATATCTTTTTGGAATGATCAGACTTACAGTTGATTTAATATTAATTTTTTTACATGAAAAATTTCTATGGGATTTCAATGGGCTGAGAAAAAATGCGCCATCTAAAGGCGCAATACCTCTCCACTGAAGAGGCGGGATTCAAACCTCTTACTTACAGTCACTCTGAAATCGGTGGAAATACAAATAAATACCGCCTTAAAAATTCAAATATTACAGCGATTTAACTCTAAATACCCATTAGAACATATCAACAGCTAAATTCAGTGGTTTGTGAGTAGTTCTTGTAAAAGAAAAGCTCGCACCCTTCAGCGCTTATACAAGCCGTCAGCACTAGGTTACTCTCTCTCTACATGTGCTCACAAACAACATAAATTGCACGAATTAGAACGCCTTTAAAATAAATATATTTCAGCGATTTGTTTGTAAATACCCATTAGAACACATCAACAAATCAGCCTTTTGTGATCTGTTTTATTTCAAAGTTAAAGCACTGTCTTCAGCAAATGTGTTATACAGACGAGCTTTCGCGGATCGGAGCTAACCTGAATGAGAATTATACATGACTGCACGTCTTTTAAAAGCATTTAAATAAAAACACTCCAGCGATCCAACACAATAAATATACAAGAATATGGGTGATGGCGAGTGGATGGCCAGGTTGAGGACTTTTGCCAGCTCTGGGGTTTGTCCGTCTGGAGGCAACAGACCAGCACCACGGCAGCAGAAGTTGTACAACCTCTGCCAGAAGGTAAAGTTACCTGTATCTCATTGTAGAATATGAATGTGTACATTATTTGTCAAACATTTTTACACGTGACTGTGTTTAATGTTTTTGAAAGAAGTGTCTTTTGCTCATTCAGCCTGCATTTATTTGATCCAAAATACAGAAAAAACAGCAATATAATTTGTACTGCATATTTGTATTTATTTTTTAATGAAAACTGTGATACGTTTTGCAGAATTCATTGATGAATAAAAAGTTAAAAACAACAGAATTAATTTCTTTAAAAATTTTTTTTTTGAACAGTACTGTGTATCGTTACAGAAGATTTCATATTTGATTTCTAATGCTGTTCTTAATATAACTTTTTACTGATTTCTAAAATGATTGCTAAATTTATTCAGCGTTGATGACAAAAAAATTTTTAAAGTACATGTAACGGTAACACTTTACAATACGTGTGCACAAATAAGCATTAATTAATGTTTAATTAATGCACAGATAATCACGAGTTAATATATAATTAATGAAGAACTAAACTGTTTATTAATGATTACTACATCAGCAACTAATGAACATTCTATATGATTCATAGATTAAGTAATCAATAAATTGTTATTAGTTAATTGTGTCATAATGTATTAATTCCCTAATAACTTATTTTATTAACTAATAGTGTAAATTCATGTGTTAGTTACTACAGTGGTCAAAGCTATGTACTTCAACTTCCAGTTGTCTGTTTTAATTACTCATTAGCTAATGATTTGCAAAGATATCATTATGTTATGACTTTACTTATTGTGGCACAAAACTATTAACTAATTGTTAAGTAATATGCCATTGTGGTTGTGATGTAGAATTAGTCAGTCATGTGCCTTAATGTGTTGAAGCCATGCATTTAAACTTCCAGTTGTCTGCTTTAATTAATCATTAGCTAATGATTTGTAAAGATATCATTATGTTATGACTTTACTTACTGAGGCACAGAACTATTAACTAATTGTTAAGTAATATAGTTATAGCTAATGGTTAATTAAAGCAGACAACTGCAAGTTGAAATACATGACTTGAACCCATTTTGGTAATTAATACATTAATTTACACTATTAGTTAATAAAAGGGGTTATTAGGGAATTAATACATTATGACACATTTAACTAATAACAATTTATTGATTACTTAATCTATGAATCATATAGACTGTTCATTAGTTGCTGATGTAGTAATCATTAGTAAATAGTTTAGTTCTTCATTAATTATACATTAACTCGTGATTATCTGTGCATTAATTAAACATGAAGTAATGCACATGTGTGCACACGTATTGTAAAGTGTTACCCATGTAACTGTAAATTTAAACTGTATTAACATTTTATAATATTATTAATGTTTTTTATATTTTTTATTTAATAAATGCAGGACTGATGAGCATAAGACACTTCTTTCAAAAACATTAAAAATAGTAATGTGTCCAAACTTTTGACTGATCCTGTATTTGTGTGTTTTCTTTTATTATTATTTTTTTCATAGGAGAGCTGCTTGGTGTTGACTACCTCCTGCGTCAGACTGGACATCCCCTGGTAGTGGACCCTGACTCAGAAGAGACAGAGAACATGCTGGAGGATGTGGATGAAGGTGAGGATGAAGAAGACGAGGGCTTCAGGGTGGACCAAACACTTGACATTACTGAGTCGAGTCTTACTGATGACCCAAGCTTCTCTCTGTCCTCCACTCAGCCTGATGCCTCCTTCACGCCAGGTGTCTCAGCATCCCCTGACGAGTCTGTGGTATGTAAATGTCTCGTTTAATGTATGTATGTAATTATGTTTTATGTAATACTGTAAAATTTCTAGGGAAAACATAATAATTTGTGCTGACCTGTTGCTTTTTGTCTGAAGTTGACAAAAAAAAAAAAAACATCTAGAAAAATATATATATTTATTTGTTTTGGGTTTTTTGTCCCACTTCACTGTACTCATAATGTTGTTGATTTCATTTTTTTCTTTTTGTTGTATTTCACAGGCTTTGGATAGTGCTGGTGTGCTGGACAAAGTGGACGGCCTTGCGGAGTATCTTGTGGAGCTCAGGAATCAGCCATCTCTGGCTCTCACCAACCATCAGGTCAGTTTCTCTTCTTGACCTGTCATATGTTAACACTACCACTTGTTTTGTTTTCTCATTTGCCATGTATTATATGCTCTCTCTGCTTAGGTGAGCAATATAGTTGGCAGAACCTGCTGGATTTCGGGAGTGGAGAGCGTGAAGAGGCATACATCCACCACCACTGCCCCACGTGCTCAGTGGCCAGATTGTTGTCTCCTGATAGAGACCATTTCAAGCTCTGTGCCATCCATAAGAGTCCAAAAAAGAAAGGGGATAAAGTTTTATTTATGTGCATTGTTTTCTGCTTTCTGTTCTTTTGAACTTGCAATGAATGCACTAGTGCCATGGACATTAAGACAGTTTTATTTAATAGTATAGTTTGGTTTTCTGTTCTTTAGTACTTGCAAAACATGCACAGGACAGGAGTCATTAATATTTTAAAGTTTTATTCATTTGTATTGTTTTGTGCTTTCTGTTCTTTTCACTTGCAGTTAATGCACAAGAGCCATGGACATTGGACGGTTTTGTTTATATGTATAGTTCTGTTTTCTGTTCTTTTGCACTTGCAAATTATTATTAAGAGGTAATATTCTGTTTTCTGCACATGCAACATAACTACAAGAATAAAAATTAAAAAAAAAAAAAAGAATAATGAATAATTGGCTTTGACTGATTGAAAAATAAAAGTTTGGTCATGATCAAATAACTCTTTTTGTTTGTCATTGTTACAGTATCATTAAACAGTTATACGCCCTTTTAAAAATGTTGATAAATTTGGGGATGATTTAATACATAAATGTACAATTTTTTGTACTATAAGTTTTAGAACATAACTACAGCAGAAATATATTTAAAGTGCAAAAACTTTGAATAAAATATCAATAATCAGTAATATAAATCTAATAAAATATTAATTTGTCATTTCAAAAATGATTTCATTCATTTGGACATTATTTATGTGATAATTACTGATAAATAAAACATTCAGTAAACACTTCAATCTTTGGCAACACTGTAATATGAACTGGGAAGCTTGTGATCATCCTTACCCCCATATAAATGTACAGGAAAATAGAGAAAACATTTTTTTTTTTCAGATAATTTATTGTAAATATACACTACAAAAACATTGCTTTAAAGGACAAAGAGATAAAATTCCCTTTCACTTCTTTTCTCCTCATTTTTTCCTTTTCTTTCTTTTTCTCTTTTCCCCCTCTTCTCCCCCCTCCTTCCTTTTCTTCCCCCCCCTTAACAGACTATTGTTCCCCAGCTTTGGCGCAATCGGTTAGCGCGTTCGGCTGTTAACCGAAAGGTTGGTGGTTCGAGCCCACCCAGGGACGTGTGAAATGCCGGTGTTTTGCACGCGCGTCAGGTGTCCACTAGCGCCTATGCCATTCTTAGGGTTGCAAGGCACAGCTTTCTCAGGGCGTTTATCCTGTGCACCTTCAATAAGCTGGCTTCTTTTAAAAGAAGTCAGCGGCGGGTGTTTGGTGAACATTTTCACCAGCTCGAGTTTGCTGTGGCATGTGGATTCATTCTTTACTGATGATCTGTCTCTGGGGCTCATCTAGTTGACATGGTATCCGCTGACATTCGGCTGAAGGTGCTGATCCACCATCTGCTCTTGGTACGGACTGGATCCGGGGGACTGCAGTGACCATCTAATCGGAATACAGAATGGATATGGCGGCTACGGTGACCTCAGAATAAGAACAAACAGACTAATTTTAATGTAGATGCAAAAGTTCCATGTTGCCACAGTGTCAGATTGGAGAGGATCTGGTTTTCACAGTCTTGCGTCGATGGCCGTCTAGGTGAAGAGGTCTTCACTGATGATCTGTCTCTGGGGCTCATCCAGCTTGCTATCACCTTGTCGGATCACATCCACGTAGCTGCAAGAAAAGGTCACGACCGTCACCGGTATTCTATCGCAGAGGCAATGTTGTAGCTTGTGTGGTTTATCTGAGGTGTGATCATTGCTGGTTGTAAACTTTCCCCGATATCCCATCTGGATGATTTGAAATACAGTCAGCTTCTCAGTTTTTGCCGGTCTCTCTGGACGCTTCTTGAAAAACAAAGTTTTGCTTCGTTTTGTTAGAGTGGCTGGTTGTTGGTCCTCGTCAAAGAGGTGTCTACAGATCATAGCGTGCCGGAGCCAGAAGATTTGTTGTTTTGTCAATATGCTCTCAAGACTTCGCTGCAGGTATCATTAAACTACAGCACAATCACAGCTCACCGCTACCCATGGTAAACAGGTTGGGCCTGTCTGTTCTGGTGGGCTCTCAGTGGTGCTAAATCATCAAATGAAGAGGACGGGATTCAAACCCACACAAACCAAGGTGAGCCTAGCACAACGGATTAGCCTTGCATCGCCTTAACCACTCGACCACCCCGTCACTTTCCGTGGTCCTTTTATTTAACACTCCCGATTCAGACCATCGGCTCATTAGTAGAGCACTCAGTGAACTGAACTGAGTGTGTCAGATAAGGAAGACACAAAAAGCGCAGAGTGGGGTCCCCAGGACGAGGATTACTGCTAAAGGAGCCGAACGACGAGGATGGGATTCGAACCCACGCGTGCAGAGCACAATGGATTAGCAGTCCATCGCCTTAACCACTCGGCCACCTCGTCATTTTACGTGACATTTTTTATTTAGCACTCCTGATTCAGATCATCAGTTCATTAGTAGAGAACTCAAAGAACTGAACTGAGTGTGTTAGATAAGGAGGACACACAAAAAGTTTAGCATGGGGTCCCCAGGACCCGGATTAAGGTCCAGTGCTAAAGGAACCGAACGACAAGAATGGATTCCAACCATTGCACAGAGCAAAATGGATTAGCAGTCCATCGCCTTAACCACTCGGCCACCCCGTCCCCTTGCTGACCGAGATAGGCCATGCTGCGGACCTTTTCAGCTGCTGCTGCCGTGCTTTCAGCTGGCTGTTTTGAGCACAGAGGGAATAGTGAATGAGCCGTCTTTTACACACCTCTAATCTGTTCCGTAGAAACACGGTGCAGCAACCCGTGGCAGGAGACTGTTTGTGCGGCAGTTTAAAGCTTGCTACCACCTTGTCGGTTCACATCCACGTAGGTGCAGAAAAAGGTCACGACCGTCGCCTGCATTCTTTCGCAGAGGCAATATTGTAGCCTATGAGGTTTGTCCGAGGCGCGATCATTGCTGGTTGAAAACTTTACCCAATACCCCGCCAGGATGACTTGAAATACAGTTATCTTTGGCAATTTTTGCTAGTCTCTCTGGAGGCTTAGAGTTTTGTTGAGAAATATAGCCTTGTTTCGTTTAGGGTTTTTTTTCCTCGCCAAAAAAACGGTCTGCTGATGATAGTGCGCCAGAGCCAGAAGGTTTGTTGTTTTGTCAATATGTTCTCAAGACAAGTATCGTTAAACTGCAACGCAATTACAGCTCACCGTTACCCACCGTTACCCATCGTAAACATGTTGGGCCTGTCTGGTCCGGTGGCCTCTCAGTGGCGCTAAAGCTTCGAATGCGTGTCGAGCACAATGTATTAGCCTTCCACCGCCTTAACCACTGGACCACCTCGTCATCCGGCGGGGTTTCTTTATTTAACATTCCTGATTCATGTGCATGTGGATGCATTCTTCGTCTTTTGTTTCAGCCGCCGAGGGCCTGTTTTCCACTGAGGCCCTGCGCCAAACTCCCTATGAGACACAATCGAACGTTAGTAGTAACCTCCGATTACGGCCGAATGTGGATTCTGCTCGGACGACGGGGCACCGGTACATCCTTTGTAGCTTTAGCTTATTAGCCAAATGCTACACCAGTTTGCCATTTCCCATGAAATCATCCTTGATTTCCATAAGAAAGGTGCCCCAAATTGGTGGAAAATCACATCTCAACCATACGCTGTCCAAAGCATTAAACCGCCTTCACGCGGCAAAACAGAACATGTTGTTGGCCCGCACTGCTGGGTCAAACTGCGCTTCCCAAAAACAGATTGGGTCAAAACTGACAGAAGAAATCTCTAAGCCTGCTTTAAGCCCTACCCACGGGACGGGTTGACAGTCTCGCACAACGCGAGAGCCTCAGTTTCGCCTGTGTAATTTGGGGGCCAATGAAAACTGCATCCAACTAAAATTACAAACAAAATTTTAGGACTCTAATGATGTTTCAAATGTAACTTTTCTCATCTCTGTTGTTAGGTTGTAACCATCTCTGAGACTCAAAGTGTCAGAACTCGCCTAAGCTGGTTTTGCAAAATGGAGGTCAAGACTATACTTTCAGGGATCATTTCTATAGTTTCTAACTAGGAAATGTGTTTCAAAAGTGTAGTGTCTCCCAAACTACGATGATGAGCTTTGATACTCTTTTCTGAGCGTGAATCGGGTGTGGAGTAATGGTTTATTTCATATGCTCCACACCATTGATGAATGTTCTGTGTGGCATTTAAGCAGCATAGAAGAAGAGAGTATGGTCAGAGTGGTCTCTGAAAAATGTAAATATCAGATTAAAAATCTTCTGAGTCGTTATGATTGAGATTTTTTTTTTTTTTTTTACATTTTTGTTGGTGGGTGTCACCATCCTTGATATTCAGAATGTCAGGATAAGATGTCAGCTGGTTCTATCAACTTAAAGTTGCCATAAAATGCATTGAGAGAATATTTTAATTTGTTCTTTGATATCTGCATAGAAGGTATATGGCATAGGAAAGGGCAAACAATCTCCAGAAACGGTTTTACAGGACCATTTACAACCCTAGGGTTTGTCCCTAGAATGAAATGCTCTGTTATTGCCTTTTTTGGAAGCTTCATGAATATTAATGAGCTCTGCTCCGATTGGCTGTTTCACAGAGCTGCTCATCTCTATAGCTGGCACATTGATAAAAATATTTATTTAATTAGGAGCTCTAGCGGCTTTTAATATGTGGTTTGTTGAATCTGCCGTTTTGTATCGCAGACATTTTAGTCTCATTACTGTGATCCATGTGCTCTGTGTAAAGTTATAATGCAGAGGGAGCGCTTCTTACCACACAAGTTCAGCTGCTTCTCGGTGATACTCTGGATCTGTAAATCATTCGCCATCATCAGCGCAGTTATTTCTCCATCATTCACCATCATCAGCACAGTCATCTCTCTGTTTATGTGGTAAGTGATATCTTTTGTACTGCAATGTAACAGGCTAGCGCTAGCATTAAGCTAACCGTGTCCCTTCAGTGGCTTGCCTTGTTTTACTGATGTACTGACGTTACCGATGATTGGGCGATGCAAATGTTGGAGGCGTAACTATTAACGATCCCGGGACTGTTGCGTAACAGTCGGTGTTATGTTGGAATTGACATATAAATCTAGTGTTTGCAAAAGACCACCGAAATATAGAAGATTTATCCTTATCCTTATATAGATTTATCCTTGATTTCCATAAGAAAGGTGCCCCAAATTGGTGGAAAATCACATCTCAACCATACGCTGACCAAAGCATTGAACCGCCTTCACGCGGCAAGACAGAACATGTTGTTGGCCCGCACTGCTGGGTCAAACTGCGCTTCCCAATAACAGATTGGGTCAAAACTGACAGAAGAAAACTCTAAGCCTGCTCTAAGCACTACCCACGGGACGGCTCGACAGTCTTGCACAACGCGAGAGCCTCCGTTTCGCCTGAGTCATTTGGGAGCCGATGAAAACTGCGTCCGACCCGGTGAAGGAGAGCACAACCAGCCCGGCTAGCTCAGTCGGTAGAGCATGAGACTCTTAATCTCAGGGTCGTGGGTTCGAGCCCCACGTTGGGCGGCTCTGTTGGCGCTCTTTCTTCCCAACAGGGTGGCGGGCTCCAGCGTGCCCATTCTCCGCACAGGCTAAGTGGATCTTGCGAGCTCCGGAAACATCTTTCAAAACAGCCTGTTAGTACGTGCGATTCTAATCCCTAACCCTAACCCTTGCTTTTACAACCGTGATCCCGCGGCAGCCGATGCGCAATGTCTGTCTCTGTGGCGCAATCGGTTAGCGCGTTCGGCTGTTAACCGAAAGGTTGGTGGTTCGAGCCCACCCAGGGACGTGTGAAATGCCGGTGTTTTGCACGCGCGTCAGGTGTCCACTAACGCCTATGCCATTCTTAGGGTTGCGAGGCACAGCTTTCTCAGGGCGTTTATCCTGTGCACCTTCAATAAGCTGGCTTCTTTTAAAAGAAGTCAGCGGCGGGTGTTTGGTGAACATTTTCACCAGCTCGAGTTTGCTGTGGCATGTGGATTCATTCTTTACTGATGATCTGTCTCTGGGGCTCATCTAGTTGACATGGTATCCGCTGACATTCGGCTGAAGGTGCTGATCCACCATCTGCTCTTGGTACGGACTGGATCCGGGGGACTGCAGTGACCATCTAATCGGAATACAGAATGGATATGGCGGCTACGGTGACCTCAGAATAAGAACAAACAGACTAATATTAATGTAGATGCAAAAGTTCCATGTTGCCACAGTGTCAGATTGGAGAGGATCTGGTTTTCACAGTCTTGCGTCGATGGCCGTCTAGGTGAAGAGGTCTTCACTGATGATCTGTCTCTGGGGCTCATCCAGCTTGCTATCACCTTGTCGGATCACATCCACGTAGCTGCAAGAAAAGGTCACGACCGTCACCGGTATTCTGTCGCAGAGGCAATGTTGTAGCTTGTGTGGTTTATCTGAGGTGTGATCATTGCTGGTTGTAAACTTTCCCCGATATCCCATCTGGATGATTTGAAATACAGTCAGCTTCTCAGTTTTTGCCGGTCTCTCTGGACGCTTCTTGAAAAACAAAGTTTTGCTTCGTTTTGTTAGAGTGGCTGGTTGTTGGTCCTCGTCAAAGAGGTGTCTACAGATCATAGCGTGCCGGAGCCAGAAGATTTGTTGTTTTGTCAATATGCTCTCAAGACTTCGCTGCAGGTATCATTAAACTACAGCACAATCACAGCTCACCGCTACCCATCGTAAACAGGTTGGGCCTGTCTGTTCTGGTGGGCTCTCAGTGGTGCTAAATCATCAAATGAAGAGGACGGGATTCAAACCCACACAAACCAAGGTGAGCCTAGCACAACGGATTAGCCTTGCATCGCCTTAACCACTCGACCACCCCGTCACTTTCCGTGGTCCTTTAATTAACACTCCCGATTCAGACCATCGGCTCATTAGTAGAGCACTCAGTGAACTGAACTGAGTGTGTCAGATAAGGAAGACACAAAAAGCGCAGAGTGGGGTCCCCAGGACGAGGATTACTGCTAAAGGAGCCGAACGACGAGGATGGGATTCGAACCCACGCGTGCAGAGCACAATGGATTAGCAGTCCATCGCCTTAACCACTCGGCCACCTCGTCATTTTACGTGACATTTTTTATTTAGCACTCCTGATTCAGATCATCAGTTCATTAGTAGAGAACTCAAAGAACTGAACTGAGTGTGTTAGATAAGGAGGACACACAAAAAGTTTAGCATGGGGTCCCCAGGACCCGGATTAAGGTCCAGTGCTAAAGGAACCGAACGACAAGAATGGATTCCAACCATTGCACAGAGCAAAATGGATTAGCAGTCCATCGCCTTAACCACTCGGCCACCCCGTCCCCTTGCTGACCGAGATAGGCCATGCTGCGGACCTTTTCAGCTGCTGCTGCCGTGCTTTCAGCTGGCTGTTTTGAGCACAGAGGGAATAGTGAATGAGCCGTCTTTTACACACCTCTAATCTGTTCCGTAGAAACACGGTGCAGCAACCCGTGGCAGGAGACTGTTTGTGCGGCAGTTTAAAGCTTGCTACCACCTTGTCGGTTCACATCCACGTAGGTGCAGAAAAAGGTCACGACCGTCGCCTGCATTCTTTCGCAGAGGCAATATTGTAGCCTATGAGGTTTGTCCGAGGCGCGATCATTGCTGGTTGAAATCTTTACCCAATACCCCGCCAGGATGACTTGAAATACAGTTATCTTTGGCAATTTTTGCTAGTCTCTCTGGAGGCTTAGAGTTTTGTTGAGAAATATAGCCTTGTTTCGTTTAGGGTTTTTTTTCCTCGCCAAAAAAACGGTCTGCTGATGATAGTGCGCCAGAGCCAGAAGGTTTGTTGTTTTGTCAATATGTTCTCAAGACAAGTATCGTTAAACTGCAACGCAATTACAGCTCACCGTTACCCATCGTAAACATGTTGGGCCTGTCTGGTCCGGTGGCCTCTCAGTGGCGCTAAAGCTTCGAATGCGTGTCGAGCACAATGTATTAGCCTTCCACCGCCTTAACCACTGGACCACCTCGTCATCCGGCGGGGTTTCTTTATTTAACATTCCTGATTCATGTGCATGTGGATGCATTCTTCGTCTTTTGTTTCAGCCGCCGAGGGCCTGTTTTCCACTGAGGCCCTGCGCCAAACTCCCTATGAGACACAATCGAACGTTAGTAGTAACCTCCGATTACGGCCGAATGTGGATTCTGCTCGGACGACGGGGCACCGGTACATCCTTTGTAGCTTTAGCTTATTAGCCAAACGCTACACCAGTTTGCCATTTCCCATGAAATCATCCTTGATTTCCATAAGAAAGGTGCCCCAAATTGGTGGAAAATCACATCTCAACCATACGCTGTCCAAAGCATTAAACCGCCTTCACGCGGCAAAACAGAACATGTTGTTGGCCCGCACTGCTGGGTCAAACTGCGCTTCCCAAAAACAGATTGGGTCAAAACTGACAGAAGAAATCTCTAAGCCTGCTTTAAGCCCTACCCACGGGACGGGTTGACAGTCTCGCACAACGCGAGAGCCTCAGTTTCGCCTGTGTAATTTGGGGGCCAATGAAAACTGCATCCAACTAAAATTACAAACAAAATTTTAGGACTCTAATGATGTTTCAAATGTAACTTTTCTCATCTCTGTTGTTAGGTTGTAACCATCTCTGAGACTCAAAGTGTCAGAACTCGCCTAAGCTGGTTTTGCAAAATGGAGGTCAAGACTATACTTTCAGGGATCATTTCTATAGTTTCTAACTAGGAAATGTGTTTCAAAAGTGTAGTGTCTCCCAAACTACGATGATGAGCTTTGATACTCTTTTCTGAGCGTGAATCGGGTGTGGAGTAATGGTTTATTTCATATGCTCCACACCATTGATGAACGTTCTGTGTGGCATTTAAGCAGCATAGAAGAAGAGAGTATGGTCAGAGTGGTCTCTGAAAAATGTAAATATCAGATTAAAAATCTTATGAGTCGTTATGATTGAGATTTTTTTTTTTACATTTTTGTTGGTGGGTGTCACCATCCTTGATATTCAGAATGTCAGGATAAGATGTCAGCTGGTTCTTTCAACTTAAAGTTGCCATAAAATGCATTGAGAGAATATTTTAATTTGTTCTTTGATATCTGCATAGAAGGTATATGGCATAGGAAAGGGCAAACAATCTCCAGAAACGGTTTTACAGGACCATTTACAACCCTAGGATTTGTCCCTAGAATGAAATGCTCTGTTATTGCCTTTTTTGGAAGCTTCATGAATATTAATGAGCTCTGCTCCGATTGGCTGTTTCACAGAGCTGCTCATCTCTATAGCTGGCACATTGATAAAAATATTTATTTAATTAGGAGCTCTAGCGGCTTTTAATATGTGGTTTGTTGAATCTGCCGTTTTGTATCGCAGACATTTTAGTCTCATTACTGTGATCCATGTGCTCTGTGTAAAGTTATAATGCAGAGGGAGCGCTTCTTACCACACAAGTTCAGCTGCTTCTCGGTGATACTCTGGATCTGTAAATCATTCGCCATCATCAGCGCAGTTATTTCTCCATCATTCACCATCATCAGCACAGTCATCTCTCTGTTTATGTGGTAAGTGATATCTTTTGTACTGCAATGTAACAGGCTAGCGCTAGCATTAAGCTAACCGTGTCCCTTCAGTGGCTTGCCTTGTTTTACTGATGTACTGACGTTACCGATGATTGGGCGATGCAAATGTTGGAGGCGTAACTATTAACGATCCCGGGACTGTTGCGTAACAGTCGGTGTTATGTTGGAATTGACATATAAATCTAGTGTTTGCAAAAGACCACCGAAATATAGAAGATTTATCCTTATCCTTATATAGATTTATCCTTGATTTCCATAAGAAAGGTGCCCCAAATTGGTGGAAAATCACATCTCAACCATACGCTGACCAAAGCATTGAACCGCCTTCACGCGGCAAGACAGAACATGTTGTTGGCCCGCACTGCTGGGTCAAACTGCGCTTCCCAATAACAGATTGGGTCAAAACTGACAGAAGAAAACTCTAAGCCTGCTCTAAGCACTACCCACGGGACGGCTCGACAGTCTTGCACAACGCGAGAGCCTCCGTTTCGCCTGTGTCATTTGGGAGCCGATGAAAACTGCGTCCGACCCGGTGAAGGAGACCACAACCAGCCCGGCTAGCTCAGTCGGTAGAGCATGAGACTCTTAATCTCAGGGTCGTGGGTTCGAGCCCCACGTTGGGCGGCTCTGTTGGCGCTCTTTCTTCCCAACAGGGTGGCGGGCTCCAGCGTGCCCATTCTCCGCACAGGCTAAGTGGATTTTGCGAGCTCCGGAAACATCTTTCAAAACAGCCTGTTAGTACGTGCGATTCTAATCCCTAACCCTAACCCTTGCTTTTACAACCGTGATCCCGCGGCAGCCGATGCGCAATGTCTGTCTCTGTGGCGCAATCGGTTAGCGCGTTCGGCTGTTAACCGAAAGGTTGGTGGTTCGAGCCCACCCAGGGACGTGTGAAATGCCGGTGTTTTGCACGCGCGTCAGGTGTCCACTAGCGCCTATGCCATTCTTAGGGTTGCGAGGCACAGCTTTCTCAGGGCGTTTATCCTGTGCACCTTCAATAAGCTGGCTTCTTTTAAAAGAAGTCAGCGGCGGGTGTTTGGTGAACATTTTCACCAGCTCGAGTTTGCTGTGGCATGTGGATTCATTCTTTACTGATGATCTGTCTCTGGGGCTCATCTAGTTGACATGGTATCCGCTGACATTCGGCTGAAGGTGCTGATCCACCATCTGCTCTTGGTACGGACTGGATCCGGGGGACTGCAGTGACCATCTAATCGGAATACAGAATGGATATGGCGGCTACGGTGACCTCAGAATAAGAACAAACAGACTAATATTAATGTAGATGCAAAAGTTCCATGTTGCCACAGTGTCAGATTGGAGAGGATCTGGTTTTCACAGTCTTGCGTCGATGGCCGTCTAGGTGAAGAGGTCTTCACTGATGATCTGTCTCTGGGGCTCATCCAGCTTGCTATCACCTTGTCGGATCACATCCACGTAGCTGCAAGAAAAGGTCACGACCGTCACCGGTATTCTGTCGCAGAGGCAATGTTGTAGCTTGTGTGGTTTATCTGAGGTGTGATCATTGCTGGTTGTAAACTTTCCCCGATATCCCATCTGGATGATTTGAAATACAGTCAGCTTCTCAGTTTTTGCCGGTCTCTCTGGACGCTTCTTGAAAAACAAAGTTTTGCTTCGTTTTGTTAGAGTGGCTGGTTGTTGGTCCTCGTCAAAGAGGTGTCTACAGATCATAGCGTGCCGGAGCCAGAAGATTTGTTGTTTTGTCAATATGCTCTCAAGACTTCGCTGCAGGTATCATTAAACTACAGCACAATCACAGCTCACCGCTACCCATCGTAAACAGGTTGGGCCTGTCTGTTCTGGTGGGCTCTCAGTGGTGCTAAATCATCAAATGAAGAGGACGGGATTCAAACCCACACAAACCAAGGTGAGCCTAGCACAACGGATTAGCCTTGCATCGCCTTAACCACTCGACCACCCCGTCACTTTCCGTGGTCCTTTAATTAACACTCCCGATTCAGACCATCGGCTCATTAGTAGAGCACTCAGTGAACTGAACTGAGTGTGTCAGATAAGGAAGACACAAAAAGCGCAGAGTGGGGTCCCCAGGACGAGGATTACTGCTAAAGGAGCCGAACGACGAGGATGGGATTCGAACCCACGCGTGCAGAGCACAATGGATTAGCAGTCCATCGCCTTAACCACTCGGCCACCTCGTCATTTTACGTGACATTTTTTATTTAGCACTCCTGATTCAGATCATCAGTTCATTAGTAGAGAACTCAAAGAACTGAACTGAGTGTGTTAGATAAGGAGGACACACAAAAAGTTTAGCATGGGGTCCCCAGGACCCGGATTAAGGTCCAGTGCTAAAGGAACCGAACGACAAGAATGGATTCCAACCATTGCACAGAGCAAAATGGATTAGCAGTCCATCGCCTTAACCACTCGGCCACCCCGTCCCCTTGCTGACCGAGATAGGCCATGCTGCGGACCTTTTCAGCTGCTGCTGCCGTGCTTTCAGCTGGCTGTTTTGAGCACAGAGGGAATAGTGAATGAGCCGTCTTTTACACACCTCTAATCTGTTCCGTAGAAACACGGTGCAGCAACCCGTGGCAGGAGACTGTTTGTGCGGCAGTTTAAAGCTTGCTACCACCTTGTCGGTTCACATCCACGTAGGTGCAGAAAAAGGTCACGACCGTCGCCTGCATTCTTTCGCAGAGGCAATATTGTAGCCTATGAGGTTTGTCCGAGGCGCGATCATTGCTGGTTGAAAACTTTACCCAATACCCCGCCAGGATGACTTGAAATACAGTTATCTTTGGCAATTTTTGCTAGTCTCTCTGGAGGCTTAGAGTTTTGTTGAGAAATATAGCCTTGTTTCGTTTAGGGTTTTTTTTCCTCGCCAAAAAAACGGTCTGCTGATGATAGTGCGCCAGAGCCAGAAGGTTTGTTGTTTTGTCAATATGTTCTCAAGACAAGTATCGTTAAACTGCAACGCAATTACAGCTCACCGTTACCCATCGTAAACATGTTGGGCCTGTCTGGTCCGGTGGCCTCTCAGTGGCGCTAAAGCTTCGAATGCGTGTCGAGCACAATGTATTAGCCTTCCACCGCCTTAACCACTGGACCACCTCGTCATCCGGCGGGGTTTCTTTATTTAACATTCCTGATTCATGTGCATGTGGATGCATTCTTCGTCTTTTGTTTCAGCCGCCGAGGGCCTGTTTTCCACTGAGGCCCTGCGCCAAACTCCCTATGAGACACAATCGAACGTTAGTAGTAACCTCCGATTACGGCCGAATGTGGATTCTGCTCGGACGACGGGGCACCGGTACATCCTTTGTAGCTTTAGCTTATTAGCCAAACGCTACACCAGTTTGCCATTTCCCATGAAATCATCCTTGATTTCCATAAGAAAGGTGCCCCAAATTGGTGGAAAATCACATCTCAACCATACGCTGTCCAAAGCATTAAACCGCCTTCACGCGGCAAAACAGAACATGTTGTTGGCCCGCACTGCTGGGTCAAACTGCGCTTCCCAAAAACAGATTGGGTCAAAACTGACAGAAGAAATCTCTAAGCCTGCTTTAAGCCCTACCCACGGGACGGGTTGACAGTCTCGCACAACGCGAGAGCCTCAGTTTCGCCTGTGTAATTTGGGGGCCAATGAAAACTGCATCCAACTAAAATTACAAACAAAATTTTAGGACTCTAATGATGTTTCAAATGTAACTTTTCTCATCTCTGTTGTTAGGTTGTAACCATCTCTGAGACTCAAAGTGTCAGAACTCGCCTAAGCTGGTTTTGCAAAATGGAGGTCAAGACTATACTTTCAGGGATCATTTCTATAGTTTCTAACTAGGAAATGTGTTTCAAAAGTGTAGTGTCTCCCAAACTACGATGATGAGCTTTGATACTCTTTTCTGAGCGTGAATCGGGTGTGGAGTAATGGTTTATTTCATATGCTCCACACCATTGATGAACGTTCTGTGTGGCATTTAAGCAGCATAGAAGAAGAGAGTATGGTCAGAGTGGTCTCTGAAAAATGTAAATATCAGATTAAAAATCTTATGAGTCGTTATGATTGAGATTTTTTTTTTTACATTTTTGTTGGTGGGTGTCACCGTCCTTGATATTCAGAATGTCAGGATAAGATGTCAGCTGGTTCTATCAACTTAAAGTTGCCATAAAATGCATTGAGAGAATATTTTAATTTGTTCTTTGATATCTGCATAGAAGGTATATGGCATAGGAAAGGGCAAACAATCTCCAGAAACGGTTTTACAGGACCATTTACAACCCTAGGATTTGTCCCTAGAATGAAATGCTCTGTTATTGCCTTTTTTGGAAGCTTCATGAATATTAATGAGCTCTGCTCCGATTGGCTGTTTCACAGAGCTGCTCATCTCTATAGCTGGCACATTGATAAAAATATTTATTTAATTAGGAGCTCTAGCGGCTTTTAATATGTGGTTTGTTGAATCTGCCGTTTTGTATCGCAGACATTTTAGTCTCATTACTGTGATCCATGTGCTCTGTGTAAAGTTATAATGCAGAGGGAGCGCTTCTTACCACACAAGTTCAGCTGCTTCTCGGTGATACTCTGGATCTGTAAATCATTCGCCATCATCAGCGCAGTTATTTCTCCATCATTCACCATCATCAGCACAGTCATCTCTCTGTTTATGTGGTAAGTGATATCTTTTGTACTGCAATGTAACAGGCTAGCGCTAGCATTAAGCTAACCGTGTCCCTTCAGTGGCTTGCCTTGTTTTACTGATGTACTGACGTTACCGATGATTGGGCGATGCAAATGTTGGAGGCGTAACTATTAACGATCCCGGGACTGTTGCGTAACAGTCGGTGTTATGTTGGAATTGACATATAAATCTAGTGTTTGCAAAAGACCACCGAAATATAGAAGATTTATCCTTATCCTTATATAGATTTATCCTTGATTTCCATAAGAAAGGTGCCCCAAATTGGTGGAAAATCACATCTCAACCATACGCTGACCAAAGCATTGAACCGCCTTCACGCGGCAAGACAGAACATGTTGTTGGCCCGCACTGCTGGGTCAAACTGCGCTTCCCAATAACAGATTGGGTCAAAACTGACAGAAGAAAACTCTAAGCCTGCTCTAAGCACTACCCACGGGACGGCTCGACAGTCTTGCACAACGCGAGAGCCTCCGTTTCGCCTGAGTCATTTGGGAGCCGATGAAAACTGCGTCCGACCCGGTGAAGGAGACCACAACCAGCCCGGCTAGCTCAGTCGGTAGAGCATGAGACTCTTAATCTCAGGGTCGTGGGTTCGAGCCCCACGTTGGGCGGCTCTGTTGGCGCTCTTTCTTCCCAACAGGGTGGCGGGCTCCAGCGTGCCCATTCTCCGCACAGGCTAAGTGGATCTTGCGAGCTCCGGAAACATCTTTCAAAACAGCCTGTTAGTACGTGCGATTCTAATCCCTAACCCTAACCCTTGCTTTTACAACCGTGATCCCGCGGCAGCCGATGCGCAATGTCTGTCTCTGTGGCGCAATCGGTTAGCGCGTTCGGCTGTTAACCGAAAGGTTGGTGGTTCGAGCCCACCCAGGGACGTGTGAAATGCCGGTGTTTTGCACGCGCGTCAGGTGTCCACTAACGCCTATGCCATTCTTAGGGTTGCGAGGCACAGCTTTCTCAGGGCGTTTATCCTGTGCACCTTCAATAAGCTGGCTTCTTTTAAAAGAAGTCAGCGGCGGGTGTTTGGTGAACATTTTCACCAGCTCGAGTTTGCTGTGGCATGTGGATTCATTCTTTACTGATGATCTGTCTCTGGGGCTCATCTAGTTGACATGGTATCCGCTGACATTCGGCTGAAGGTGCTGATCCACCATCTGCTCTTGGTACGGACTGGATCCGGGGGACTGCAGTGACCATCTAATCGGAATACAGAATGGATATGGCGGCTACGGTGACCTCAGAATAAGAACAAACAGACTAATATTAATGTAGATGCAAAAGTTCCATGTTGCCACAGTGTCAGATTGGAGAGGATCTGGTTTTCACAGTCTTGCGTCGATGGCCGTCTAGGTGAAGAGGTCTTCACTGATGATCTGTCTCTGGGGCTCATCCAGCTTGCTATCACCTTGTCGGATCACATCCACGTAGCTGCAAGAAAAGGTCACGACCGTCACCGGTATTCTATCGCAGAGGCAATGTTGTAGCTTGTGTGGTTTATCTGAGGTGTGATCATTGCTGGTTGTAAACTTTCCCCGATATCCCATCTGGATGATTTGAAATACAGTCAGCTTCTCAGTTTTTGCCGGTCTCTCTGGACGCTTCTTGAAAAACAAAGTTTTGCTTCGTTTTGTTAGAGTGGCTGGTTGTTGGTCCTCGTCAAAGAGGTGTCTACAGATCATAGCGTGCCGGAGCCAGAAGATTTGTTGTTTTGTCAATATGCTCTCAAGACTTCGCTGCAGGTATCATTAAACTACAGCACAATCACAGCTCACCGCTACCCATCGTAAACAGGTTGGGCCTGTCTGTTCTGGTGGGCTCTCAGTGGTGCTAAATCATCAAATGAAGAGGACGGGATTCAAACCCACACAAACCAAGGTGAGCCTAGCACAACGGATTAGCCTTGCATCGCCTTAACCACTCGACCACCCCGTCACTTTCCGTGGTCCTTTTATTTAACACTCCCGATTCAGACCATCGGCTCATTAGTAGAGCACTCAGTGAACTGAACTGAGTGTGTCAGATAAGGAAGACACAAAAAGCGCAGAGTGGGGTCCCCAGGACGAGGATTACTGCTAAAGGAGCCGAACGACGAGGATGGGATTCGAACCCACGCGTGCAGAGCACAATGGATTAGCAGTCCATCGCCTTAACCACTCGGCCACCTCGTCATTTTACGTGACATTTTTTATTTAGCACTCCTGATTCAGATCATCAGTTCATTAGTAGAGAACTCAAAGAACTGAACTGAGTGTGTTAGATAAGGAGGACACACAAAAAGTTTAGCATGGGGTCCCCAGGACCCGGATTAAGGTCCAGTGCTAAAGGAACCGAACGACAAGAATGGATTCCAACCATTGCACAGAGCAAAATGGATTAGCAGTCCATCGCCTTAACCACTCGGCCACCCCGTCCCCTTGCTGACCGAGATAGGCCATGCTGCGGACCTTTTCAG
>NC_133361.1:99796217-99872446 GCF_049309525.1 Garra rufa
GATGTATTTGCATAAGAAAAATAATTTTAGCTTTAATAGTTGAAAGCCAACTAAATAAAGCTTTTAAATGGAATTGAATTAAAAGTCTTTATTGTCTTTGTATTTTTCATCATAAAGTGAAATTAGGAGTAAACATGTACTACAGACAGTTGTAATATTGAACATTGAAATATATATATATATATACATAGGCCTATTTAGGGGGCAGGGGAGGTACAAAATCTGGGGAGTGTATTTGAGGGGGGGTGGGGGGACGTTTGAATTCCAGCTGGATATAGGCATGGCATTCTGGCTAATGCCACAGGGGCCGGACTATTTTCTTTAATGTGGGCTGGTCAGATTTTTATTACTAATATTGTCACCCTTGGTAAATATAAGCAAAAGTGGATGTGAAAATAAATCTGCATAATTTATCCTTTTGATCTTTCATTAAAAAAATTCACAAAATTCTAACCTGTCATTGAAGTAATCAATAGAACCAAAGGATGAAATCTCACTTGGAAATAAATATTTTCTCTAGTTCACATTGGCCACTATTATTGGCACCCAATTATAGCAACGTCATTTTCCAGTTCTGAGATACAGTTCTGAGTTTTCTCTAACAATGTCTAATGAGTTTGGAGAACACCTGACAAGAGATCAGATGCCATTTCTTCAAACAGAATCTATAGATTCTCCAGAATTTCTCTCTTCCCAGCTTCATGTTGGTGGTGCTTCTCTTCAGTTTTTATACAAGGTTCTGGGGCCGGATTCACGAAACATTCTTAAGAAGAAATTTCTTCTTAACTGCCATTTTCTTCTTATTTTTTAAAATAAGAAAAAAGTTAAGAATATTTTGTATTCCCAAAAAAATCATCTTTTTACTTAATGTTCGATTTCAGTTACTTCCTGTACGGTCTGGGTCAAATTGACCCTAACTGGATTCAATACAATTTGCCAAAAATCACACTATGAAAACAACAAAGACTCAGGTACTAACAGTAAACTTTTAATATGAATACTCATCAAATGGAACATATGATGTATGAATATGTTTCCAAACCATTTTTATTTCTATTTTTTTTTTTTACAGTTTTGTTTTGACAAATTTTGAAAATACAAAGTATGCTGACTTTTTTTGCTGGTTTGTTTTAACTTGTTTTTGTTGTTTTGCATTTGCTGCTCAAAACATCAGAACTGAACAATTTAATATTGCTGTATAATGAAAAAAACATTCACTTTTTGCCTAAGTTGGGTCATTTTTTGTTCTGTAGACTAAATTCATAAATTCAAGGAATTACTCAAGACAAGATGAGCACACAGCAAGTGCATGCTTTCTGCATACGAATTTCTTGCACTTCACACACATGGTTCTGGTTTTGCTGTCACGTTTGGATGGGCACACATCACATCTCTTCCTTTTTTTCCCGACATCTCTGCTCACTTCTTCGTTTTCTGTGGAACTGACTCTGGATCCACCAGCTTGCACTGACTCAACAAAAGCTGAAGCCGCTGGAGATCGAGGTGGACAGGTGCGTCTCTGGATCTCAGGCGTGATGAGAGCTCTTCCCAGCTCTTCCACTTCCAACGTTTGAATGCTGACACGTCCAGGATGTTGTAGAAGATGACCAAAGGCCAACGGACAGTCTTGCGCTGACAGCTGAAGGAGGATGTAACTTTGTCCAAGTTGTCGACTCCACCTTTGGCTTCAGGCCCAGTTACATACTCCTTCAGCTGTCAGCGCAAGACTGTCCGTTGGCCTTTGGTCGTCTTCTACAACATCCTGGACGTGTCAGCATACAAACGTCGGGTGTTCCTGGAAGAGCTGGGAAGAGCTCTCATCACGCCTGAGATCCAGAGACGCACCTGTCCACCTCGATCTCCAGCGGCTTCAGCTTTTGTTGAGTCAGTGCAAGCAGGTGGATCCGGAGTCAGTTCCACAGAAAACGAAAAAGTGAGCAGAGATGTTGGGAAAAAAAGGAAGAGATGTGATGTGTGCCCATCCAAACGTGACAGCAAAACCAGAACCATGTGTGTGAAGTGCAAGAAATTCGTATGCAGAAAGCATGCACTTGCTGTGTGCTCATCTTGTCTTGAGTAATTCCTTGAATTTATGAATTTAGTCTACAGAACAAAAAATGACCCAACTTAGGCAAAAAGGGAATGTTTTTTTCATTATACAGCAATATTAAATTGTTCAGTTCTGATGTTTTGAATTCAACATTGTCCTCTATCTCTGAAGAGTCCTCTAACTCTGAAACATCTTCACTGGTATCAGTATCACAGTTCAAAACCTGTGAAATTACTTATTTTACTGTTAATCTTTGGGAGCACATCTTTCCTGCTGTCTCTGTCAAAGTCTCATGCAACACTGAGCAAAAGTGCGGGAGAGCTCATTGTTCCCGCACAGAGGAGCGTGAAACAAGACATAACAAAAACAAACATCAAAGAAATGTTTTGTTTTTTATACTATCTGTCTGACTTTTTTTTTTTTTTTTTTTTTTACATTTGTCTTTCTGTAATTTACACTTAATTCTAAATAATGTGATTTAACTTTTTTAAGTGTGTTTGGTTAGGGTTAGAGCTGAAATTAGTAAAACACTTGGACTGGAGTTGAAGAGCAAATGTTATTTTGTGTCTGTACAGGTGCTTTTGAATAGCTGGCTATGTGGGTCAAAATGACCCACAAACATTACAAACGTATAGACTTGTCTGTATGTACATTTAACAACACATTAGCGTGTTGAAACTTTGCATGCATGTTCATGACCCCAAATGAGAAAAACCCACAAAATATCAAGAAAAACAACATAGTTTTAATAGCATTTCAGATAGATTGCAAAAATAAATGAGAGCTCATTTTTACCATCTGTAGCTGACAAAATATTTTTTCTGTATTGAAATAAGTGGGGGAAATCCCTTTTTTTGGCTTCCTAGGCTAGTAAAAAACTAAAATAACAAAATATAACCAAGAAATGTTACTATTTTGGGTCTGTAGAGTTGCCTTAGAGCATTAAAATAGGTGGGTCAAATTGACCCGGGAACAGTACGAACGTAACATTTTTTTTTTTAGACATGCCAAAACACATCGGCATGTTGAAACTTTGCATGCATGTTCATGACCCTAAATGCGAAAAACACACAAAATATCAAGAAAAACAATATAGTTTTAATGGTATTTCAGACAGATTGCAAAAATAAATGAGAGCTAATTTTTACCATCTGTGGCTGACAAAATATTTTTCTGTATTGAAATAAGTGGGGGAAATCTCCTTTTTTTGGCTTCCTAGGCTAGTAAAAAACTAAAATAACAAAATATAACCAATAAATACTACTTTTTTGGGTCTGTAGAGTTGCGCTAGAACATTAAAATAGGTGGGTCAAATTGACCCGGGAACAGTACGAACGTAACAAAAATTTTTTTAGACATGCCAAAACACATCGGCATGTTGAAACTTTGCATGCATGTTCATGACCCTAAATGAGAAAAACACACAAAATATCAAGAAAAACAAGATAGTTTTAATCGTATTTTAGATAAGTTGCAAATATAAATGATAGCTCATTTTTACCATTTGTAGCTGACAAAATATATTTCTGCATTGAAATAAGTGGGAAAATCAGATTTTTTGGCTTCATAGGCTAGTAAAAAACTAAAATAACAAAATATAACCAAGAAATTGTACAATTTTGGGTCGGTAGAGTTGCCCTAGAACATTAAAATAGGTGGGTCAAATTGACCCGGGAACAGTACGAACGTAAAAAAAAAAATTATGGATATGTTAAAACACATCATTGTGTTGAAACTTTGCATGCATGTTCATGATACTAAATGAGGAAAAGTCACCTAAATTTAAAAAGAAAAACCTAGGTTAACTAGTATATCTGACAACTCAAAAATCAAAATGGGTCAAATTGACCCGGAACAGTACATGAGGGTTAAGATTGTTCTTAAGACATAAATGAGGAAAATTCTAATTCTTGAAAAGAATCTTCTTAAAAACCACCGTAAATAACTTCTTAAAGTTAGGATAGCCCGAGACTTGTCTTAAATCCCAAATAGTAATAATTATTTAATTGATTGATTGGGTTATTTCAAATTAACTGTTATATTAAAGCATTGCAACACTACTAGCTACATATCTAAAACATATTAGGACTATTATTAGAGATGAGCATGAGTTCGCTGAAGTGACAGCAATGACTGATAATGTAAACAATTATCTTTCATGATTAGCCTGAGTATGACCCTACTTTTTGCCGTCATCAAAACTTAGTAGCAACTCGACAAAATCGAGTCAGAAAAAAAATACGACATAATCTTTGGCCGTATTTAGCGCATGTGCAGGACACGTTTGCTGTAGCAGCGCACACACATAACGGAAGCGTTCATTCAGACAAGGCAACAAAATACAACACAAAAGTGAATAAACTGTTCGCCAAAGCTTAAGACAGACCCTTTAAAAGTAACGGTTCAAAAACACGGCGCATTAAAAACATGAAGCCGAGCGCCAGACACGGTCGTGACGAAAATGTGCGTGCTTATGATGACTAGGATAATCTGCAGAAACCGCAAAAAAGACGTTGAAGTGTTTATAAATGCGTCTCCAGCCATGTATTCACTCAGGTAGATGTATCTTTTTTTTTTTTCTTAAGAAAGAAATTAAGATGTTCTTAAGAACATATTTGAGAATATCTTAAGATTTTTTCAAGAATTGCACTTAAGAACATTCTTACGTACTTCTTAGAATTTATCTTAAGAAATTTCTTAAGAAGATATTCGTGAATCCGGCCCCAGGTCAGGGAAATGGGACAGCCATGGTAGAAGCTTAATTCTGTGCTTAGTGACACAATTTTTGTGTTGATTTTAATGTTTGTTTTGGATCATCGTCCTGCTGGAAGATGCAACCATGGCCCATTATAAGATTTCTAACAGAGGCCGTCAGGTTTTGTTTTTTTATTTGCTGGTATTTGATAGAATTCATGAAGTACTGTGTCTAAACAAGATGTACAGGGTCTACAGAAAAATAGGTCCACAACATTAAAGACCCAGCATTATTTTTAATTGGGGGCATGGGATACTTTTTATCCCTGTCTGCACCAAAATCATCTGGAGGGTTAGCTGCAAAAAAAGCACATTTTTAGTTCCATCTGACCATAGAAGCCAGTCCTGTTTGAAGCTCCAATCATGTCTGACAAGTGAATACACTGGAGATTGTTTTTGGGAAAGCCAGGAGGATTTGTTCTTGAAACCCTCTTGAACAACATGTGGTGATGTAGGGGCTGTTTTATCTTTTTTTTTTAGGCTTTCTGAACCCAAGACTCAACAATTCTCTGCAATTCTCCAACTGTGATCCTTGGAGAGTCTTTGGCCACTCAAACTCTCCTCCTTATCGTGTATTAGGATGATATAGGCACATCCTCTTCTAGGCAGATTTGTAACATCTTTAGTTGATTGGAACTTCTTAATTATTGCCCTGATGGCGGGAATGGGGATTTTCAATGCTTTAGCTCTTTTCTTACAGCAACTTTCTATTTTGTGAAGCTCAACAAACTTGTTCTGCAAAAAAAAATGGAACACTAAAATAACACATCTTTATCTCATTCGATTAGGCAAGGCTTGTTTTTTTTTTCAGAATAATCCTTTGTTTTTATATACAGTACTGAAACTGTATTTTGGTATGTTTAATATACTGTACCCACTTAAATTCATTCATCTCTGACACAGTTTGAGATAAAGGTATCAAATCAACTGTAAAAATCCCTAAATATAATTCCCTGTAATGCACAAGGCTTTTTTTTCAGATTATTCATTTTTTATGTTTTTTTTTATATTTTATATAAAAATAAATTTCTGTAAGGTCTTGCTCTCACATTCTGCTTAGACTCAATTAAGTTGAAACCTCCTCCTATACTTTGGTTTTATTTGTGTATTTGTATTTTTCACTTTCTCTGTTTGCTTTTATTTCATTCATTTACCTTTGTTTAGCTTGAATTTACCAATAGGTTGGTTTCACGTGACTTCACGCTGCTGTATCGCAAGAGCGCGGAATTCAGATGGAGGGCAGGAAGTGAAATAGCTGAGGATCTGCCAGTGCCGTCTGAAATAATGCCAATGTTTTGTGTAGTTTACGGCTGCTCCAATCGTTCAAACCGAGAAAAGGAAAAGGGAGTTTTACAGAGTACCAAAGATTGTCACTAATAAAGCTGAGAAATGTAAAAGCTCACAGAACAACACCGTAAAAAGTGTATTTTTAAAGTCGTCTGCGGTCGGGAGTAGCATAGTCTGTTAATGCTCGTGTCTGCAGCGACCACTTCGTCGGAGGTATGTTAGCTAGCCAACTTGTTTTTTGTGTCTGTGTTTATATAGCATTAGGTTGTCGTTAAATGCTCATTTACTTAGTAATGATTATTAAGGTACCGGTAGTCTAATATGAACTTCATTGGGGCTTTTTAGGCTGTCCTAGCGCTTTGGGTGACGTTGAGTTGGTAGAAGGTCAACTTAGGGTACTGAAAAACTAAACCCAAATCAGAGGCGTCTCTTAAACGAGAGCAGAGGATGAAGCCCAAGGAAGACCCAACAAAGACGGTCAGAATGTGCAGAGGCTATGTTGGATCTCCAACAGACAGATGAGAGCCCGGATCTGACACAGACAGCCGAAAGCTCTGAACCAAAGCAGCCAGCTGACAACAACCCATAATCAGAGGGGATCATTGGGAATGGGACCAGCAAGGTGATCAAGGTGACCAGCATTATTATTCAGTTACAAATGTTTACCAGAAAACTTGTATGTTTGTAAAAAGTTGTAAAAAAAAAAAAAAAAAGATTACTTCACAATAATTCACATTAACTAAAATCAGTCTGTATAATTGGACCCGAGAACTTGCATGTTTGTAAAAAGGTTGTTAAAAAGATAACTTAACAATTCATATAATTCATATTCATGAATTAACTAATCATGCTCCCCACTGATATGTTGCACACAGTCCTTTGAAAAAACGAAGACAAGACAAGGTTCTACACGGGGCTTCCCAACTTCTTAGTTTTGATTCAGATTTTTGAGCTGTGCAAACCCTACATCAGCTGTGGTCCTATGTCTGTGCTGTCTAAATTTGAACAGTTCATTTTAGTTTTGATGAAGCTGAGACTAAATCTCCCGCTGAAAGATTTAGCTTTCAGGTTCAAGATCTTTCTGCCAATTTCTTCTAGAGTTTGGCATAAAGTCATTGACATAATACATGAAAGGTTGTAATTTCAAATTGAGTGGCCAGAGCGACATGTTCTACAAGCTACAATGCCAATGGGATTCAGACAGGCATTTGGATGTAAAGTTGCTGTGATATAGGGCTGCAACTAACGACTATTTTAATAGTCGACTAGTCACCGACTATTGAAACGATTAGTCGACTAATCGGATAATTATTCAATTTTTCTCAAATTTAGCATGAGATTGCTTTAATTATGTGGAAAATGATAGTAAATACAAGAAAGAAGGGGGTACTTCAATGAAAAATGCATATTTTATTGAACTTTGCTGCTGATAGGCCAATTCATACTAAAAGTAAATAAAAATGCCCTGTCTAAAACCATTTAGGCACAGTAATCGGTCAGTACAGACATAAATGCATAAATTAAGAAACTCTATAATCTTTTTAAAGGACAGGCACATTTGTTTTATAAGAAAAAATAAATTAAAATCAAGTAAACATTTTCTTCCTGTAAACCAGGGGCAGGCACATCAGCAGCAATAATACCGTAAACAAACATGTATATCCAAAACAAAACGTATTGGCTTCCATGTTATTTAAATCTTACCGAGGCCAGCCAAACTCTGTTTCATTCAACTGTCCGACGTGCTTTCTCTTTAAATGTTCGTGCATCACAGAGGTGCTGCCGTGATGCACAAGGACTGCTTTACAAACCATGCAGGTAATCTTTTTATTCGCCGTAGCAGGCTAAAATGCTCCCAAACTTTATGCCTGTTTCACACATACTCAGTCTGCATTGCGTCTACAGTCCGTGTGCGTTACGTATGCGGTGCAGAAGCAGCACGGACTCGTTTTGCGCTCACACAGAACGCGTTTACAGTCCGTACATTGTGAACGTTGTGATCCGTTAACATGGGTGTGGAAAAAAAATACGCACTGCAGGCGGAGTATGTGTGAAACGGGCGTGTTTTGGTACGCACAGCTGCTGCATTCAGTGCATTGGACGCCGCCATTTCTGTATGTTATCGCTCAGCATAGAAGCTAATGCCTATGTGCGACTCTCGGCAGAGAGATGCCTCACTCGGTCGGAGAAAACATGTCTGGCGACAACATCGACAATGAAACTCATTGTCGACTATTTCTATTATCGATTTTTGTCGACAACATCGACGAATCGTTGCAGCCCTACTGTGATAGTTGACTGTTTCGAAGTTTTTGTTGAGAAGCCCTCTAATTTACTAGCCCAAGCACAAACGTGGTCAAACTACAAGCATCACCATACTTTCTGATTGGTGTTGCACCCCAAGGCTATGTAACTTACATATCTTGTGCCTGGGGAGGGTGAGTCAGCGATAAACAGATCACAAAAGAGAGTGGCCTCCTAAAAAACCTGTTACCTGGAGATATTGTCCTAGCAGACCGTGCGTTCAATATTGGTGATGGTGTGGGATTTTACTGTGCTTCACTACAGATACCTGCATTTACCAAGGGGAAAAAACAGCTGTCAGTGTATGAGGTAGCAGACACAAGAAAAATTGCGAATTTGCATATTCATGTTGAGAGTTATCGGTTTAGTCAGAAGAAAATATCAGATTCTGCAAAGCAGGGCTATGCCCATAGAGCACATGACAACAAAACAAGGTGAGGCACTAGCATTGATTGACACATGATGAATCTTTCGGATTCTGTTGTCCCATTGGAGTAAGGAGGAGGGAGGGATAGGGATAATAATCAGTCAGTCCAGTACCTAAGCCCTCACACATGTAGAGTCCAATACCTGATTCCTGTTTCTTGGCTCTGATGATAAGTAAGAGGACAGGGAGTAGTACTACATGTATCAGTCTGTTAATATGTTTTCATACTAGGGCTAGTGACTAGTCCAATTGTACTGGATACATGTATTATATGTAATGAAAGGGATTCTAATCTGTTATTGCACACCATGTTCTTATTATAACAATTGTTGAAAAATCTAATCTTGTAAATAAACCACCATGTATAATTCTGTCTTCTCAATGGCATTTAATGTTTTCATTAACAGCCAGAACTCACAAAGACCACACTCATAACAATAGTCAAAATGTACTCTTGTTTCATACAACAGTATTGATATAACAGCAATATCACACACCCCACTTTCTAGAGTGCCTGGATCCTTTCATTACACATGAGTTTGTAACTTGCTGTCCCAGTATTTATGGAAGTATACAGTTTCTAAAAAAAGCACTCAACTTTAAGGATAACATCATCCTAAAGTTCAAGATCAGGCAAAATCATTTCAACAAAAATGTCATTGTGGTTCGACACAACAAAATCACATTACTCAGCGTCTACAATGTGAAGCTGTTCCTGAACTTGGTAGTAGTAGTCATGAGTCCGGTCCAGCATGACATTATCCCCATCATTTATGAGGCAGAAGCCCTTTTCCCCAGCACACAAGCGCAGATTGGCTTCATCTTGAGTGTGGACACTAAAATCACACAGAGAAGGACATGAACAATAGATTAACAAATATATTTTCTGGCTTTTTGGTTAGTTTAGGACTTGAGACACAACTCAGACTCGAGATTAAGGGACTTTACTACAACAGAGACAGTAATATTACCTTAATCTCGCAGATTCCAGTTCTGTGACAGTCACAAGAGACAATCCCATCAGGGGAGGACCCCATGTATGGCCACTTGGGGTTCAGCCAGAGACTACTGTCCATACAGGAGAAGCCTGCATGCTCCCGACCCATCAGCTTCTCATACACTCCTCTGGCTTGTGCTTCATGTTTGCATCCATAACTGTACACAGTACACATTCAAAACATGAAAAGGAAATCATTACTTAGTATTGGATGTGTAGAGCCAATTCAGTTATTTAAATGCCATTACCCTAAACCCCTATACTTAGTTCTACTCCTGCATAACCCTAGTCTTATAACCCTATAACTAATGTTGACTCTTCAGGGCTGTCCATACCATACTCAATCCACTGCGCGTTTTTCTCTTATCAGCTCGTGCACCAAAGCAATGTGTTACTATACATTTCATTTAAAATTCCACCAGTAATAAAGGTTTACTTAATATACAGCCTTCTTTTTTATCCAAATTATACCCTCTGTTGTCAGTGTTTCTTTTTCTGGAAATAAACACTGTTTACACTCAGCCTTACCTCTGCCTTCCCTTACTTCAAACCCTAAATACCTTGTAGCGGCTGTGGTGAACCTATATGCTTCTGGGTAGCATATGGCCTTGATCAAGTTCTTGGATGGTTGCTGGGGGTTGGTCTTTATAGCTTGTTTCAGCTTGGAAGCAGTTATGCGTCCAGCTCTTTGCCTAAACCAAATCCTGCTTGCACTCTGACTTCGAGTTGCCCTCTCTACAGCCTGGACCTGGGACATGATGAGCTCTTCTAGCTGGAATACCTGGCATAGCTCTCCAAGCTCTTTGGGGGGGTAGCTGCAGAGTCCTCTGGTGTTCTTTATTCAAGAACAGTTTTAGGAAGCATACTAGATTTGGGGATGAATTCTTTGTAGTAAGGCTCCCTAGCCATCAGTGCTGCACTCTTTGGACAGTTTTTGCTTAAAGTCTCAAAAAACTAGCATATGTTTCTGACCCTCTCTTCACTCTTGGGCATGAAAGTGATTTCCCAACCTGGTTTTCAGTTGTCCTGCCATCAATGTAACAGTCAAGCTTTTTTTTTTTTTGGCTTTAGCAGAGGAGAAGCTGATCAGAGCTACTGGAGCAGCAGGAATCTAAAAATAAGTTAACACAAAGATCATTAAGTCCACAATTCTGTGGTCCATAACCATAACATATCTATATGCAGTATAAATCTGGCATTTATCCAATGGCTGTGAGCAGAACAGGTAAGGCTATCATTACAGGATTGAGATGCCAAACTGTGTTTATGTGGTGTTTATGTAACTTTGCAGTCTTAGCTTCTCTTTGTCCAACATTTGGTTTGCAGTGAACGTGTCACCTTACCTTTTTACATGTGATGGTATCAGCCACTTGCACTGCTCTGTTGTGCAGGAAGCTGTATCTCGCATCTTTACCCCAACTTCAATGGAAAAAAGAACTGCCCCTACATGAGAACACGATTCTGATAGTCTGTGAATAGAATACAATATGATTTATATATATATATATATATATATATATATATTTATTAGGGCCGGGACTTTAACGCGTTAATTTAGATTAATTAATTACACAAAAATAGCGCGTTAATTTTTTTTACGCATTTTAATCGCACTTATTTTTGGAATGCGGAATGTTTCTCACTGAATGAGTTTCGGCGGACAGAAAGTGCTTGGAAACATCCCTGTTTAAACTGGCAACAACATACTTTACGACTATGAAAATCAAATCAAATCATATCAATAACAAGATAATCAGTGGGGCAACGTTAGCGGTGCCGGAAGAAAAGTGGGTATATATGCTTCATATATGAATATCGTTTTTAGCTTTCTATTTGAAGGCATTTGTTTACTGGATCCTTGGACTGAAAGGTTTACAGATTCACTGATCATAAAACGCTGCTCCTTTTTATTTGTAAGGTATTGTTTTCGTTATTATGTACTATTTAAATTACATTACTAGGGTGCGGGAGACGCAGCAGGCGCACACGCATTAGGCGCCTAACCAAATACATTTCAAAGCAATACGGCGCCACAATCCTGACTGCATTATTGCTGCCTTTATTGTGTGTTTTTAGCGAATATTTACATTCATTCACATATGACTGGATGTGGTTGACTGTCATGATTTTGGCTAAAACAGGATAATGCGCATCAGAGGAGATTTAAATACGCATAGCACCAGGCCTGCAGAGCTGAATGTTCGTTCTTTTGATGCACTTGTGGCTGGCAGCGGGAGCTGCTTGAAGCTTTCGTGACGTAATGTGTTGATAACCTTATCAAAGAACTTAATAAAATATGAAAATAGATATTCCCAAATATGTAATATAGGCTAGGGAATTGCACACAACATTCTGTCACGTATCTGGTCAATCCTATCATCATGAACTCTTGCACAACACATTCTGGACTTCATTCCCCACAAGCCACTGCACTTATCACTGCATTCACCTGCTCTCACTTTACTGATTACCGCTCACAGCTGCACCTCATCACATTTAAGCTTCTCACACACACAGCCACTCCGCGAAGTCTTTTTGTTCCATATGGTCTGTATTTCCGAGTGTTTCTTCCCGAGTTCGTTTTCCCTGTGTTTTGATTCCTGGACTCCCTCCCGTGTTTGATTCTTGCTGCCAGCCCCGACCTTTCTGCCTGTTTTTTGACGACGATTTCTGCCTGCCCCTTTGTGTTTGTTTGTTTTGTGTTACCTAATAAATGCTGCAAATGGATCCGAACGTCTCTGACCCTCCTTGTGACAGAAGACTTTGCCACTACAAGGATCCAGCAGCGAGTATGGTGTCATCCGGTTCCAGCATGAATCCAACGGTGCAGATCATGCTTCTCAAGCAGGGTGAGCGGACTATTGAGGATTATGTCATGGCCTTCATCGAATTGGCAAATCTGTCTTCTATGGATGAACAATGCCTTATGATTTTCTTCCGTGGAGGACTCTTAGAGCCATTGGCTTCCCTTATGCCAATGTTTGAACCGGGCTGCACTTTGCAATATTATATGGATCTTGCTCTTTTGTTGAGTGGCTCTCCTTTTACTGTGGGAATTGTGGAGGAGGGCCATCTTTCCACAGTAAGTTCCAGCTCAGAGCCACAGCACAAGATGGCCGCCCCTTCCTGAGCCTGTTCACAAGATGGCCGCCCCTCCTGAGCCTGTTCATAAGATGGCCGCCCCTCCTGAGCCTGTTGCCAGGATGGCTTCTGTTCCTGAGTTCCCGGCCAAGATGGCTGCCTCGCATGACTCTGTAAGCAAGATGGCCTCCCTTCTAGAGTCTTTTCACAAGATGACCTCCCTTCTAGAGTCTGTTCGCAAAATGGCTGCCCTTCCAGAGTCTGCTCTCAAGATGGTCACCCTTCCAGAGCCATTGCACAAGATGGCTGCCCTTCCAGAGCCTCTGCTGGTTCCACCCGGCCGTCCAGAGCCTCCGCTGGTTCAGCCCAGCCTTCCAGAATCTCCGCTGGTTCAGCCCGGCCTTCCAGAATCTCCGCTGGTTCAGCCCGGCCTTCCAGAGTCTCCACTGGTCCCGCCTGGCCTTCCAGAGTCTCCGCTGGTTCAGCCCGGCCTTCCAGAGTCTCTGCTGGTCCCGCCCGGCCTTCCAGAGCCTCCGCTGGTTCCATCCAGTCGTCCTGAGATTCCTGTCTTCCCGGTTCTGGTCACGGAGCTCATGCATGGACTGTTCCCACCCACCCTCCCTGCTGCTCCAGTCCCGCCACCTCTGTCTCCTGACAGTCCCTCTGCTCACCCACATCCCACCTTCGGTGCAGAGGACTTGCCGTGGGACTGCCAGTCTCCATCGGTGTGCAGACTGAAGGATCCCTCACCATCACCTCCAGTCTCAGAGTCCTGGACTCCACCTCGGGCCTCTGACCCTGCGGCTCCACCCCGGCTCTGTGCTCCCTCGTCTCCGTTGCTGGCCGTCGGCCCACCAGCTCCTCCGGGCTCCATCGTCTCTCCGGCTCCGCCCCGGTCAGTCGTAACCCCACCTTCGCTGCTGGACTCTACTCCTCCGGCTGCGCCTCGTCACTCCGTCCTGCCGGCTCTGTGGACCTCCTCCCTCCCGTGGGCACAGCCTCGATCCTCTGTCACTCCGGCTCCCCTGCGTACCTCCGGACCTCCATCTCCGCCGGGGTCGCCAGATGCAAATGGATCCGAACGTATCTGACCCTCCTTATGACAGAAGACTTTGCCACTACAAGGATCCAGCAGCGAGTATGGTGTCATCCGGTTCCAGCATGAATCCAACGGTGCAGATCATGCTTCTCAAGCAGGGTGAGCGGACTATTGAGGATTATGTCATGGCCTTCATCGAATTGGCAAATCTGTCTTCTATGGATGATCAATGCCTTATGATTTTCTTCCGTGGAGGACTCTTAGAGCCATTGGCTTCCCTTATGCCAATGTTTGAACCGGGCTGCACTTTGCAATATTATATGGATCTTGCTCTTTTGTTGAGTGGCTCTCCTTTTACTGTGGGAATTGTGGAGGAGGACCAACTTTCCACAGTGAGTTCCAGCTCAGAGCCACAGCACAAGATGGCCACCCTTCCTGAGCCTGTTCACAAGATGGCCGCCCCTCCTGAGCCTGTTCATAAGATGGCCGCCCCTCCTGAGCCTGTTGCCAGGATGGCTTCTGTTCCTGAGTTCCCGGCCAAGATGGCTGCCTCGCATGACTCTGTAAGCAAGATGGCCTCCCTTCTAGAGTCTTTTCACAAGATGACCTCCCTTCTAGAGTCTGTTCGCAAAATGGCTGCCCTTCCAGAGTCTGCTCTCAAGATGGTCACCCTTCCAGAGCCATTGCACAAGATGGCTGCCCTTCCAGAGCCTCTGCTGGTTCAGCCCGGCCTTCCAGAACCTCTGCTGGTTCCGCCGAGCCTTCCAGAGCCTCCGCTGGTTCCGCCCGGCCGTCCATAGCCTCCGCTGTTTCCACCCGGGCGTCCAGAGCCTCCGCTGGTTCAGGCCAGCCTTCCAGAATCTACGCTGGTTCAGCCCAGCCTTCCAGAATCTCCGCTGTTTCAGCCCGGCCTTCCAGAGCCTCCGCTGGTACAGCCCGGCCTTCCAGAGCCTCCGCTGGTCCCGCCCGGCCTTCCAGAGCCTCCGCTGGTTCAGCCCAGCTTTCCAGAGCCTCCGCTGGTTCAGCCGGCCTTCCAGAATCTCCGCTGGTTCAGCCCGGCCTTCCAGAATCTCCACTGGTTCAGCCCGGCCTTCCAGAGTCTTCGCTGGTCCCGCCCGGCCTTCCAGAGCCTCCGCTGGTTCCATCCAGTCGTCCTGAGATTCCTGTCTTCCCGGTTCTGGTCACGGAGCTCATGCATGGACTGTTCCCACCCACCCTCCCTGCTGCTCCAGTCCCGCCACCTCTGTCTCCTGACAGTCCCTCTGCTCACCCACATCCCACCTTCGGTGCAGAGGACTTGCCGTGGGACTGCCAGTCTCCATCGGTGTCCAGGACTGAAGGATCCCTCACCATCACCTCCAGTCTCAGAGTCCTGGACTCCACCTCGGCCCTCTGACCCTGCGGCTCCACCCCGGCTCTGTGCTCCCTCGTCTCCGTTGTCGGCCGTCGGCCCACCAGCTCCTCCGGGCTCCATCGTCTCTTCGGCTCCGCCCCGGTCAGTCGTCACCCCACCTTCGCCTCTGGACTGTACTCCTCCGGCTGCGCCTCGTCACTCCGTCCTGCCGGCTCTGTGGACCTCCTCCCTCCCGTGGGCACAGCCTCGATCCTCTGTCACTCCGGCTCCGCTGCGTACCTCCGGACCTCCATCTCCGCTGGGTCGCCAGAGCCTTGGGTTCCGCCTTGGTCCTCCGGATCCTCTGTGTCGCCCAGGACCATCGACTCTCCAGTTTCGCCTCGGGCTCCACCGGCTCCACCTCCGTCGGTCGGCCCAGGCAGGAGCCAACCCTTCCTCCACCATGGCTTCTCCCTCTGTCGGCTCCGCCTCAGTCTGTAGTTCCTGTACCCCTACATGGACCTGGCCCTCCATCCCTCCTCCTGTTCCGCCTCCGCTCCACCACCCTCCAGGTTGTATAAGGTGGTTAGAGCGTCTGGAAGCCGCTCCTTGGGGAGGGGCTCTGTCACGTATCTGGTCAATCCTATCATCATGAACTCTTGCACAACACATTCTGGACTTCATTCCCCACAAGCCACTGCACTTATCACTGCATTCACCTGCTCTCACTTTACTGATTACCGCTCACAGCTGCACCTCATCACATTTAAGCTTCTCACACACACAGCCACTCTGCGAAGTCTTATTGTTCCGTATGGTCTGTATTTCCGAGCGTTTCTTCCCGAGTTTGTTTTCCCTGTGTTTTGATTCCTGGACTCCCTCCCGTGTTTGATTCTTGCTGCCAGCCCGACCTTTCTGCCTGTTTTTTGACGACGATTTCTGCCTGCCCCTTTGTGTTTGTTTGTTTTGTGTTACCTAATAAATGCTGCAAATGGATCCGAACGTCTCTGACCCTCCTTGTGACACATACATTTTTATTTTATTATTTTTTATTTTTTTATTTTTTAATGACCCGCCCCGCAAATAAAGTGACTATTTCTTACCCGCCCGAACCCGACCCGACCCGCGGGTTACCCGAGACGACCCGCGCATTACTACTACCTATAGGTACCTACACCTATAGGGTACCTGAATTTCTGAAATGTAGGCTACTACATTTCTAAATATCCGATTGCTACAGTTAATGGCAATATTGCACCGGTCTGTTGGACTTGGTTGAACAAAAATAAACAATATTTTGTTGCTTAAGCTTATGTATTCAGTCATTATTCAATGGTATACTAAAAATCCATATGAAAAAGTGTACTGCTCACTGTTCTCAGGTCAAATATTTATATGCGATTAAAATGCGATTAATTTCGATTAATTAATTACAAAGCCTCTAATTAATTAGATTATTTTTTTTAATCGAGTCCCGGCCCTAATATATATATATATATATATATATATATATATATATATATATATATATATATATATACCTCAAATGCAATCTACACCAGGGGAAAAGTGCAATCAGTTTCAGTAGCTTTATTGGCATGACATTTGTTACAGTATTGCCAAAGCACATTTTGAGGATGTGCAATATAGCCTAGAGCATTCAAATCAGAGGCTAGGAAAAATGCATGTTATTTTCAAATTATGACAATATAATATTTGATGTAAAAACCAAACTAACATTATAAGGGCACCCCAGGCAACATGATAAAATAATAAAACAATCCAGTTCATGACCTCTTTAAAGCTCTCTCCAGTATGCTAGCAGTGTGTGTGTATGTGTGTGAGAGAAAGAGATTTCGTGCCTGCTATGACTTCTCCATCCCAGAGGTGTTTCGCCTGATCTCTGAGAGTGGTTTACCTTGAAATATAAACGATTGTCAGTCTAACGTCGTCATTAAGATGTGTTGCATGTTTGTTGACATTATAACGTTAGCCGTTACTGCTAGCATTTTCACACATAAAACAATATAAGAACAAACACTCACCCTGGCGAAGACCAAACGATGATCATCGTGGAGCTGTTTTGTACCGAGGTTGTGGACCCACCTGCTGACAAAAAAGTTGTACGCCTCCAGACTTTTATATGCCTTCATTTGCTGTCTGGTGTAGTACAATGTCTGAAGGAACAGATAGTTGGTGATGTCAACAGCGTCCACTGTCGGCAAATCTTCAAGTTCGACTGAAAACTCACTCATCTTCATGAGGAACGGGTCACATCCAACATATCTGTTTACTAACTCCTTGTATCTATTTCTTGAAACTGGTTCTAAATTCATACAATACGGACTCTCCACAACGGTTTCCTCCATAGACGTATTCTCCATGTTTACTTCCTGCCCTCCCGCCCCGCCTTTGCACGTCATCATAATCACGTGACTGAAACCCAGCTATTCACACAGTTATTTTCTGAAATCTGAGAGTGCTTTAAACTCAACCTGTAAAGATCACGTTAAGACATGTGAGGTGTAATGCAACGCATGCATTGCACTAAACTGAAACTGCCGACAGATCTGTGCTTCAGCGCTGATAGTGAGGAACTCCTTGATCGCTGCTTCATTCCAGTTTGCACACATTTTTCATCGTGAAGAGTCGCACGATAATGTGCATCATCACTACATCACAGCCTTTATGGTATCGGTTCTGGATTTTGTTCACACAGAGCTGGCCGTGTGTCACTCAGAAAACAACAGGCCAATCAGAAGAGAGGCTCATGAATGTTAATTAGACGGATGTTCTTGACAGAGCTCCAAAGAGGGGAGCTGTAAAAAATATTGAGATGGTTTTTGGCACTTATACCGCAAATATATGAAGAGTTTTGTTGCAAAACGAGATATATCCATTTTGAGAAATGTTGGTTATTTGACATTATTATTTAAGACATCAACAGTCAAGTTAATTTACAATTTTTGTACATAAAACTATTACTTGAGCTCAGTGAAGGCCAGAGACACAATATTCTTCAAATCAGGATATTTTTTATTTAATTTTATGTAGATAAATAGTTCATAAATAAGTCAAAAACCATGCCAAAATGCAACATACTTATCTTAACATTGTCAAACATCTTAAATTGGTAAAAAAAAAAAAACATCATAAATATATGGAATAGTATATACAAAAATTGATTAATAATAATAAGATTCTGAGTTAGTTTTGGCCAGAACATACACAACATAACTTTTTTTTTTTTTTTTTTTGCAAAACGCTATATATCCACCTTAGGCTATATTCTACTACTGTAATACCGTTAAGAAAAGCTAGTGAACCATTTTGTGTGTGTGTGTGTGTGTGTGTGTGTGTGTGTGTGTGTGTGTGTGTGTGTGTGTGTGTGTGTGTGTGTGTGTGTGTGTGTGTGTGTGTTTGTGTGTGTATTTTCGAAAACCAAACCTTTATGATCAGAGCGGGCGGAGGCGCGGTGTCACAGTTCTTGTCTCTGTTGCACCGAGTCCGCGACACAAGCTCGCCTCGCCCCGTCATATTTAATGTATTATTTCACTGTAATAATAATAATAATAATAATAATAATAATTAAAATTAATTATTTAAAAAATAAACTTAGAAATGTAGCCTTGCAGATTCTTGAAATCAGCGGAGACTCGTTCCCTGCTGCATTTGTTTATTGTTGAGAGACGGAGGAGTATTTTATCCCGTTCCACTTTTGTAGTGTTTTTATACATTTTTGTGAAGTTGAAGGCTACATCTTCATATGACAGTTTGTCGGCATGACACAGACCAGCATTACTCGCGCGATGACCACAATACATTTTCGGATGTTTTCCCTCCCCTGAATGCCTTGCCCGTTTGGTCTTCTCCCTTTGATGATTTTCTTTAGATGCCTTCCTCTTTCTCCCAACAGCAGCTGGAATGACCGGCTCCAATCCGTCATCGAAATCCATGACATTAGCTTGACTCTGAAGCTTTGATTCTCTGACTGACAGACAGCTGTTTAACCTACGTGACTGACAGCTCGCCTACAGTATTAACAATTAAATGGTGAACGTTTTTTTAGTTAGCCTATTGAATCCTCTTTTAAAAAATACATGTTTTTTGTTTTGATATTATCGTTAAATGAATCTATAAGCAAACTCGGAGCATTTCACCGGCGGTGACTCTCTTCCCAGGGGATGCTGAACTCGCGCACGTACGGTCATATCGCACTTTGCAAAGAAACTGGTCTGGCGGATATCGCGTTTTGTGATAAAAATACATTTTGTAGTAGGCCTAAAATATACATTCTTAAATTTTATTAATGGCAGCAATTCACACATAGATTAAGGGACATCTGAACAGTGATTTCCAATAATAAAATCCAAATGTCAAAAAATGGCGTTTATCGCGTTTTGCAACCAAACTCTTCATATATTCTTAAGGACATCAAAAGCTAACATAAACCTTCAAAAATGTGCATAATATGTGACCTTTAAATTTTGAAACAACTGAAAGTGGAGCGGTTTCTTGAAATATACTGTATATTGATTAGCCCCTTGGTTTAACTAATTAGCTCATTATCAGGTATAACAAAGATGGAATTAAATGTGACTCTGGACTGCAAATCCAGTATTTAGTGTAAATTTTTCGAAATTGAGATTTATACATAATCTGAAAGCTGAATAAATAAGCTTTCCATTGATGTGTGATTGTTAGGATAGGAGAATATGTGGCCAAGATACAACTTTGAAAATCAAAATATTGAGAAAATCGCGTTTGTTTAGTTGTCCAAATGAAATTCATGGCAATGCATATTACTTATCAGAAATAAAGTTTTGATATATTTAAAGTGGGAAATTTACAAAATATCTTGGTGGTATTTTTGGCTATTGGTACACACACACACACACACACACACACACACACACACACACACACACACACACACACATACATATGTGTATATATATATATATATTACAGTTGAATTCAAGTGGGAAAAATTAACAATATCACTTCCTGAAAATGGTCTCAATGGAATTGCAGTCTATTTTCAAAGGCGAGAATAAAGCACATACTAACAGGGTGGAAGGTGACTTTAGAGACACCGTAAAGTATTTAAATTGTAACAAAAATAACTATAGTTTCATATGTATAAGTAGTTGCAGTTTAGCCTAGTCTATAACATTATTTATAAATATTTTGAGTTTTTTATAATTTCATGGTTAATATTTCTGGATTATAAGTGGATTACGTTGCACTGAGGACATGATAACATTAAAAATCTATATCAATAAAAAGGTGCGTAAAATACAAAATAGTATTTTAGCAATTTTTTTAAACAATTTTTTGCAAAGGTTCAACAGTATATAAAATAATACTAAATCAATTTGAAATATTTTTTGCAATAACTTCTTATTTCTTTCTTGAAACCCATTTCACCAGAAATTAAACTCAGAATACAGCGGACATATGTTTGTTATGTATATGTTTTCTGCATACACAATGTATTAATGGCCAACACAGGACTTTTATTTTGCTTTGGCGATGTGACGCCATAAGACTGCGCTCCTGTGTTTGGGATTCGGCTGAAGAGAGGTTGGTGTTTTTAAGAGTTTACAGTGTTTAAATCTCTAGAAATCGTTAAGGCAGTGTAATCGTTTTTACAAGGATGTAAAATGAATTGATAATCATTCATTGTAACGTTGCAGTGTTTCATCAAACATTTAATATTTTTTTTTAAATGATTTTTTTTATGTATGTGAGGAAAACCTATCTGTACGTGAATAACAAACACGATACTTTTCATTTCGCTCCCTTTTTCGTGAATCAGTTTACAGTAAACACGAATTCAGTCACAGGATTAGTAGTGATGAGAAACGGAGCTTTTTGAAACTCCGAGTCAATTGAATCAATTTCTTTTCAAAACGATTCAGTGATTCGAAGGGCACAAAACAGTGTGAATGCATTTAAAACGACAAACTCAAAGCTGTCACAGTTCTCACGAAAGTGGAATCTATTGAATGTAATCTAGAAATTATTAAATGCCAAATATACCACTGAAAATTACTTACAAATACTTATTAACAGAAAGATTTATTTATTTTTGGGCTATTTGGATCATTTAAGACCTTTAACTTTTACTCTAATTGACTTAAAGATTTAGTTTGGATTTTCTGTTAATTATTCTTATTTTAAATCTCCAGACACACAGAAAATCTCATGTGAAGCATCTAAGATCCACGTGACACTATTATAAAGATGGCGTTAATTAAAGAGGAAAATTAAGGCATAAGGATTGCAGAAGTATTCAGTCTGAAACAAGAAGATACTGAGGAACAAACAGGTTGGTTTTTCTTATGAAAGCTGAGATCAGTCATTTGATCCTTATTAAAATGTATGAATGTCTACAGAAATAAACAGGTTTTTTTTGGATGTCATATTAGTGTCCTAATTAAAGCCGTTTTATTTGACAATTTAATACAAAGTATATTGTGTAACATTAAAAACAATGTAAACCGTTAATTTTTAGTATTTACTTATGCTTATTTTTCATAATCAAAAAAGGTGAGCCATCAGTTTTTAATGGCAATGGTAAAAATGTATTATAGTAATACAGTCAAAACAATATTGAGTATCAAAACTTTTCAATTTGCATAATCACAAGTTTCAGTTCACATTTTTTGTGTAACTCCTCAGAACATATCGTTTCAAAGTAGCTTTACAGAAAATGCATATTTCTACATTATAATTAAGAGTGACTGTGTCACAGTCCATTTGACATTTTCCCCCGGTTTCACAGACAAGGCTTAAACCTAGTCCTAGATTAAAATGTAAGTCTGAACTATTTCAACTGAAATAAAATGGCACTGATTGATCTTAAAATATATCAATGCCTTTGTTTTGCACTCAAGTAATGTTTTTTTCTAAGCACGTTTATAAAAAATACTTAAATGTCCTGATTAAACTATGGCCTAATCCTGGCTTAATCTAAACCCTGTCTGTGAAACCGGGCCTTAATGTACAGTTTTAATGTAATACAATTCAGGCAGTAAGGAAATGATGGTATTTAAGCAAAAAAGTGAACACTTTTAAAATAGTAACTGCATTTTCAGAAAAAAATGTCAGTTTGGTGTGTTGGTTCAGGGTTGGCGTCATCTAAAGTTCTTGCAGGTTTTTGTTTCATCTCTGTTCAGGTGTGTGGATCATCTTAGCTATTTGTAAGAGGCTGGATTCAATATGGAGCTGAAAAAAGATCATAAAAAAATATATATAAAAAGGTATAACTAAAGAACAAGGTTATGGGATGCATTATGTGAATGCTTGGCTGAAGAGATGTGTCTTTAATTTAGATTTAAACAGAGAGTGTGTCTAAATCTCAAACATAATCAAGAAGGCCATTCTGGGTAGGGCCAGAAAAGGCAAAGAATGGACAATTGTTCTTTATAGAAAAATAAGGGATATCATTGTATAGCAAAAACTCTGTTGATATTTTAAGAACCATTACAGAAGAATAAAATAAGGCATATTTCGTTACCTTTTGAAACTTAGAAGGGTTCAATTTAAGCAGATGATTTTACTATCGCTGTCATTCAGAGCGCACTTCCACATTTCATTCAGCATCTGGCTCATATTCGCAAAACTATCGCTTTCAATGACTTCAAAATCAATATTTCGATCACTGGCAGCTTATTCATCACATCCACCATCAAATGACAGTGCTATTTATATTTTATTGCATGCAGTAATTGCTCTGCAGTGAAGCCATTCAAACCAATTCAAATTTTGCTGATGATATCTTTTATTTTATGCATGTGATAACTACGAGTGAAACATCAAGTCATTATTGTCTATCAGCCATCTCAAGGACTAAAGGTGAATTACATGTATTAAGTCATCAGATATTTACATATTTTTGAGCACAAAAAATATACTTGCACTATTACACACCTCGGGTCTCTAGCGACCCTATATACTTTTTTACAAGAAATGAATCAGAAAACTGACATTCTTTTATATTTAATAAGTTTTTCTTGTTTTATTGTTCATAATGAATAGATTAAGGAATACTAAGAAAGCTGATGCCAAACTTAAAAAAAAATGAAGAAGGGAGAAGTGTCACACACACAGACGGATGCAGAGACGGAGGTAAGTGTGTATAAGAATGAGGTAAGTTTATTAAAACAGCAGGTAAGTTTCAGGCAATTGCAATGTTGATTTGAAAGATGGATAGTCTTATCTGAACAGTCCTTGAGTAATGGTAATGTAGTCAGCCGGCACAGAGGAGAGAAACAAAGTCCAAACAGGATCCAGAGGAGCAGCATAGCATGGAGTGCGATCTGTAGACCAGATGGTGAGTGACTGAATGAAGTGCGTATTTATAGGGTGTGGTAAGTGAAGTCAGGTGCTAGTAATCAGTAATCAGGTGATCCTGAACGAGTGGGAGGTTCTTCTGAGGGTGTGACTCCAGTGTGTGGTAGTGGTGACATCCTGACATTACCCCCTCCTCCAGGGGCGGCTCCCGACGCCCTACTCCGACGTCGAGGGCGACCACGACCGCGAGGGGCAGGACGATCTGGGTGGTTTCGATGGAAATCAGCCAGGAGTTGAGGATCAAGTATGTCGTCTCTAACCACCCAGGAACGTTCTTCCGGTCCGTACCCCTCCCAGTCGATGAGATATTCCAAGTGTCCCCTTCGACGTCGGGAATCCAGGATCTCTCGTACGGTGTAGATAGATGGTTGATCCAGGATCTCTGGAGGAGGAGGTCCAGCTTCAGCTCCGGTGGACTCTGTGGCAGAGGGAAAGAATGGTTTAAGGAGTGATACGTGGAAGGTGGGGTGAATTCTGTACCTGGGTGGGAGCTGAAGCTGGTACGTGACTTCATTGATCTGCCTCAGGATTTCGAACGGACCAATATAGCGGGGACTCAGCTTGCGACAAGGTAGCCTTAGCCGGATGTCCTTGGTGGAGAGCCACACTTTGTCTCCAGGCTGGTATAATGGAGTAGCTCTCCTATGAGCATCGGCAAAGTCCTTGTGTCGACGGATGGCTCTCTGGATGTGACGATGAGCTGAGTCCCACACTCTCTCGCTCTCTCGAAACCAGTAGTCTACAGCTGGAACATGAGTGGGTTCCTCCGTCCAGGGGAACAGCGGAGGCTGAAAACCGAGTACGCACTGGAAGGGTGTCAGGCCGGTGGTATCTTGGCGTAGAGAGTTCTGTGCGTACTCGGCCCACGGGAGGAACCTGCTCCAGCTGTGTTGGTCATCCGAACAGTAGGCCCGGAGGTAACGTCCCAGCTCTTGGATTTTTCTCTCAGTCTGGCCGTTGGTCTGCGGGTGATATCCTGAGGAAAGATTGACAGACACACCGAGAGATTTGAAAAAGGCTTTCCATACGTGAGAGATGAATTGAGGACCCCGGTCCGATACTATTTCCTCGGGGAGACCAAAGTGACGGAAGACGTGCTGGAAAAGGACCTCGGCGGTTTCCAAGGCCGTAGGGAGACCTCGTAGGGGAACCAGTTTACACGCCTTGGAGAACCGGTCCACGATAACGAGCACACAGGTGTTGCCTTCAGAGTTGGGAAGGTCCGTTACGAAGTCAACCCCGAGGTGGGACCAGGGTCGCTCTGGAACAGGGAGAGGCACCAGCTTTCCTGCGGGTAAATGACGAGAGGTGTTAGTTGTGGCACAGACTGAGCAGCTCTGGACGTACCTGATGACATCTCGGGCCATACTGGACCACCAGTAACGAGGTTGGAGCAGCGAGAGGGTCCTTCTACTACCTGGGTGTCCAGAGCCCGGAGATTGGTGTACCGTGTCCAGAAGGTGTTGTCGTTGGGAGCTTGGGACATAGATCTTACCTTCTGGACACTCAGGCGGAGCAGGTTCTTGGAGAGTGGCGTCTTGGATCCAGGTGTCGATGTCCCACTGGATGGGGCTAACAATGATCTCAGGGGGAAGGATGTAGTCAGGTTCAATGTGGACATCACTGGAGAATTGTCGGGATAGAGCATCTGCGGGTATGTTCTTTGATCCTGGACGGTAGGTAATCTTCAGCTGGAATCGAGTAAAGAATAATGCCCATCTGGCTTGTCTTGGGTTGAGCCGTTTAGCTTCACGGAGATATTGGAGATTCTTATGGTCGGTGATGATCGTGACTGGATGTTTAGCCCCTTCCAGCCAGTGACGCCACTCTTCCAAGGCGAGCTTGATGGCTAATAGCTCTCTGTTGCCTACGTCATAATTCTGCTCCGCCAAGGACAGCTTCTTGGAGAAGTAGGCGCAGGGATGGAGGAGTGAGGAGTCACCAGCCGCTTGGGACAGCACTGCTCCGACGCCGATGGTAGATGCGTCGACTTCGACCACGAAGGGACGCTCCGGATCCGGGTGGTGCAGAAGAGGAGCAGTGCTGAAAATCTTCTTTAGGTGGTGGAAAGCTTCGAGGGCAGGGGAATTCCAACTAAGATGTTTAGGTTGTCCACGAAGGAGGGAGGTCAGAGGTGCAGTAATGGAACTGTAATTCTTGATGAACCGGCGGTAGAAATTGGAGAAACCCAGAAATCTTTGCAGTTCCTTGATGGTGTGGGGTTGAGGCCAATCTTGAATGGCTTGCACCTTTACCTGGTCCATCTGCACACCCTCGGAGCTGATGTTATAGCCCAGGAACTGTACCGCTGTCTTGTGAAACTCGCACTTCTCCAGCTTCAGGAATAGGTGGTGTTGACGTAGGACTTGGAGGACCTGACGGACGTGCTGGCGATGTTCGGCCTGGTTCCGGGAGTAAATCAAAATGTCGTCAATATAGACTACTACAAACTGATGTAAAAACTCCCGGAACACCTCGTTCATAAACGTTTGGAAGACTGAGGGACTGATGGACAAACCGTAGGGCATAACCAGGTACTCATAGTGGCCAGTTGGTGTTATAAAGGCCGTCTTCCACTCGTCTCCCTCCCGAATACGAACGAGGTTATAAGCACTCCGCAGGTCCAGCTTGGAGAAGATGCGAGCTCCGCGGAGTTCCTCGAGGGTGGCAGGAACGAGTGGTAGTGGATAAGGCTGTTGAATTATCTGAGAATTGAGTTGTCGATAATCTATACAGGGACGGAGACCCCCATCCTTCTTACCCACGAAGAAGAAGCTGGAAGCGGCCGGTGAGGTAGATGTGCGAATGAATCCCTGTGTTAAAGCCTCTTGAATGTACTCCTCCATCGCCTGGCGCTCCGGGTTGGACAATGGATATACCCGTCCCTTGGGTAGTTGAGCTCCAGGTAGTAGATCGATAGCACAGTCCCATGGCCTGTGTGGAGGAAGATGGGTGGCAGCTTGCTTACTAAATACATCCTCGAAGTCCATGTACTCCGCTGGGATTTCGACCGAGATGTCAGTATCGGGGCTTTCGATCTTTGTAGAAGCTATGGATAGAGAGCCAGAAACAGGTAGTTGAGAGGACATACAATTCTTGAGACAGTGCTTACTCCAGCCGATGATGTCACAGGGATCCCAGCGGAGTTCCGGATGGTGGATGTGTAGCCATGGACGACCGAGGATGATGTCGACGGTGGAATGCTCCAGTACCAGAAATTTAATCCTTTCTTGATGAAACAATCCTACTTGCAGAGTGACAGTTGGTGATGAATACCGAATCCGCCCACGTCCCAGTGGTTTTCCTTGAATAGTACGTACAGCATACTCTGGATAGTGTCGTTGTCGGCGTAACTGAAGATTCTCTAGACAGTCTTGGGAGATGAAGTTACCCGACGCACCTGAATCAATAAGAGCAGAGAGACAGAGATGGCGTTCGGCAGTATGAATTGTTACTGGAATTAAGGTAAGTTGAGCAGTCGGTATTTCTGATTGAATTGTACTCACCACTGGACGTGGGGGTCTGACTGGACAGTTGTGCAGAAAATGACCGGGTTGGCCACAATATAAACAGAGTCCAGAGGTGATACGGCGTTGACGTTCCGTCCTGGAGAGTCTAGTGGAATCGATAATCATGGGTTCTGGTACTGGAGGACAAGCTGCCACCGTAGCGGGCTGAGGAGCGGTTTGTGAGGGCTGGCAGGCGGCTAGTCGCTGGGAAACTCGAGTGGTTCGTTGTAGAAAAGTCTCTAGACCGATGGAATCGTCGTACAGCGCCATAGCTGCTCGAATGTCTGGATGAAGGCCTTGTCGGTAAGCTCCTAGCAGAGCGATCTCGTTCCAGCCGCTAGCCGCCGCCAGCGTGCGGAAATGAAGAGTGTATTCGTGCACCGAAGAAGATCCTTGTTGTAGCCGGAAGAGTTGGTCTGAGACTGTGAGTATACTGGTCGTGGTGCTAAATACTTCGGAAAAATGACTGGTAAACTGCTCAAAAGAATGAATGATGGGATTATTTGCATTCCAGATGGCCTTGGCCCATTGTAATGCTTTGCCGGTTAACAGAGAGATGAGAAAAGCTACCTTGGAATCGTCCGTGGGGAATTGTTGTGGTTGCATCCGGATGTATAAATCGACCTGTAGTAGAAAACCGCTGCACTCAGCCGCTTCTCCAGCAAACATGTAGGAATGGCCATGGGACTTCCTGAGGCAGATGGCGGCTGTGGAGATGGTGTGAGAGCCGCCTTGAAAACGTTGATGAGTTCGGTGAAAGGGTTTGGTGCTGTGGCTTCTTCGGTGGTCATTTCGGTACGATCTGGTCTTCTGTCACACACACAGACGGATGCAGAGACGGAGGTAAGTGTGTATAAGAATGAGGTAAGTTTATTAAAACAGCAGGTAAGTTTCAGGCAATTGCAATGTTGATTTGAAAGATGGATAGTCTTATCTGAACAGTCCTTGAGTAATGGTAATGTAGTCAGCCGGCACAGAGGAGAGAAACAAAGTCCAAACAGGATCCAGAGGAGCAGCATAGCATGGAGTGCGATCTGTAGACCAGATGGTGAGTGACTGAATGAAGTGCGTATTTATAGGGTGTGGTAAGTGAAGTCAGGTGCTAGTAATCAGTAATCAGGTGATCCTGAACGAGTGGGAGGTTCTTCTGAGGGTGTGACTCCAGTGTGTGGTAGTGGTGACATCCTGACAAGAAGGTAGTAAAAAAAATTTTTTTATTACAATAATGAGCCTTTAATTGCCTACATAGCCTAATAAGTGATCAAGTGTACGCATAAAACTTGGCACAGCGCAATGAATGTGTCAAGTAAAAACCGCAAGGAGACTGCATTAACGTTTCAAAAATTGATTGATAAGTGCTTTTTTTCCAACTTAAGAGATAAAGTCGGTAACACTGACTGTCATCTCTGCAGTAGTTGATGTGCCTGTATGCATATATGTTTTCAATTTGAATTGGTTCATTTGAAAGTAGAAATTTAACTCTCTATGGATATATCTTTCATTTCTGAAAGGCAAGTATCCACAGAGTTTCTAAGTGACGCATTTAAGTTCACAGACAGCAGAAAGCGCATCCTGTTTGCTTTCATTATTTTACAAAAGCACAATGTTTTGTTGCTATTCTGAGCGCACACATCTTCCCCTTATCCTAAAACAGCTTATACTACTGTTTTAGCAATTAAAATAGTTCGGTTTTGTATGTAATGGTAAAGTGATTAGAATTTTTTTTTTTTTTTATATTTAAGTTAATTTAGAAAAAATGTTTGGAGCATTTTTGTTTGTTAAATATAAGCTTTTTGTTTCTTAAAGTAACGACCAAGCGACCAGTGCCAGACAGTGAGTTGATTATAGTCTGTTTGATCAGTTTTGCTTTCTCAAATCATGACTTGGCTAAAATAGCATATAACAATGCTAATTTAAACGTTTAACCTACATATGTGCATAACCACCTAATAGGGGAGAGTGAAAGCTAAATGCATTTTTTTAGGACATGGAGGCGGCAGCGCAAACACTTACATTTTTTTCAGTGAAAGCAATTTTAAAAATGGCATTATTTTTGGTCAAAAAGGTAACAGTAATGCATCATTCAGAACTGTAAAGGGTATACTTTTATTTGTGTGCACTCACAATATTAATAAAACGTTGTGTTTTTATAAAATAAAGAATTACTTTTATAACGGTCTTTGGTTTAACCAATTCCAAAAACTGCTATACAACTTAATTTATAATAAGGTAACCAATTGCAGTCCCTTATTAAATGCAAAATTTATATTTTATATTTAGTAAGAACAATAAGCACACATCTCAAATCATTTCAATTTTTTTGAGAACACTTACAGCATAAGAAAATGAACCACCAAACAAACACACACACACACACACACACACACAAAAAACTTAGTAGAATCAAAAGCAGGTCACAGTCCACGGATGATTAATAAAAAGTGATAGAGTGAATAAAATAAATATATTTTCCAGTTCACATGCCAAAATGTCCAACATAGTTGTCCATCTTAATCCCTATGCCTGTTGTAATCAGTACCAAAGTTCCCAGCAAACTGGAAGACCCATACACAAATGATGAATCAATGGTAAGATGACGATCTTTTTAAATAAAATAAAATTTTTAATTTCCTCTACAGTCTCCATATCAAACAGCATATTCCTCCACAGAACAAAAAGTCTTTTTTCAGTAGAGCATAAAACTAAAGTCCCTCAATAAAGCCAAGTTTAGCCATTTTGACAAGGCCAGGTTTCAGCCATTGCAGGTTGTACTCTTCTTTTATACCATGACATGACTTATAGAGAAAATATTGCATTTTACTGCCCCCGTGGTGAGGAAGAGAATAACACCTTGTCCTTCACAATCCTATAACAGGCTTTTATACTTTTGCCGGGGCTTTGTGGCAAGCTTTAGCTTATTGCATGCACTTGAACACGGAACTCTTTCAGCTGCGCTGAAGGGCGATAACACGTCTTAAAAATGGAACGTGGAAATTTAATGGATGTGCTGGAAAAAAAAAAGTTTTATATACTCTATATTGTTTCCTAATGGTTAAATGTGAGATTCTAGAAATGAATTTAGCGGGAACAGTCAGGAAGAAAATTATTCTATGCGGGCAGCGGTTGAACAAAAAGTGAGTATATAATGGAGCAGGTGTGTGCGGAATAAAACCTTGCAGGAGTGAGACTAAAAAAGCAGTCTTTGGAATTGATATTTCTAAGTATAATGTGCAGAAATCACAGCAGTAGTACACATTATATACAAATACAAAAATTTTTGTGGTGTTTTTTTAGAATCTGTTGATGCCACCAAAGATGATAGAGTTGGAAGAAGAAGAAGACAGAATGAAAGAAGTTGGAAGAAAAGTGTTAATAAAAGGAGAAGAATGATGGGACAACCATATGTTGGGATAAGCAGGAATGAACAAGTTAACATGGAGCCCCGAGTGATGGGACCAAGATGTCAGTCAGCTGGATGTGTGAAGTCCTCCAAGCATCACTGCAGTACAATTGAAGAAGCAGGCAGAGAGAAGATTTTTAAGTGTTTCTGGGAGAACATGAACTGGGAAGAGAAGAAAACGTATGTGCGTGGTTTGGTGGATGTAATGCCAGTAATGAGGAGAAGGGGCTGTGAAAATTCAAGAAGGGTATCTACTCTTATTTATTTCTTAAAAGTTGATGGACAGAGAAGAACGGTGTGTAAAAGTTTATTTTTGGCAACACTCGGAATAGGGGATTGGTGTGCTCTTAACTGGGTGCAAGACACAGGAAACACACCACAGAATACAGCAGCAAACCTCAGACGTGAGGATCGTGACTTCATGAAGAGTTTTCTGCAGGATCTCCCAAAGGTGACTTTCTGCTACTGTGGGTCATTAACATCAAAACAGTACCTGGAGCCTGTCTTCCAGTCCATGACTAGCCTGTATAAAGTCTACCATCATGCTGCGGAGGAAAAGATGCTGAGACCCTTCTCGAGGCAAGTGTTCTCAGAAGAATTTAAAGAGCAGAACCTGGGTCTTTACCATCCAAAGAAGGACAGATGTAAAACTTGCAGTTCCTTAAAGACTAGTAATTTGCCAGATGATGAGTTGCAGGTCCACTTTCCTAAAAAGGAAGAGGCCTGTGCGGTAAATGTGGAGGACAAAAATTATCTAAGTGTCAAGCTTGAAATCAAAAGCGAATGGTGATAAAGTATTCTTCTGGTTCTGAAAAGACTGATACATTTTTTATTTAGATTTTAATATTTGTGGTCTTGTCTTCATACGGCATATGCCTGTGTGTGCTGCTTTCCGTTTGGCTTTTATGCCTTATATGCGGGTTGATTTTGTATTATAACAGTCATCCCAATATTCTTAACCTGGTAAGAACTCTAGAAGCTGCAATTTGGACTAATTGTAGCTTATTTATTAAAGATGCATTACAATAGTCCAGTCTAGAGGTCATGAATGTGTGAACTAGCTTTTCTGTTTCATAAACATGGCATATTCTGCACCTTGGCACGGGGACGGGTTTTGTCCCGTATTTTTTATAATTTTTTTAAAAGCAGCGTCTCATGCAAATAATCACTGCGGTAATGCCAGCCGCGGTTCAGAAAAACACGGTCAAGCCAGCAGCGATTGATTTTAAGTGTGCGCGCATATTACAGTGATTACGGTAGTTTCAGAAACAACACAGAGAGAACGCGCTTGCAGAGCGCTTTTCATTTAGACGCCCAGGACTGAGAGATAATACTACAAAATGCTCATGAATTTTTACTTATTTATTTGCATTTCTGCTTTAATATCCGTTTTATTTATTGGTGTACTTGACGGTTCTTTTCTGATAAATGGGACATTATTAGACTTTAGAGTCTAATAAGTAGAAAAAGTAGAAAAAAAACAATGATCAGTTCTTATTCAGGACGGCCCATATTATATGCACAACTCATATGAAACCTTTTTACTGCAGCATTTTTGAGATATGGGACATTATTACATTTTAACGGGGTATATAGACCCCATTTCTAAAAAGTAGAAAAAAACAGTGATCAGTTCTTATTCAGGACGTCCCATATTATATGCACAACTCATATGAAACCTTTTTACTGCAGCATTTTTGAGATGCCCCCCCCCCATGCGTCCCTTATTTTTGGGTATTAAAAGTGGTAACCCTAGTAACAGTACATCTGTCTAAATGCAAATTATATTATAAAAGCTGCTGTGCACAGGTTTTTAGCCAAATAAGTCATATTTCTCTTATCTGAATTTAATATGAGAGAATTTGTATATCTGTAACACAGTTTGAATTCAGATCATTTAGAAATGCTGCAAAATTTGGATTTTCCAATACGCTATATTTTGTGTGGATTGCTCCTGAATAATTGCCTTTAAAATCAGCCCTTGTGAGCATAAAAACTGTTGATCACCAGTTATTTTTGATACATTTTAACTATCACACTGAACGAAGACTAAGTGAGATCATTAAGTCAGAAAACATTTTAACAAGTTTAATGCACTTCTTGTTTCAGAGTGAAGTGTGTTACTGTGTTCATTTAGACATTTAGAGGTACTCAACTTCAGGAGTTAAGAGGGCCACATTTCAACCACATGAAATACAGAGGGCCACTGGCATATATTAAATTATTTAATAATAAGATAATAACAACAATTTAATGCCCATACAAACGTCTTTATTCATTTAAACCTGGGGCCTCATTTATAAAACTTTCTTACGCACTGATTTGATCTTAGAGTGTTCGTACGATCAAATCCACGTCAAAGTACAGATTTATAAAAACCATCTTTGACGTGGAAAAGTACTTATCTCCACGTCAGATTCCAGCTTGGCGTACGACCGTTTCCTTGTGGTAATGCCTGGTATTGCAGATAGTTCAGCCTCACTATAATTTGATTTCTTTCGCTCCTTTTTACTTGCCATTGTCACAGAGTTTTTGCTTTAGGACTGAGCTCATTTTATATGTTAATTAATTAAGCAGGGGCGTTTCGACGGCAGAACATTCAGCTGCACACAATTCCACGATCATTTGTGATTTATAACCGAATGACTGGCGTACGCGTGGATTTCGTGGTACGTTCGTTTTCTCTGAATCGCTCTTACGATCAAATCAGAAAAGTTCTTAGATAAAATCAAGGATGGTTTCTACGCAAGTCTGTATAAATGAGGCCCCAGGTTTTGGAGATTAAACAGTTTTGCATTGTAAATGTAAAGAATATGAGAAAACTATAACTACACATTGGTTCTTACCAATCCTTGAAGCACAAAAACATTACTGATGTTTAAATGAATGAATCCTTATTTGTAAAATACTGCATAATCCTTGTGTTTCAAATGTTCATGAAAACCTACTAAAGGCAAATTATATTTCACACATATGTTCACATACATGTAAAAGTACAGTAAGTGTAATCCGACCTAGTATGAGGGAAAAGATGCAAATTCATGTGTTTTATTAGTGAGACATTTCTCAGTCTGCATCCGTTTCACAAGTTCTTTGAGATTTGGTTCTTGTGCACTTGTAGCTGCTCTTAAATAATCTGTCAGATGCCTATCAGTTAGACGGGAGCAGTGCTTTGTTTTTATTATGCCCATGACAGAGAAGGAGCTCTCATAAACATCCGTAGATCCAAAGCAGGTCAGGATTTTCTGGGCACACTGAATTAGTTCAGGATAAGTGTCCTTGGGAACGAAAGACATCCAGAATGCGTCCACGCTTTCTTCCTTGTGCGTTTCTTTGAGAATGGCATTGTGCAGCAACTCAATTAGCTGCTCCTCAAACGCAGCTCTTTCGACACCGAACTGGAGATCGCTGGCTGACACTGAAGCAGAAAGTACGTCACAAGCAAATGGGTTTTCCGTAAATTCCAGCACGGGTTTCATGGCCTTAACGTCTGCGAATCGCCGGGAGAACTGCTCTTTTAGTTCATTGAGGTATGGGCAGTAAGCAGTAGGTCACAGTGTTCGTGCAACGGACTGCAAAGCTGGAAAGTGCGTCAAGTCGTCTTCTTTAAGTTGTTGAGCAAACAGTTCCAGTTTTGTTTCAAAGCGGATACATCAGTTAACATCATCGGCAGAATTTTTTGCCTTCCTTTCAGTTTAAGATTAAGTTTGTTTAAATGGGACGTGATATCTGTCAAAAATGCTGCATTTTCAATAAATGTGTCATCGTTTAAGAGAGACAGCAAATTATGTTGAGCCTTCTCTTCCAGAAACAGGCGCACAGCATGAAGCAATTGCATGAAACGGCATAACACATTTCCGCGACTAGCCAAGTCACCGTATGCACTCTCGCACTCTTCTACGAGTGATCGGAACTGTCTGTGTTTAAGTGCGTGTGCAAGAATAAAGTTCACTGTCCATTGTCTCTTTGAGTGCTCCATCTCTTAGTTTGCTGCATAATTGCTCCTGATGCAGAATGCAATGATATGAAAAAAATTTGAGATTTCAGGATCATTTCTGAGTAAGGCAATCAGTCCTTTCTCCTTTCCGACCATTGAAGGCGCTCCATCGGTAGTTACAGAAACAAGCTTTTTAAGTTTAATGTTTTTACCTGGACCGTGGAAAAAATCTTTTAGCGCAGAGTATATGTCCTCACCTCGCGTTTGGCCTTTTAATGGTAGCAAAGTCAACATTTCTTCTTCAAATTTCTCCTCTTTGAGAAAACGTACCCAGACCATAAGCTGCGCCGATGTCTGTGCTGTCAGTGCATTCATCCAATGCCAGACTAAAATACTCGGCACTCTCAATGTCATTTAAGATGTCACACCCTCAGCACGTTCCCTTAGCCCCAATCACCGTGATCCATCACCAACCAGCCAATCACCACTGCACCACGCCCGTGAACCATCACCAGAGTTCTAATCACCCACACCTGGAACCGCAATCACCACTCCCTTTATATACTCACCTCTGTCATTCACTCACCGGCTGGAATCAAAGTTACATGGACACCTCTCCTTGGATCTTCTCCTCCTTCTCTCGATTCTCCTGTGCTCTTCATGGACTGCATTTGGGTGAACCTGTGAAACACATATTACCCACTTTAAGGGAAGTGACTGTTGCTCTTGCTGGCGATTGCCTATGAACTTATGTTTACCTTATTGGACTGTGTTTGATGACTCGGATACCGAAGTCTATACTCACCTGTCTTCACCTGTTTGAAGTGTGCATGTCTGTTAATAAATACGTTGAAAGATACTAACCTTCTCCTTGTGTGTGTGGACGTGACAGGATTCCAGCCCTGAAAATTACTACAGCTCGCTCATGGATACGTCTGCAGCATCAGCCGCTGCTTCTCCCGATCCATTCGCGGAAATGGTGAATGCTCTCCGCCAATCTCTGCAATCCGTTCCCACAACGGCCAGAGCTAACCCCTCGACGATCTCCAACACGCCCATCTCTCGCCCCCTGAATTATTCCGGCGATCCAGGAGGTTGTAATGGTTTTCTCCTTCAAAGCTCCCTCTATATTGAAGCGAATGCTCACCATTTTCCTAATGAAATCTCCAAGATCTCGTTCATGGTTTCTCTACTCACTGGACCGGCACTTCAATGGGCTAATGCGCTATGGGAATCAAAAAGTCCAGCGCTAGCCTCACACAGTGCATTCACCTCTCACTTCAAGGAAGTGTTTGGAGCTGCTCTCACACCTCTATCCGTGCACGATGAACTCATCACTCTGCGTCAAGATACGGCCTCCATACACGAGTACACCTTGCGCTTTCGCTCTCTAGCAGCCCATAGTGGTTGGAATCAGATCGCTCTCCTAGCAGCTTATCGTCAAGGACTCAAGCCACAAATTCGCAAACACATGGTTATCTATGATGATAATGTACCGCTAGAGACTTTTATAAAGAAAGCTACTGGTGTCTCGCAGCATCTCTCTGCCTGTCCCTCTGCATTGTCTATGGCTAGTTCTCTCCCTTGCAGAGCTCCGTCACCCCAACGAGACAGTGAGGAACCTATGATCACCGATTCCTATCATCTGGATCCTGCAGAGCGGAAACGTCGTATAAACAACCGTCTGTGCTTGTATTGCGGAGAAGCCTCTCATCTCATCAACGTCTGCCCAGTTTGACCACCTCGTCCAATGGTGAGTACAGTAGCCATTTCTCCTGCCATATCTCACTTACCCCGTATTTCTGCAAGCCTAACTGTGGACTCTCGTACTCTCCCCATACATGTCCTTGTGGATTCTGGAGCGGCTGGCAACTTTATCTCCTCACATTTCGTTACCAAGCATCAAATTCCCACCGTTCAAAATGAGATTAAATATCGCATTATCACCATTCAGAACTCACCATTGGGCGACGGTAAAATCTCCCGACGAACCAAAGAGGTAATACTAATTTCTCCATATGATCATCGTGAGAAATTAACCCTTCTCGTACTTCCCCGAGCAAATGTGGACGTCATCCTGGGCAGACCGTGGCTAGCAGAACACCAACCACACATCGACTGGAGCACAGGAGAAATCCTAGGCTGGAGTGCAGGATGCCAGAGCCAAGGTTACCGTTCTCCATCGTCCGCTTCACAACAATCTCGTCTCGCTGTTTCCCTCAATGCAACCACCATAGAGAGTCCCAACACTCACTCCACAGTCACCATTCCCACCATCTATCAATCCTTTTCAGACGTTTTCAGCAAGGAACGAGCCACACAACTACCACCTCACCGGCCCTGGGACTGTAGTATCGACCTACTGCCAGATGCTAAACTACCCCATGGAAAGGTCTATCCTCTTTCACGTCCTGAGCAGGAGGCCATGAATGACTACATCCAAGAGGCACTCCAACAAGGGTTCATCAGACCTTCCACGTCTCCAGCAGCGTCCAGTTTCTTCTTTGTCCCGAAGAAGGATGGAGGACTCCGACCCTGCATAGACTATCGGGTGCTGAATGAAGCTACGGTAAAGTTTGCCTATCCACTTCCACTAGTTCCAGCAGCTCTAGAGGAGTTAAGAGAGGCCCGCATCTTTACCAAGCTCGACCTCCGCAGTGCCTACAACCTGATCTGTATCCGAGAGGGGGACGAGTGGAAGACCGCCTTCATAACCCCGACTGGACACTATGAATATCAGGTGATGCCCTATGGCCTGGCCAACAGTCCATCCATATTTCAAAACTTCATGAATGAAATCTTCCGTGACTTTCTCCATCGTTTTACCATCATCTACATTGATGATATTCTGATCTATTCACGAAACCTAGAAGAACACCACGACCATGTTCGCCAGGTCCTTCAACGTCTCCGTGAAAATCAGCTCTACCTGAAGCAGGAGAAATGCGAATTCCATCAGCCCACCGTCTCCTTCCTCGGATACGTGATCTCTGCGGAGGGAGTTCGTATGGAGCCTGGTAAGGTAGATGCAGTGACCACCTGGGCGGAACCCAAGACGGTAAAAGAACTCCAACGCTTCTTGGGCTTCGCCAACTTTTACCGCCGCTTTATAAAGAACTATAGTCTCCTCTCAGCACCTCTTACCTCCCTCTTGAAGGGAGGACGAAAGGTACTTCAATGGACCCCTGAAGCTCAACAAGCCTTCGACCACCTTAAGCTCATGTTTACATCAGCGCCTATACTCCAACATCCTGACCCGTCGAAGCCCTTCATAGTGGAAGTGGATGCGGCAGACGTAGGCGTCGGAGCTGTCCTGTCACAATGGTCTGGTGAACCCCAATCCCTCCATCCGTGTGCGTACTACTCCAAAAAACTCACCCCAGCTGAACGGAACTACGGAATAGGTGATCGTGAGTTGCTGGCCATTAAGTTGGCCCTCGAAGAGTGGCGGCACTGGTTAGAGGGAGCCCAATTTCCTTTCACCGTGGTAACCGATCACAAAAACCTCCAGTACCTCCAACAAGCCAAGAGATTAAATGCACGCCAAGCACGCTGGTCACTATTCTTCACACGATTCAACTTCCAAATCACCTATCAACCCGGTCACAAGAACACCAAGGCATTACCGACGCATTATCCCGTATGTATTCACCTGATCCTACTGTTGATACACCTGACCCTGTTCTACCTCCATCTGTCTTCCTAGCGCCTATCCAATGGCAACTCGATGAGGACATCCGGACCGCCACCTTCGAGGAACCTGCACCTCCTGAACTTCCTCCAGGCCGTACCTATGTCCCTAACAATCATCGGCTTCCGTTACTGGGTAGTACGCACACGTCTCCTGGCTCAGGACACCCTGGCAGTAGGCGAACCCTCTTGCTCCTCCAGCAGAAGTATTGGTGGCCCAACATGACCAGGGACGTGGATCGGTACGTCCGGGGGTGCTCGGTCTGCGCCATCGACACCACACCTCGTCGTTTACCTGAAGGGAACTCCAACCATTGCCCATTCCCCGCCGACCCTGGACCCACCTAGGAGTGGATTTTGCCACGGATCTACCTCCCTCTCAAGGGTACACAACAATTCTTGTGGTTGTTGATCGTTTCTCTAAAGCCTGTAAACTAATTCCTCTCAAAGGCCTTCCCACAGCTCTATAAACAGCTGAAGCATTGTTCCATCATGTGTTCCGGAACTTCGGGCTTCCTGAGGACATCGTATCCGACAGAGGGCCTCAGTTCATTTCTAGGGTCTGGCGGGCGTTCTTCCAACTGCTGGGCACCACAGTCAGCTTATCATCTGGATACCACCCTCAAACAAACGGGCAGACTGAGCGGAAGATACAGGAGATCTCCCGTTACCTCCGGACGTACTGCTCCCAACATCAAGACACCTGGAGCCAGTATCTACCGTGGGCTGAGTATGCACAAAATTCCCTCCGTCAGACATCTACTGGTTTAACCCCGTTTCAATGTGTTCTAGGCTATCAACCTGCACTGTTTCCATGGACCGGGGAACCCTCCGAAGTGCCTGCGGTAGATCACTGGTTCCGGGTGAACGAGAGGGTGTGGGACTCAGCTCATGTCCATCTACAACGGGCAGTTCGGAGGCACACAGAGTACGCCAATCGCCACAGGTTACCTAATCCTGTTTACCTTCCTGGAGATCAGGTATGGCTCTCTACCCGGGACATCCGCCTCCGGCTGCCCAGTAAGAAGCTGAGTCCCTACTACATAGGGCCATTCACCATCCACTCACAAATAAATCCCGTCACCTACCGGCTGAACTTACCTCCACGTTATCGGATCTCTCCCACGTTTCACGTCTCCCTATTAAAACGTCACACTGACCCTCTGTTCCCTTCCTCAGCAGAACCGGAACCACCTCCTCCTCCAGACCAACCGGAAATCCTCGGTGACGACATCTACCAGGTCCAAGAGATCCTAGACTCACGGCGGCGGAACGGCCGACTCCAGTACCTCGTGGACTGGGAGGGGTTTGGACCCGAGGAGAGATCGTGGGTACCCCGTGATGACATCTTGGACCCTGCTCTCCTCGAAGAGTTCCACCGACAGCACCCGGAACGCCCAGCTCCCCGAGGCCGAGGTCGTCCCCGTCGCCGCTCTTGGGTGCCAGGAGTCACCCGTGGAGGGGGGGGTGATGTCACACCCTCAGCACGTTCCCTCAGCCCCAATCACCGTGATCCATCACCAACCAGCCAATCACCACTGCACCACCCCCGAGAACCATCACCAGAGTTCTAATCACCCACACCTGGAACCGCAATCACCACTCCCTTTATATACTCACCTCTGTCATTCACTCACCGGCTGGAATCAAAGTTACATGGACACCTCTCCTTGGATCTTCTCCTCCTTCTCTCGATTCTCCTGTGCTCTTCATGGACTGCATTTGGGTGAACCTGTGAAACACATATTACCCACTTTAAGGGAAGTGACTGTTGCTCTTGCTGGCGATTGCCTATGAACTTATGTTTACCTTATTGGACTGTGTTTGATGACTCGGATACTGAAGTCTATACTCACCTGTCTTCACCTGTTTGAAGTGTGCACGTCTGTTAATAAATACGTTGAAAGATACTAACCTTCTCCTTGTGTGTGTGGACGTGACATAAGAGCTGTAAAAAGATATTATCTGTAATGTCTTCTACTCACCTGGTAACCGTTGAATCAGACAGTTGTAGTTTTGAAAGTTGTCTAATAATGTCATCCTCCTTTTTGAAATCCGAAATTAGTGATTCCGCGCAGTCAATAAATGTTTTTTTAGGAACTCCCCCTCTGTAGCTGGTTTCTTTGCTTTTGCAATATTCCAGGTGATTCTGAACGATGCCTCAGTAACATTGTCACTGCATTTAACGTGACTTCGAAACAGGAATTGTTGGGACTGATAGCCATCTCGCAAAGTCTTTATTTTATGTTTTCTGATATTACTGTCCTGAGGATACGCGTCCTTGCAGTCGCGTGAAGCTGTTCATGGTGTTGTTGCAGATTAGCCCGCTTTAAAATGGCAATCGTCTTTTGACAGATGAGACACATTGGTTTGCCTTGTACCTTAATGAAAAGCAAATTCAGATTCCCACGCAGGGTTAAAAGTCCTGTTTTCATCATCTACCTTTCTCCTTTTGGTCGTCATCTCAACAATAATAAGAGCTTAAAAAGTTCTGTGACAATAGCGAAGAAATTAAACTGATTTGGCGGTTTCACGCACTAATCTTGCAATAGGTTGCATGGAAAAAATGCATGCTATTAAAATAATTTTAGATTAAAAAAAAACAAAAAAACATTCAATACACTGTGTGTACTAATTAGTTTACTCTTGATTGCAACCTACTTTTAATTATAAATAAATTATTAGGTCTTATTAGGTATCTTCCGCTCTATTCTGTGCGCAGACCAATCAGTATATGATGTTAAAAGTCCCGCGAGAGGACGTTATATGCTGATCGGTCCGCGCTGCTGCGGGCCACATTTTAAAGGAAAATGGGCCTGACTGAAGGATTACAAATTTAAGAATCTGTTAAAGATTTGTTGACCCTACATTGTATTTAACATTTATGGTAAATATGAGGACATCAGACAAATTACTCTCTCAAGCAAAGTTTGTAGCCAGTGGTTCCTACCAGCTCCTGTTCTCTTGCAGTTCCTGAACAGGTTTCGCAAGTTAAGAGTGAATTTTAAGCTCAAGGTACAGCTTGCCTTTGTCTCTATAATAATGTGAAGGTATAGGCAATACTGTCAGATTGATTGGATTAGCACCTATGCCTTTGAATGACACTGTTATGATAATGAGATCAGGGCTGGGGGAACTCTGATAATGGGTTGATTCCTGTATTGCATTTGCATGCTTTGTTTATATCGTCTCCACCTCTATGTAATCCTCCCCCTGGAAAGGTATATAAACTGTAATGTATATGCCTTAGTCAGACGAATTTTGATGACTGCAGCGACGAGCAGCTAGGATCTCAATAAAGAGAAACTTCTGCTTCAAGATATCCAGACGTCTCCTGGTCTCTGAGAAAAATTCACAACAGCCAGATAAGGCCCGGGGGCCGCCTTTTGAGAACCTCTGGACTATTAATACCCAACACACGTATCTCATATAGATTTGAATGGAGAACACTGCAACGCTCATTATGGTCGTGAAGCCCCACCTTCTTGATGAAAGAGCCAATTGTTGATTATTAAAGCTGCCATTAGAATTAGCATGAATAGCAAGTCGTTATCGGTGGCTAGCATGATTAGTAATTTACTAGCATGTTTCTAGCATGATTAGCAAGTTACTCGCATGTTTATAGCATCATTAACATGTTTCTAGCATGTTTTAACATGATAAGCAAGTTACTAGCATGATTTTAGCACGATTAGCAAGTCTGTTTCTGTGCCATTCCTTGATTCACCACAATTTTGTAACTCAATGCTTTTAAAAAAAATAGATAAAAGTGTTCACTGCTCTTTTTTTATTATAAGACAGCAATGGCTCAGGTAATGCATGGAACCATGGTTTCCTAAGGGGACCGAGATGCTGCATCTCGATGCCATACTATATGCATCCCTGTCAGCGCTCCTTACAACTATCAGAAGCTGACCTGTGCCATTTCGGATTCTCCTTTATGCTTTCTGGTCACTCACGTCACCCGTCAATGAAATTTCAAACACAAAAGCAGATTAAACATGGAAATAATACAGGCAAAAGGGGAATACAAGCAGGGAGAACACAGAGGATATGTAACAACCTATGATGTCCTCGAGCAGTTTAAATGAAACAGATGTAAAATATCTGTTTAAAAATAAATGTGCAATTCCAAAATTACAAGAAACACTTGAAACACACTGCAAATTTATAACACTTACAACAGCCCTACTGACAGAGTATCAATGTTTATTAAACAGATCACATCCATTTCACTGATTGCATTAATTTCTGAGAAAAAAAGGGATCTTTTTAAATTATGTTAAGTAAGAATGATGAACAACTGTGAATTTGAAAATTTGGATAACACACTGATATTGCTTAAAATAAAATGGTAACAAATTAAGGTGCAATATCCAAAATGAAACGACTTACTGTCTAAAAGTAAATGGTAATCTTGAAACTTAAAGAAAAAATAAAACATTATTTGAAAAAAACCTAACTGATTACTACACTTTACTAGTGTAAAGAGTGTTACTAGTGTAATAGATAATTTTTGAAGTCCTTGGGTGGTTTTCTTTTTCTTGAATTAAGTAGAGCTTTCAGTGTGCACATTTTTTCTTAGCTCTAGTTGGTGGTTCGGAAGGGCCAACTTTGTCTTCTCCTTGAATAGGGGTGTCTTTCTAATGACAAAAACAGACAACAGAAAAGTTTAAGAAATTACTTCCTTAAATGGTGAACTATAAAACAAATTTACATAGAACAGCTATGAAGAAGATTCACTGTAACACCTGTTTATCAGCACTCAGTGTTGAGAGTTCTTCACAAGATGAACTTGGACACACCCTCATTGTCATGAAGTCCAGAGTTGGACTTATCAGGCCATCAGACAGTGTCCTACAAGTCTGCAAAACAGCAGAGAGATGCATTCAACAGCACACCAAGCACATCCCCGATTTGGACAGCAAATTTAAAGCCATGCTATCCACACAGGTTCTGGAACTCCATGGTGGCTCTGCATTCAATGAACTTGAGGCACACATGTTCAACCTGGAACCATACAACAACCATGTTTTCATTCTCATTAAGTACATTTCAGACAGCTACACCAATTTCAGGCTCCACTACCTTGCAAAGGAAACATCATCTGCATTACACTGTAAATGGCTGCGCAAAACTCTGGGCAGTCTTGTTCTGCACAAAAATCAATAAGATACATATCAGCTTTAAAAAAAAAAAAAAAAAAATTCTGGACCATGCAACTAAGAAATGCCAGGGCTCTGAGAAGCCTCTCTTTCAGCATGCCTTTGGGAAGGCGCTCGAAGCAACGCTCCAACCAGGGCATGTCATGCTCCCGATACTTCTTAACGTTGCTTGAGTAGGACAGGTCAAGCTGTTCAATGCGTGCACAGACGTCCCCCCTGTAACGAAGCGCCGAAGGTATCTCATCGGCCTGATGAATCTCGATGAGATCTTTAAAGTTCCACTGAGCTTTGAGGTTCCTTTTGAGATCCCAATACTTGACATGGGGAAAGAACTTCAGCTTAGCCATACCAAGCTTGAGGCACTGCACCAGATCGTCATACAGCGTGGTGCTGATATAAGTAGCTACCGGCTGTATGACGTGGTGCGGACCAAGCCCATTCTCATTATCCCGGAACGGGACAAGCATGGGAAAGCACTCCAAAAGGTTTTCCACCATGGACTGCACAAAAACTGGCGGGGCTCCAGAACTGAGGGGTAATCGGGTCCCTCTACAAAAACACCCTCCATTCTCAAGTACATCCTGGCATATGTTTTGCGGGCAAGGTCGTCGAGATACTCTTCTGGAAAATCATGCGTCGGTGCTTCTCTATATGGAGGTCGCACGTGGTTATGATGCGACTCACAGGGTGCTTCATAAATGAAGCATCATAGCTATGAAGGGTCACTGGTACAGCTGCACAAAGTTGAGCCGGCAACCCTCTTCCCGGAAGACATCTAGAGGCAAGTGGTCTAAGTTACTTTGGAAGTTCGTGGCCTCCCTCATACTGTACGTAGGAAAGAGGGTTCCCCGGGCACCTTCGACCTCCTGCAAGCCACCACGTGACCAAAACAAGTCCACGTTTGCTTCCGCACACCTCACATTGCAAGCCACGTGGTATGACACGCCGGCAATGCCAGCTTTGTCCACCAAAATGGTGACACCAAATTGATGTCCATCCTTTTAGCCAAATTTTTTTAATGGTCAACAGAAGTGACACATCAAAATTCACCGCTGACACAGACTGTTGGAGAAGGCTCAGGATAATTTCCTGGTCCTCATGCAGGACGTTTATTCTGCCTGGATTGCTCAAATTGGCCTTCATGACGATAAGACTCTCCAGGTCAGCTGGGGTCACGTTTTTCAGCCTCTTCCAAAAATGAGGGTATAGTGCATTGATGAGACCGACGGCATGCGCCTTGGCCAGGGTTTTGTTACGGAACATGGCCTCATCCACAGAACTCGCAAACAGAGGGATGTGCACGGAATCATCTTTCAAAAATGATTCCACCCTTCCTGACTCAAAAAATGTATTTAGCAAGCCACCAGTATTTTGATTGGCAGCAGCTGTGAATGGCTCATTTGCCTCACCGTAACCTACTCCTGCCATTTTCACACGATTCACCAACACTCAACACCAAACAGATGAACAGACCGGCCTTCTGCGCCTCCCTCTAACCTTCAGGCTGCCATCACCCTCTGGGGGAGGGGGGAGCCATCTCATGCACAGCATCCAAAGCCCAAAGCACATAGACCACAGGGTGAGCACCCCCTGCTGGCCTCACTAACACCTCTTCCAACAGCAACCTAGTTCTCCCAGGAGTCTCCCATCCAGGTACTGACCAGGCTCAACTCTGCTTAGCTTTAGTGAACAACCAGTCTTGGGCTGCAGGGTGATATGGCTGTGGCGTCTGCATGCAGTTAATTTATAAAAACTTATATCTTTTCTCAGTCCAAGCTCTACATAACACAACAAATATGAGGTTAAATGGAAAATCTCAGATTTATCTCAAAGACACTTTATGGTGATTTTGACCCATACAAGGTCTAAAAGGAGTAAACTACTTTTTAGATGCTGCCTGTATTAAGCGTGAAGGACACCTGATACCCTAATGTGGGGCACTTAACAGCATCTGCAATACTGCAGTTTAAAGTTTAATTATATAACTTGTAGCTACACTGATTTTTTATTTTTGCATAAACCCTTGTTTGAAAAAGTTAAACATAGGTTCATAGAGGACAAAAATGTCCATGTCAAAAACTGTCTGAGCTATTTCCTCGTCACTACCCTCAATGTTGTGCGGTTGCAGTGCATTATGCCTGCAAATTCACCGCAACCTAGTGTTTCCGTCTGTGCCCTCCGTTCAGAGCATATAAGCCAGTCGTGGACAAACTCTCTCACTCACTTACTACTGTGTTGTTGTAACGGGGGATGACAACGGGGTGTGGATCCAAATGCAGCTTTATTAATTCCAATAATCAGAGTCGTACAATCCAGGTCAGTAAACAGCAAACAGAGCAACGAAGACAAAACAGTATCATGGTCAGAGTACAGGCAGAAAGTTAAGGCAGGCGGCGGGCAAAAAAGAGTAAATCCAAAAGACTAGCATGGGTCAAAAGGCAGGCGGCAGACAATGAAAAAACATGAACAGACAGATCGGCGACAGGTAAACAGACAGGGAATAAATGCTCAGTAATGTTAGCAGTAGCAGAACAAGGGTGCCTTTCAATATACCTCCTCGTTTCCTCGCTCATCTGTCCTCCATCCTGTGACCCGGAAACCGATCGAGCTCAGCCATCTTGTAGGACATCTCAATTCTCTAATTGCACTATGAGGAGGCGAGGATCTAGGAGTTTACATCTGCACCGAGCGCTAGCCATGGAAGAAAGTACAACCACACATAAATGTGAGTATTAGGCATTAAGTTTTTGTAAATGTGGGTTATGTTTTGACAGTGCGTTTAATTTCGATGTATATACTTTTCAGCACAGTTTTAATTACGTTTACGTTTACATAACTCACATTTTAATGGCGTATTACTTTTATTTATTAAATTAATGCTTCTTATATTGATTAATGGAGATTAGTAAATGACTTTAATGTAGACCTGTAGTTAATTTGTTCTGATGTGTTGATAACACCGTATATTTAGTTTATGCCTGCAGGGGTTAATATGCAACACGTTAAAGGTTGTATCAGCGATTTCTAGCCTGAAACATAAAGTGTCAAATTCAGCTGACCTTTCATCACGATCCGCTCGCTGCCTGCCCCATAAATTGTCTGTGAAAAAAACGCGTCTCTCTGGTCAGCCTAGGGTCCGAGATATGCCAAAAAAGCAATCGGCACTACCAACCTTTCCACAGATAAACAAACAGTGTTCCAACCAATCAGCGTCAGGGGTTTGGTGTTGTGGACTTTTGCTCCGCCTCCCTCTCATCCCAGCACCAGTAGGAAAGTCCACAACACCAAAACCCTGACGCTGATTGGTTGGAACACTGTTTGATTATCTGTGGAATAGTTGATAGCACCAATTTTTTTTTTGGCATATCTCGGACCCTAGGCTGACCAGAAAGATGTGTTTTTTTCACAGACAATTTATGGGGAAGGCAGCGAGCGGATCGTGAAGAAAGGTAAGCTGAAATTTACACTTTATGTTTTAGGCTAGAAATCGCTGATACAACCTTTAACATTTAGAACTGTTTTACTTTGGTGTAAAATTCTTTCCTCACAGGGACTGATGAGGAGCCGATAACTTAAAGTACGCACTAAGCTAAATTCCGACTTCACTGGGAAGAGGAACCGTTCCAAAAAAGCCTGGATGTGAGTTATATTCAAGCATCGAAATATATGCTTTGTCTTCTCTTTGCTTGATACATGCAGTGAGGTTTTAGTTATAATAATATTATTATTATTGACCTCTTTGAACAGTTGATTAAAAAAAAAGTTGAAATCCATCTCTGTTTTTCCCTTTTGATTTTGTGTGTTTGTGCCATTATATCAATGTTTTATGGAAAACAGTTGCCAGATGAGTACAATTCAAAATTTGGCTTAATTAGCTAACATGTTTATTTACATTAATCTATTTTATCAATTGATAATGTGGGTATTGAAAAAAAAAATGTATGCATGAGGCTAGAGACATGGGAGAGAAAAAATTTAATCCATTCATAAATGGGTATTCTGAACTTAAACATTGTGTTTAGCAACATTTATCTTTATGTAGCTACAAATAATCATGCTCATTTAACTCTATTGGATACACCTGAGGAGCTGAGAGTTTTGCTGCCAGTGTATTGCGCCAGGCATTACCACTACAGACCCCTCTCACTGGACAAGGTGGAGGTAAACCGACATCATCCACAACTTCAGTGGCTTCAATTATGTCTCCTGCTGTCAGGCAAATGTTATGCAGAACTGCACACGCCACTATAACTCTTGGGGCAAAGGTGTGGTCTACCTCAAGAGACTTGAAAAGCAGGCAACTCCAACGTGTTTTCATCATACCAAAGACCCGCTCTATTATGGAGCGAGCGTTGACATGGTGTTAATTGAAGCGGACCTGCACTCTCCCTCGGACTGGCTCTCGGTATGGAGTAATGATGGCAACAAGATGGTTGGTGCAAGGGCAGCCTCCATCCCCCACAAGGAAGTATCCTTGAGGTCCTGCCTACCATTAAAATATAATTTTAGCATTGGTATGGTGGCATTTATTTCAGCATAGATAGCTGCGGAGTAGCTGTTCTATTAACCTGAAATTAAAAGTATAATTTAAACATAATAGTTTTATTTATTAGCACATACCACTGTTCAATTATACACAACAAAAAAGGCTGTGAATTAGAATTTAAATATTAGCCTCACAACATATCTGCACATAGTATTTTTAACAACACCTCAGCCAGAAGTAGTACACAATGACGCAATCGTGGTTTCCAACTACTTGAGAGATGCTGTTCATGTTGTGTAATTTAATGTAGAATGTGGTGTAATGATAGGGCACAGGATATACCTACTATCGTTTGCATCGTAATTGTAAATGGAAATGTGCAATGCAAATTGGTTAATATACAGTGTACACACCTGACACATATAAAAGCAATAATACCATTAGGCTAACAAGTACTGTTGTAAACAATTGATCCTTGTATGTTTGCATAGGGGAAAAAATTATAATTATAATAATATGTATTATGCATGAATTCCAGTGTTGGGTGTAATAATATTACTTTTTCTGGAACTAGTAGTGTAAGGCATTACTCGTCTGAAAATGGTAATATTATTACAGTTTTCCCGAGCTAGTTACTTGCGTTACATTTGCCACTAGCACCTTCGTCACACAGGGGGGCGTGAATGGAACAGTGATTGGTCTGGGTTTGACACGAAGTATCATTTACCATCACCGATTGGTCGACAACCGGCAGCTGCCAGCAGAGCGGCACCGACAAATACAGTTGGGGAAAAATGGAAGCGTCAGCAACAGCAAGCTCTTTTCCGGGCAACAGAAAGCTAGTTTCGACGGGTGGAGATTCAGTCAGTATTTTGAATATGTTCAACGGAAGGAAAATAACTTAACCGTGAAGTACACACTCTGCCTGGGGAGAAAGCTGCTCTCCACCGCTTGTAACTCTTGCCGCGTTCCAGACCGGTTGCTCGTTACCCGTGACTTTCCCACTCGTGAACTCGTACTAGATCGGTATACTCCCAGCTCCGAGTTCTGAAGTGACATAGCCCGCGAAACAACAATGTCAGCACCTACGGGTGCGGTGTTTATGCAAGTGGTACACAGTGAAAACATAGACTTTAGGACAATATAACTTTACAAACAAATTCCTAATAATAATATAATAATAAATGCTCTCAGGCAGTTAGGCGTGACTTGCCTGGAACGCTACAAAGTCGTTAGTCATGGTTTGAAGTTATGATTTACGAGCTCAAAACCCTGCCTGAAATGCAGCATCTACCTTCAATTCGACAGCATGGACACATCAAGCTCGTTGCGAAGCGACAGAGTGACATGAACGAGAAGCCCCACAAGCAGCAAAAACTTTCATTTGAACAAAGTGCTACCAACATCAAAATCTTTTTTATTTATGGATATATATTTTTAAAGCAGTTAATATATTTTTGTTTGTACTTGTTAATCAACAATCAAATTGATTGTTTGCACTAGATTTTTTTTTTGAATGGAGGAAGTTAATATGGTCTTGTACTTTTTATAAATTGACAATCAAATTGATTGATTGTTTGCAACAGACGGTGTTTGTTAAACATTGAGGAAGTTTAGTACTTGTTTGTACTTGATTGCACAAGTACAGTTGTTTGTAGTTATTTGTGCTAGGTATTGCCAGTCTGTTGTTGACGTAATAAAGACCCTAAAGAACACTCCTCCTTTGTATGTTTTCCCTCCATCTGATGCATCTCAGGCAATTATAGAGTATTTAAGAAAAAAAATTAACTAGTAATATAACTAGTTACTTTCTCCAGGGAGTAATAAAGTAAAGTAAGGCATTACTATTTTTGAGAGTAATATGAAATATGTAATAAATTACTTTTTTGAGTAACTAGCCCCAACATAAATTCATATTTAAATAACCCAGATCTTTTTCAATTTTATTGTATTTTGCTTGTGTAAAATTTAGTTTTTTTTGCCACAGTTTATTAATTATTATGACTATCCTTATTGTCTACATGTACAAGATGTATGTCATGTCAAATTAGATCAATTGTAGTAGGACTGTAGTTGCAGAATTATATCTAAGCACAAGAAAATGAAAAAAAAAACTAATACAACACATAGAAAGCAGTTAATAACTGGGAATAATTTGTTGTGAATAATAACCGGTAATATTAAAAAAAGCAGACAAATGTGGTATTTTGTGGAGGTTTAAATCATTACAATATAAATAATTATCTCTAATGTTCAAGAATCCAACAACATGCTAGCCAAATCCAGCGGTGTGGACGCTTTAGAGGAAGCAAGGTTATGTAATTTCACTTTATTTAATTTCCTCCATCCTCCTGTCTTTTCCGTGTGTCCTTCCCTCGCATCCTGGAGGGGTGGAGCTAAGACGCAAGGAAAGGAAGCAAGGATGCACAAATAAGAAATGAGAAGCACCCACAGTACCTTTGGAGCATTTAAACCTTTGATCAGACTATCCATAAATATATTTAAAGATAGGAAAAAATTAGGGATGCACCGATACGAATCGGCCGATCATGCTTGCGCGTTTTGTCAGTAAAGCCGGTTCTGTAATCAGCGGTAAATGCCATCAGGTGCGTGATTTCACGTTGAGCCGTATATACTACACACAGCCGTTGTTTACCGTGCGCAGCTCGTCAGTGAACAACGGCTGTGTGTAGTATATACGGCTCAACGTATACAGAGATATCTCTAATGGAAAAAGCTCTAAAGCTAATGGAAGAGTATGACTAATCATAAAAGCATTATAAAATATCTCTTGTACATTACGACTAGTCAAATTAACATTGTAGAAATCTTCAATGCATATTACGACTAGTCACAATAACATTGTAGATATCTTGTTTTATAATTATGACGAGTCAAAATTGCACAAAAGATATCTACAATTGGAATTATGACTAGTCAAAACAGAATTATGACTAGTATGGCAAAGAGTATTTAATGCTAAAACGGCTTGCCATACCCACAGTGCTGTTCACACGCTTCTTTTATTTTGATCAGGTGTTGTGACGTCATAAGGCTGCGCTGCGTTTCTGCATCAGTGTTTCAGCTGAAGAAAGGTTTGTAGTCTTAACCATTTAAAGTGTTTACATTCATACAAAGCGTTCAGTCTATTTTATATGGAATACACGCGATATAAACGTAAGAACTATTAAGTGCAACATTGTAATATTTTATCTAGTAATGAACGTTATTTTGTGAGTATAGCGCATCCACACAGCTTCTGATATCTCTCTCTGTTAGTGATTCAGATCAGAAACACGAATTCGACTCAATTGAATCAGTTGGTTCACAAAATGATTCACTGTTTCAAATCGCCGCTCTCTGAGAGAACTGCTGCTCAAAACAGTGTCAATACAACGAGAACCAACCAACGTGTTTAACGATAACTTTCACAAACAACTGTAATTGTTTTGTTGATAGAATAGCTATTTTTAATGATTAATTTAATATACAAAATGTTATATACTAATCGTTAAAAACCTGACTGAATAGTAAGTTAAAGTTTTGAGTGTTTGTCTAATCAGATCATTTAAAGGAGTAGTTCACTTTCAGAACAACAATTTACAGATAATTTACTCACCCCCTTGTCATCTAAGATATTTATGTCTTTTTTTCTTCAGTCGTCAAGAATTTTTTATTTTATTTTATTTTTTTTAGATAAACATTTCCAATTTTTCCATATAATAGACTTAAATGGTGCTTCGAAATTTGAACCTCCAAAATGCAATTTAAATGTGGCTTCAAAGGGCTGTAATAATCCCAGCCGACGAAGAAGGGTCTTGTCTACCACAACGATACGTCATTTTCTCAGAAAAATATTTTTAATATACCTTTTAAGCACTGAAAGGCTGACTCGTCTAGCACTAAGGCTGTAATGTATTATATACATGATATGAAGAAATTTCCAGAAACGATTACCTCAAAAAACATAATTTCTTGACGACTGAAGAAAAAAAGACTTTAACATCTTGGATGCAAGGGCGTAAGATTGTTGTTCTAAAGGGTGAACTAATGCTGTAAGTTTGACTTCCTTTTTGTTAATTGCTCTCATCTTAAACAGGACAAAGTTTCCAAACATTGAAAAAAACCTGGTGGAGCAACTGAGATCCACGTGACACACTATTATAAAGATGGCGTTTATTAAAGAGGAGAGTGAAGACATGAAGATTGAAGAAAAATTCAGAGTAAAACATGAAGACACTGAGGAACAAACAGGTTGGTTTTCATTCTCAAAGCCGGACTATCCTATGAACTGTCCTCTACATTTTCTGACTTCATTTGCATTTGGCAGGTGTTTTTCTACACTGTCTGCCTTCCTGCAGATTTCAGCTTCATTTTTTTCTTTAAGTTACTCTTATTTAAAAACAGCATAAGAATTGCATCTCATTTAATATTTAAACGTTAATGTTCACTGCTAGGACTGAGTAATATTTTTCATATGAAATAGCTAGGTAACAAAAAGTTGTGTGCATGTGTTCTTGCTCTGATGTAATGACCTACTGTATGCTAAATAAAGTCTGGAGACATCCGTCACTTTCACTCGACTAGGGATTCCCCGTTTATAAATTACTGAATGTTAGTCGTCAAGAATTTATTCCAGGTCCAGCCGGTCCTTGTCGTAGGCCTTATTAGGGTATATCAGGCAGGAAATAAATACATTTTGCCTATCATTCATCAACCTCACTAATTACATGCTATACCTCTTACAGCTGCTTAGTGCAGCAGTCCTCGCGCCCCACCGCTCTGCATATTTTGTGTGTATCTCTCAGGGTTGGGGCCATTCATGAATTGAATTGAGAATGAATGGTAAATTCCAATTTACTTCCTGGAATGGAATTGGAATTGGGATTGCATGCAGCTGACAGGAAATTAAATTGGAATTGAATTGGAATGCCAGGAAACAGAATTGAATTCAAATAAATTCCACTAAATTCCACTTGAGTTGCTGAATAAAATAATTTGACTTGATTTGCTTAATAGTTTATAGTACATTAAATATTGTAAATAACATAAACAACAAACATATAAAAGAAATACAAAGTACTGTATGTTTAGTATGTTAAGCATGATCATTTCACATGCCAAATTTCAGGAAAATATGATAATTTAATGCAATAAAAAGTGAATGAAATACATGAATGAACATGACTCATTTGTTTGTGAGTTGAGACATATATTATGTGGTAATCATATATTGAATGTATAGTACATCCAGAAACTTATCACCACTGTCATTCAATTATTAATTCTTAATGTACAGTTCTCATTTGTATTTACTTGCATTTGAGCAACTCTATTTCATACATTACTTGGTATTTGTATAGCATCATAAAGTTCAAATGTATGTCTCTAAATCACAAATAAATACTCAGAAACAGCAATAAACGGAATTCAGTGGAATTTCCCTGAATTAAATTCCACTTCCTGTAATTCCAATTCAATTCAACTCTGTTTCCTGTAATTGTTGTTGAATTCCAATTCCATTTCCTTCTTTGAATTGGAATTTTTGAATTAATTCCTGAATTGACCCCAACCCTGGTATCTCTTATCACGTACAACATTTGTTCTATTGAAGGTCATTATAGCATTAAACATTCGATTGTATTTATTTACAGATTCACACTTTTCTAGTAAGATTTGTCTGTGTTTGAAGATCCTGCAGGTGGTGGCATAGTGCAAATTTGTGAAAGAATGTTCTGAAGTGCAGTAAACTTTGTCGGATTTCCAGTGCTCAGGGGAATATGTTAATTGGAACACAGAGATTTAACTAAGAGAGGCACGCAAAATATGCAGAGCGGGTGGGGTGCAAGGACTGGAATTGAGAACCACTGGCTTAGCAGTTAAAGGATGTAGTTGTATGTTTGTTTTGACACTTTACATGTTTGAATGTTTTGATGTCTGTTTTATTTGTCTTTTTTTCACCTTAGATCTGATGGCACTGAAAGAGGAGAGTGAAGTACTGAAGGAAACGGAAGAGAAAAATCATGATTTCATAAATGGAGAAACATCCTTTAGTTGTTCACAGACTGAAACGACTTCCTTAAGAGAAATAAACCGAAAGACGGGAAAAAGTTATTTCACCTGCCAACAGTGTGGAAATTGTTTCAATCGCAGAGCAAATCTCAAAAGACATGTTAGAGTTCACACTGGAGAGAAGCCATACACATGCCCTCAGTGTGGAAAGAGGTTTAGTTATAAACAATGCTTTGAAGTCCACTTACGAATTCACACTGGAGAGAAGCCTTTCACATGCAAACAATGTGGAAGAAATTTCAACCGAAAAGGAAACCTTGACAGACACATAAGAGTTCATACTGGAGAAAAGCCCTACACCTGCCCACAGTGTGGAAGAAGTTTTAGCCAGAAAGAAGAGCTTCATTTCCACATGACAGTTCACAATGGAGAGAGCCTTTTCACCTGCCAACAGTAAGTTTCAACCAAAAAGAAAGCTTAAACAGACACATGAGAATTCACAGTGGAGATCAGCCTTATATGTGTGATCAGTGTGGAAAGAGTTTTGATCAACATGGAAACCTTGAAGTCCACATGAGAACTCATAGAGAGAAGCCCTATACATGCTCTGAGTGTGGAAAGAGTTTCTGTCAAAAACAACAATGTAAAGTCCACATGAGAATTCACTGTGGAAAGGAACCCTTCACATGCCCTCAGTGCGGAAAGAGGTTTAATCACAAACGACGTTTTGAAGACCACATAAGAGTTCACTCAGGAGAGAAGCCTTTCACCTGCCAGCAATGTGGAAGAAGTTTCAACCAAAAAGGATCCCTTAACAGACACATGAGTGTTCACACTGGAGAGAAACCATTTATATGTGGTCACTGCGGAAAGAGCTTCAGATATAAAGCAGCACTTCAATACCACATGAGGTTTCACACATGAGAGCGAGAAACCTTTGCTGTGCCTTCATTGTGGAAAGACTTTCTGGAACAAGATAACCTTGAGATTCAGAGAAGCATCTCTGATATAATTCAAAATATCTGAGAAGTGAATTTGGCCTTTGTTTACACCTGGGTTTAAAATGTGTTTTGCTTGATCAGATCACAAATAAGCTGTCTCTGTATCACAGTCTCTTTTGTCCACCTTCGACTACTTCTCTCCCCATTTTGTCAAAGGGAGGGTAAATGCATGGGATCTTTCAGATCTTCCGATCAAATGAATAAAAGATGTTTGCTCAAATTACAAATAAACATAAGTCTAGGGAAAATGACCAAAGAGGGGAAAAGAAATAAGGAAAAAGACTTTATAAGCAGTGCTGGTGATAGTGAAAAGGAATCAATAAATTGAAAAGGGGAGGAATGAAAAATTGTAGTGTGATTTAAAGAGGGGTACGGAGTAAAAGTATAATTGCATTAATAAATGAGTTGTAACAAGCAGATGAGATCAAGTGTGCGAAAGTACTTGAAGATGGAGCATTGGTGGTAATATGTAATTGTAAAGAGCAGAGGAATAAAGGGATAAAAATTAAAATAGTATGTAAGCAATGATTCTAAGTTGCAATCAAATAAAATATGGGTGTGTGGAGTAATAACTGGGTCCCATTAAGTGTGAACATGGGAAATGTAGAAGAAAATGTAATAGAAGCCGAATACTTACAGATGACTAGAGAGTGTTTTGTTTTCTTTCTTTTTTTTTTTGCTTTTCCCCACCCTCCTTCTATTTTGGTAATACGATTTTTCTTTTGACAGCTTGGGAACTTTTTTTTTCCCTCTTCAAGGACATTTTTTACAGGTGTGTCAGTGAGTATATCACTGGCCCTTGCTTCAGTTGTTGGCCACTAGCCTTTCGGGGACTGGCTTTGGGGTATGGCCTTACAGTTTCAGGCAAGAATTCTGGAACAGGCTCCTGCTGAACATCAAAATGGACACACAAACATGAATATTTCATTTTCTAAATTTGATGAGCATACACTACTAGAAGTGAAAGTAATTTATCTTACTTCAGTGGTGATAAAGATAATAGGAACTAAACTGAGGGTAACTTCTTTAAAAGCATCTGAGTTAAGGGTCCAGGTTAAGGAATATCCAGGGATAGGACATAAGACAGAACAGCAGTGGATGGCCCACAAAGAGATGGAGGTGGAGAAGCGGACGACCCAGGAAGAGATGAAGTTGGAGGGCGTTTGTCAGTCACTGAGTCTAGGAGAAAGTTGACTTTAGAGAAGATGTCCTTGTTGTGCGGCCAGATCCAAGTGCAGTGAAATCCCTTCTTGACATTCTGAGATGACGCTGTCAGGAGCAAGATGTTGTTGACCATCTCTTGCAGGTCATAGAGATGGTGATCGTTGTTGCAGGATGCCTTCGGTGCAACTTGTCCATCTCACTGTTCAGGTGTTTCTTTAGTGGCCCATAAACTGTCCTATCAAGTGGTTGCAGTTGGTGTGTGCAGTGGGGGGGAAAGACAATAGAACCACGCAATTCGCCTGACAGAAGTTTATTGGTTCATTGGTAAAAGAATCCCCATTAGCTGTCACCTAAGTGGGACGAGCTAGTCTTCCTGGGGTCCATACAAAAGACAAGACAAAAGACAAATTTACAAAACACACAATACAAGTCAAAATCTTACAATGGTCATCTAAAAGCCTTTGCAGACAGCATTATAAAACATTTGAAATCTGTCAGAAAAAGTTATTACATGATAGGCATAACATTCCTTATCACATATAACAGTGAATGTGCTCATTCATCCTCACAAATTTAAATAGTGCATCCTCAGATGGTCTAAAAGTCAATAGCTCCAATTGATACAACTCTGAAGCATCGGACTACGGCAGGCATAGCACACACACACAGATCTAACGCAGCACCAGAGAATGGGTACTTGGATGGAGACTTTCAGCCAAACAGATGCTACAAAAACCTCAGGATCACATTTGTAGAAAGATATTTTCAAAATAGGGCTCATAATTATTACAAATTATGGCTTATCCAAGGGTTTGATTTTGGTTTCATAAATAGGATATAAAACACAACACCACTGATTTGGGTCACTTTCTCTGGATGAAATAAAACAAAAGGAATATTTCAGAGAATATAGTACTAATTGAGAATGATAAAAATTTGATTACTTCTACAGAGTAGTTGTTATTATTACAATATTAGTGAATGTCTCTCGCTTTACATAAATAGAGAAATCAAATCTAAAGTTTCTGCCGGCAGGACTTTGACAGATTTCCGATGGGATGTAGGGTGTGTAACAGAGAAACCAAAGTCGTCATCCTTGGAAACTCCAGCCTAATGGGGACCTGTTGACACACACACACACACACAAGATATATGAAGGAAATGAGAACAATCCACATACAAAACAGACCGGATCCAATAGAGCTTTCTTAAGAAGTCTTAACCCCCTGGGGTTGACAAATGCCTATACGCGTTTTGTTCCAGTTTCCCAAAAGGAACTTCAATTACACGGCCATTTCTGATTGAATTTTGGGGGGTGCAGAGCTGAAGAGGTTAACTAAACTTTGCACTTTCTACCAATACTAGATTAAGTCAGTATACCTGACAGTGCACATACAAGGCTTTTGGATTTTGCCTTAGGATTTTGAACCATCATAACCTCGACCCTGGATGTTTTTTATTTTCATGACAGTTTCTTCAATTAGAGCCATCAGAAGATTTTCAAGAGCATCACTGCTTGTTGAATGTACATTGCATACCTGATTGTTTAACTTCTTCACGTTCCTGTTGTGCACATATCTCCCAACTGTTTAGTGTGGGACATATCTTTCATTTCTTCCATATCTTCCATCAATAAGAATTGAAAAGATTTTGCTCTCTTGAATTTCCTTTTTGATGACACATTTTACTGATATGGCCAAAGCTTTGATTAAGTCATTCTGGGTTCTGTTTGATAGGCATGAGGTTAGAACTCTTTGTCTTTCTCTACTGTTTTAACCTTACCGTTTTGCAGTTTGTGTGACTCTTGTATTTTTTAATCCTTTAAAACAAAGATGGCAGCTAAAAAAAACATGGCATCAGTGCTAGGAGAATATTCAAGCCATAGATTGTTCTTATAACACTTCTGAAATGACCATCCCTCTACATTCTTTGGAAATGGCACTACTTGTTGGAAGGGTCCAATATTATCACATTCGGATAATGTCTCACCATCTTTTATGTTGAATTGCAGGACGTGGGCAGGGTTAGTTGTAGTCCAAGAAGGTTTGAGAATAGCCTCTTTCTGGCTTTGGTTTCCTTCACGTGGCTTGCTTCTTGGAATTAATAACTGGATGTCGACTCCTGCAATGCATTGTTGGAAAGGATAGAAACAGCATTTCTCTGCATTTCTGAACAATATAGAGCCTGTAATACCCTGGCCAGCATATGTACATGTTCTGGGATATTTCTTTATGGTCAACTACTGCCACCATCATAATGTAGTAAAACCCTTTTCAGTTATAGTAGTACATTGCATTGGGGCAATCTTGCAATTCATGCATGGTTAGGCCGGAAAGATGAATAATGGTCCGGTACTCCACCAGAGTCCTTAAGTAACAACAGCCAATCTCTCAACCATGTTCAGTGCATGAGAATGCATTCATTAAGTCATGCCAAACACAAGATACCCAACAAAATATCAAGGAATATCCCCTGGTGGTCTGTGATGGACTGTAGATAAACAGCTTTGATGCAGATGTGACATATATTGCACCAGTTGCTACAAGGAAATCTGGAGACCCACCCATCTGCAGGTCATTTTCAGTGGAGAAAGTAATCCACCTCCTCAAAAAGCCAATGACTGCCTTGCTAGTGGCTTAGAGGATTCAGGGATGTCAAAGGCCAGTAGCACCACTCTGTATAAAGCAAAAAATAAATAAATAAATAGCCCTGTGTGTCAGTAACCAAACGCAAAGAGAAAAGAAATAAGACAAATTCATGAATGAACTTTGATTTCAATGCATATATACACATATAAATAAATAAGCCAACGTAGGAAACAAAAGTCTTGTCTGTTTAAAGTATATTATAAAATGAACTATTTACCTATTTACAGACCTGTTGCCACCTGAATACTGCTGTGGAATTTTTTTTTTTGTGTGACTATTGAGGAAAGAGCTGACCTCCATTGCATATGGAGCTGCATGAGCGATTCATTAGAGGAACACTACCTCGATATCTCTTTCCCACTTATGGTCCCAGAATCACACTTAAGTGCAGCAATCAAGGATTTGATAGTCTGCCACTCACTGAAGATAGAGACAAAAGTGGTTTGTTAAATCTGCAGTCAAAGAAACAACAAAAATGTAATTTTAAACATTTATTTTCTTATCTGTACATTGAAAGCAGTACAGATTGACAAAAACAAATATTCAGAAGCGCAAGTATTACTTCAAATATGTAAAATATGGATTTACATACAGATCTGGCCATTAAAAATGCGTCTATTTTCACGCGGCAGCCTGCAATTCAGCACACCGTGACCACGCGTCGGCCTGCAGGGGCTTTTTTAGGGTTTTTTTTAACGTTGTTGCGCTTCATATAATATCCACCAGGTGGCGCAAGGAACAACATTCTGTGGCCAAGCCCTGCACAAAGAGGGCTATTTGGACAGTATTTATGTCTGTTGTTTCAATATCTGGCGCCATAATCGGTAATTCATTCTGTATGTAACGGCAAAGTATTTATAATTTCGTTTCCTTTTTATTAAGTTAATTTAGAAAAAAAAATTTGGAGCATTTTTGTTCGTTAAACGTAAGCTTTTTGTTTCTTAAAGACCAAGCGGCAGACAGTGAGTTGACCTACTCTGTGTTTCAATTTGCCTTCTCAAATCACGAATTGGCTAAAATAAAATCCATAGATGTAAAATAAAAGATATAAATAATAATAGATATAAATATGCGCTATTAGGTGCATATCCAATCGTTTGTGCGGAGAGAGCAAAACTCATTTTTGAAGGCTCAAGCTCGATCAGTTACATTTTTTTTCAGTGGAAAATATTTAACCGTTATTTTTTTGTCAGACAAGATAAATAAATATGTAGAAAGACTTAAATTACAACTTAACGAAAAAAACAAAAAGAAAACAAAAACTGTTTTTATTATGTAGCTAGTCCGTAGAGATGCATTTCTCTCTAAAGGCGCGCGTCCAACGAGGATATGAGGAGGACTGTTAACTGCATCATCACTGACTCAGAAAACAGTAGTTTCTAAATAAATAATTAAAATATCTCCTTACTATTAGACAGTCATGGTATTTACTTTTGCCAGTGTTTTGTGGTAAGCTTTAAACACGGAACCCTTCCAAGCTGTGCTGAACGGTGCGCTCAATGCTGCTGACAGGACCGTCATGGTAGCCTGGTCTCGTGGTTCCTCCAGCGCTGCATTTTTTTTTTAAATCACCACTGAATGTCTAAAATATAATTTTAGCCCGCATTTGATCTTTGACGGACTAAAATGCAGGGCTATAATACGTCTTAAAAGTGGAACATGGAAATATAATCGATGAAAAAAGTTTTATACTCGACATTGTTTCCAAATCATTAAATGTGAGATTCTGGAAATGAGAATTAAATTTAGCGGGTCGGGTCGGGAAGAAAATTATTCTAAGTGGGTATATATAGGCTATATATTCTAAGGGTGTATATATATAGTTAGTATCATAGGCGGAGCGTGTGTAAGGCTGGGGAAGGCTTAGCCTTCCCCTGGCCAAGGGGACCTGGGGCCAAAATATGGCACTAAATTGGACATATTCCCCTGCACAAACAAAATCAATATATGTGACCCTGGACCACAAAACCAGTCTTAAGGTTAAATTTTACAAAACTGAGATGTATACATCAACAAATAAGCTTTCTATTGATGTATGGTTTGTTAGGATAGGACGATAATTGGCAGAGATACAACTATTTGAAAATCTGAAATCTGAGGGTGCAAAAAAATCAAAATACTGAGAAAATCACCTTTAAAGTTGTCCAAATTGAGCTCTTAACAATGCATATTACTAATCAAAAATTACATTTTGATATGTTTGTAGTAGGAATTTTACAAAAAATCATCATGGAACATGATCTTTACTTAATTTCCTAATGATTTTTTGCATAAAAGAAAAATCAATAATTTTGACCCATACAATGTATTTTTGGCTATTACTACAAATAAACCCCAGCGACTTAAGACTGGTTTTGTGGTCCAGGGTCACATATTATGTCTGTTGATAATAAAATGAAAATGTAAATTGCGGCATTACATTAAGATCAGATAATCTGCACCGTAATTCTTTTTAGGCGTTTTTACAGTGTTATAACGAACCACACACAATTCTGTTGGGTTAGGAATGCAATGTCTATCAGAAGCGTTCAAATGAGTCTTGTCAGTTTTGTTGAGTGCGCACAACTCTTGATTTTTTTGAAAATCATAAACAACAAAGCTCAGACGCACCTAAAATGTAGCTAAGTAAGAGATTCATTACACAGGGAATACAACGAAATCATGGTTTACATTTAAGATACAAGTTCATTTAAGATATAAGATAACATGCATATTGATAAGTTCGTTAAAAGCATCTGGATGCAAAAATAGTATTTTTTAAAGGTGTTTTTAAAGCATTTGCTTTATGGATTAAAATACTAATAGGCTAATAAATAATTTGCATATCGGACAAAATTGCGTTGCAGCAAATCCTCTAAATTTTAAGATATATAGAACAGAGAAACATAAAATCTGAAAATATAAGCAGCTACAATTATTACAGTTTTACATATACTCTATGCCAGTATAATTTGTAATTATAATTATAATTTTATATCATATTCTATAGCATTATAATTTTAATAGAATTATAAAATAAATATAATCAGGCCTGTTTTAGGCTTTTCCTTACTTTTATATTTTAGACATTCATCAATAATGGAGATAAAGAGAAAAATTTCTCGCCATTTCTAAATTGGACGTGCCTTTATATAGAAATATCTTTAAATCTTTAGGCCTACAGATTACATAATGAACGTTTCTATTTTCGATTTGAATTATTTCGTTTTAAAGTGGTAATTTAAAGCTTTCTATGTTCATTGTGAAGCGATGTTCAAGAACAGACGGCAGAATGCGCATCTTCTGTTTTCCTTTATTTTATAAACGCATGAGTTGTTTATAGGCTATTGTGAGTGCACTAAAATAAAAATGGACCCGTTACAGGTCAAAATGATGTATTACTCCTATACCTTTATGAGCAAAAATGAAGAAATTATTTTTTTTTTTTTCACACAAAAAAAGTGATTGCACTGGTGCCTCCATTTCCTGCAAAGCTACTTCAGCTGCCTTCAAGTCTCCACACAAACGATTTGATATTCATCCAACAGCGCGCATTTAAACAAGGTTAAACGTTTAAACTAACATGTTTGATATGCTTGAACTGTTATATATATAGATTTTAATTTAGGCAAGTCCTTATGCTTTCAGAAGGCTAAATTGATAGAGGATCGACTCACTGCCGCTGGCCGCTTATCATCATTACTTTAAAAACATTTAACGTACAATTAACAAACAAAAATGCTTCAAACGTTTTGCTAAAAAGCGTAGAGCTTTTGCGCAGAGAAAAACCTAAGCTGTATATAAAATAAATAAATATGCCCATATGTGAAATATATTTTTCTGAATGAAAAATAAATTAACAAAACAAAAGAGAAAAAAATAACAAGTACAAAATTACAAAATACATTATACATTTCAACATTTTAAAAAGATGTAGCGAAATGGAAGAAGTCCATTTCAGCTTTTCATTTTTTCTAATGGGCGGAAACAAACCAATGAGGAAATTGAATATAAAAGAGCGCTAGAAACGGAAGTGAAGGAGCGAGTAAAAACAAAACACGTGTAGGTTGTTATTGGAGTGGGACACACGCTACCTGAAGCTGAAGGTCGTCGGCTACTATTCTTTGCTGGAATCATGCGCTGACTGGGTGCGATCGCCAAAGTGACGGAGAAATTGCTCTACTGCGTCTGCATGGTTCGTTCGCCTGCCTGGTGCAACATAATCCAGCCTGGTTTGCTCGCCTGCCTCAGGTACTAGTGATGATGTCCATCATCTTTTAACCTCACGTTAAGTCTCCAAACTCTTTCTCCGGCCCGGGATTTGCGGCCGCTACACAGACTGCTTCACGCAGCCCCCACCACACATACACACACATACACGCTCATTGCACACGCACACACCCATACACAAACACTCGTTTGGATTATTTATTTTTCTTTGTGGTTGTTTTTTACATGTTTCTTTTTTTTGAAAACTGAACACTAAAAACTGAGTTTGAAAAAAAAAGAAAAGAACGAACTTTAAGACATTACAGTGAATCAAGGACTCTCGTGATTTTGTTGTTGCTTGTGTGTGAAATCTTGAACTGAAATTGAACGGCAATCTACTTGCTGTCTGTTTACTTTAGTTTTTTTTATTTTTCATGTGAAGAAAAGAAAAAAGAAATACAAACTCTGTGAAAATTTAACTTTGTAAAATTCTTTTTTTTTGTGTATGTTTGAAAAATGATTTCCTAAAATATATATACTTTTTTTGACCAAACCCTTCAATCTCTGAATGTGTCATTTAAGCACTGTTCTATATTAATGTGGGTATTTGAAGGAATTTATTTTCATTTTTGTTGTGTTACCGTGGTTTGAGTTATCTTCGGGGAAATTGAACTTCATTATATGTAATTTTTTTACTTGACAAGTTTTACTTGTCTGGCGCCCGAACAATTAAATTTAAATTTATTTAGTCAAATTTGATTTGGGGGCAGCCACCGTTACATAAGTGGCGCCCGAACAGGGACATGAAACTTAAACACTTAAACCTTGATGACATGAAACTTAAACACTTAAACCTTGATGACTTGAAACTTAAACACTTAAACCTTGTTGACTTGAAACTTAAAACATTTAAGCACGTACACCGTGACCACTTAAACTGGTCATTTGAACTTTGAATTTGAGTTTCCCTAAAGGATTACTTAAAGATTACTTAAAGGTTGGTTGTCACTTGAAACTGCCTATATTTTTGTGTTTGTGAAAGTGTGGTGTGTATATATACATACTGAACTGAAACTGTTTTTCTTCTTTACTGAAAGGTTGTGTGGGAAGATACTTTTTGTTTGTGAACTTGCACGTTGTTAAATATAGAATTGTGTTACCCCTTAGTTGTCTTGCTGCCAAACTGACCCAATTATGTGAAAGTTGTGGAAACAACCATTTGTGTTATTGAAAGCTAATTATTGATTTGTGAAGTTAAGTGAATTGTAGTGTGAATTGGTGAATCGGACAATTGGACAGACATTTCACACTGAACTGTTAAGAGTATTCTGCTGCAATTTATTTTTTTCAAACATTTATACATTGTTTTTTTTTTTCTCTCCCCCAACTTGCATTTCACTACATTTTTACACTGACTGACTACACATACACTGACAATCAAACATGGCTGCCACTCCTCTCTCTCCATCCACTTTCGTGGAGATGGAACCACCCGCACCAGATGTTGCTACCCCAGTCTGGCCTCCAGCACCCCGTCCTCTACTTTCTTCAACTGGACCTCTTCGTGCTCCTTTCCACTTCACTCCTACTCCAGCCAGCACCACTGACTTCCCAGGAACCCATGTGCGGTTTGCTACTTCACCACTAGCTGGCAGTACTCCTGTTCAACCCTTCACCTGGGAACAGGAACCGAATGGCGACTCCATGCGGATATGTACATCACCTGGGCCTTCATCTTTATCTTCAGTGGTACAGCAGGACTTGCCTGGCATCCTGTCAACTCCTGGAAAAGGAATGCATCAACTCACTCAAGTTAAAGGAAACTGGGACACGTTGACACAGCATATGCAAACCCATGAGAAAACCATTGGTGAACTTGCCAAAGAACTTAAAACCATGACTGCACATCACGACAGCCTGATTTCTAACCTTGCTGATAAACTCAAGCAAAACCAACAAGAAGTGCTCACCCACATTTCTGAAAGTAAGAAGCATGTGAAGGAAGAGACTGATCAACTCACTAAGTCACTTAAAGTCATGATTCCTGATGAACTTCACAAAGCTAAGACTACATATGTGTCTGAAATGCGGTTCATGATTGACCAACTTCAAGTGGAGCTTCAGCAAGACATCAAAACCTACCTGGTAACCCATCAACGAAATTATGACCAGTTGTCAACAGAGCTCACCCAGTGCACCCAAACCACCAACACACTGTGTGAAACTGTTAAAAGCTTACAAACTGAACTTGAGAAAAGACTCGAAAAGCAAGAGAAACAAATGACTGACCTTCAGACAAGAGATTACTCACCTTTACCTCTCAATGCTCCAGTTTCATCTGTATCACCAGTGACTGCTCCATTGCTTCCTGCTCCTCCAGTTTCATCTGCATCACCATCGACTGCTCCTTTGCTTCATGCTCCTGTTGTAAAGAGTGATCATCTTAAGATTACATTTCCTACTTTTGGGAGACAGTCAGATGATGTGGACCCCTTGCTCTATCTAACTCGATGTCAGGATTTCTTGGCGTTACATCCTCTTACTAATGCTGACATCCTGGCCACTTTCCGCACTGTCCTTTACGGTACTGCCCGGGACTGGTGGGAAGTTGCACGATCTTCAATAACCACGTGGCAAGAGTTTGAAGCTGCTTTCCTCTCTGCTTTCCTCTCAGAGGATTATGAAGACGAGCTAGCTGAAAGGGTAAGGACAAGAACACAGGGGGAAAGAGAGAGCATTAGAGACTTTGCATTTACATACAGAGCTCTCTGCAAAAGGTGGAAGCCCACCTTGACGGACAGTGAGTTGGTGAAAATGATGTTGAAAAATATGAATCCCTACCTTGCAAGCCAGATTCGCAGTCGGGTGAACACAGTCGATGAACTTGTGAAATTGGGCCAACAGCTGGAAAAAGACTACGAACAACAACTGCAATATGAAAAATGTGTGAGTTCTAAGCAACCCCTATCCATGCCTCAAAGACCTATTCCCAACCGCCCGGCAGAGAAGCCTTTAGTGCAATGCTGGCGATGTAAAGGCCATCACTCACCTGGCAGCTGTCCTCACTTTGTCTCTTCTCAGTCCCAGTCACCTCAGTCCACCAGCCAACACCCTTCCTCCAATAGCAAGCGGACAACATTTCCATCTACTAAAGGTACTACTGGTCCACCTGGCAATCGCTCTGTGTCTGCCACCTTTCCCCACAAGTCACCAACAACTGATAAGAAACCACCACCTACTGCAATTGTTCCACAACAATTAGTGATACCACTTTGCATTGGTACCTGGAAGGGAAAAGCCATTGTTGATACTGGGGCTAGCTACACCCTTCTACATGAGAATCTCTGGAAGGAGCTCACTTCACAAAAACTCCATCCATGGACCCAGGGTCCGCTCTACCTAGCAAATGGGGAAGCAGAAATTCCTTTAGGTTGGATAAACATGCCAATCACCCTACATCAACAAGTATTCACCATACCTGCTGTTGTTCTATCAGCCAAAGCCCTGGCCTATGCAGTCGTATTAGGACTGGACTTCATCTTCTACAGTGGGCTGCAGATCAATGTGGCAGATCAAAAGTATTCATTTCAGTCCAATCCTAAAGAGTATTATCCTTTCCAGCCAACAAATGCCAGTGTACCAGTTATCAGTTCCCAACATCCAAGGGGAAAGATGGGAAATAAAAATCCCAACAGCCTCTCCTTACTATCTTCTGTTCCTCCTCCTCAACTTAACATGTTTCAACCAGCCTACCTGGATGAAAGGACACTAATTGACACTGCTGTACAGGATGCCCACTTACCTCCGGAAGGCAAGCAACAGCTACGGCAGATCCTCGAGTCAAACCCTCAAGTTTGTACCCTTCGTCCGGGACGTACTGAAGTTACACAGCATCACATATATACTACCCACCAAGTACCTATAAAACAAAGACCGTACCGCACAACACCTGCCAAACAAGTTGTCATTACAGAGCAACTGGAAGAGATGTTGACTGCCGGAATCGTAGAACCATCACACTCTGGATGGGCCTCACCTGTTGTCTTGGTCCCTAAAAAAGACGGAAGCCTTAGGTTTTGTGTGGACTACAGAAAAGTTAATGCCATTACAGAGAACGATGCTTACCCATTACCCAACATCACTGAGATCTTGGAGTCACTATCTGGAGCGGCCATCTTTTCCACCATTGACCTAAACAGTGGCTACTGGCAAGTGAACATGGATCAAGAAAGTAAACCAAAGACTGCTTTCACAACTTCATCAGGACTGTTTCAGTTTAATGTTATGCCATTTGGGTTAAAAAATGCCCCAGCAACATTCCAAAGACTAATGGAGAACGTTCTAGGAGAATTGCGTGGAAACGTCTGCTTTGTCTACATTGACGACATCATTATTTACTCACCATCTGTAGCCCAGCACTTCTCCGACCTCCAGGCTGTTCTTTACAAGCTGCAAATGGCTGGCCTCACCATTAATTTAAAAAAAAGCAAGTTCTGTCTTCAGAAAATAACTTTTCTTGGACATGTTGTCAGCGTCCAAGGCATAGCTGCAGATCCAAGCAAAGTGGAGGCTATACATGAATACCCTGTTCCCACCAACATCAAGGAGGTCCAGCGCTTCCTGGGGTTAGCCGGGTGGTACCACCGGTTTGTACCAAACTTCTCCAGGATCGCTGAACCCATCAATGCACTGAAAAAAAAAGGATGTTCATTCCTCTGGTCACAACAATGTCAACAAGCCTTTGAACATTTAAAATGCTGTCTTACCTCTCCACCCATTCTTGGCCATCCTGACCTTCAACTGCCTTTTACCGTCTATACGGATGCCAGTAACACTGGTCTGGGTGCTGTGCTGACCCAGCGCAAGGAACAGGGATTGGAACAAGTTATTGCTTATGCCAGCAGAACCCTGAACAAAGCAGAGACCAATTACACAGCCACCGAAAAAGAGTGTTTGGCTGTAATTTGGGCCCTGGAAAAATGGCAGCACTACTTAGAGCACAAACTGTTCACTGTCATCACAGATCACTCAGCGTTACAATGGGTAATGTCTTCCACAAAAACCACAAGTCGCCTCATCCGGTGGGCCTTGCGACTACAGAGATTTGATTTCATCATTGAATATCGCAAAGGAAAACTAAATATGGCACCTGATGCTCTGTCTCGGATTCACACCAGTTGTAACCTGTACACCAACCAACACCAACAGGAGAATGCTGAGTTTCCGATGTCTCCAGCCACAATCTGGGAAGAACAGCACAAAGACCCTGTCATCACCAACACACTTCAAGCACTTGCCGAAAATGATTCCTCTCTAAAAGATCAGTATGAGATAGTGGAAGATAAACTCTATCACAAAACTCACCTGCCGAACAATCAAGTTCATTACAGAGTCTACATTCCTACCAGCCTTGTGTCATCCGTTCTACACCACTACCACTCTAATCCCTGGAGCGGTCATGTAGGTATTTATAAGACCTACAAGCGTATCCATGATGTTGCATTCTGGCCTGGAATGTGGAATGACATAAAACACCACGTTAAAAAATGTGTCAAATGCCAGACTCTTAAGGGAGAAAATCAGAAACCTGTGGGCAAACTACAACAAGTCACCACCACCCGTCCCAACGAAATGCTTGGAGTGGACATTATGGGGCCAATGCCACGCAGCACACAGCAAAATGAGTACCTCTTAGTCTTTGTAGATTACTACTCCCGGTGGGTGGAATTTTTCCCCATGCGCAACGCTAAAGCTGAGACGGTTGCATTACTTCTTCGGAAGGAAATTCTAACCCGTTGGGGAGTGCCAGACTTCATTCTGTCGGATAGAGGTACACAATTTGTGTCATCACTGTTCAGAGAACTCTGTCAAAAGTGGAGTATCAAACCTAAATTGACAACATCATACCATCCACAAACAAATATGACAGAGAGGGTTAATCGTACGCTCAAATGCATGATTTCTGCCTATGTGGACAACAATCATAAAAAATGGGACCAATACTTACCGGAACTCCGTTTCGCTATTAATTCAGCTGTCCAGGAAACGATTGGGATGACCCCTGAAGAGCTTCATTTAGGGAGGAAACTGCAAAGTCCCATGGACAAGGTGTTACATGGCAAGAATCTAACTCCAGACTGCACATCTTACGATACAGTCCATCACCTAACTGAGCTTCAGACCAAAGCCATGGAATGCTGTAAAAAAGCACAAAAGAGACAGCTTCGGAATTATAATAAAAGAAGACGAGATGTCACATACAAGGAAAAGGATCGTGTGTGGATGAGAACCTTTCCCCAGTCTAGTGCACAACATCACTTCACTGCAAAATTGGCTCAAAAATGGAAAGGCCCTTACCGTGTCGTAAAAAAGGTGGGTCCATTGAACTATCGAATAGCGCTAGAGACCACTGGCGAAGATGTTCGCATAGTACATGTGTGCAACCTGAAACCATGCTTTCCCACGGCTGAAGAGCTGGAATGCCAGGAGAAGAAAAGGCTCTGCCAAATATTCAATGAAGCTTCTGATGAAGAGGAATTCATGGGATTTTAATTATGATTCACATTTCCACAACCATAGGTTGTTTTCTCCAGGGAGGGAGAGTGTAGCGAAATGGAAGAAGTCCATTTCAGCTTTTCATTTTTTCTAATGGGCGGAAACAAACCAATGAGGAAATTGAATATAAAAGAGCGCTAGAAACGGAAGTGAAGGAGCGAGTAAAAACAAAACACGTGTAGGTTGTTATTGGAGTGGGACACACGCTACCTGAAGCTGAAGGTCGTCGGCTACTATTCTTTGCTGGAATCATGCGCTGACTGGGTGCGATCGCCAAAGTGACGGAGAAATTGCTCTACTGCGTCTGCATGGTTCGTTCGCCTGCCTGGTGCAACATAATCCAGCCTGGTTTGCTCGCCTGCCTCAGGTACTAGTGATGATGTCCATCATCTTTTAACCTCACGTTAAGTCTCCAAACTCTTTCTCCGGCCCGGGATTTGCGGCCGCTACACAGACTGCTTCACGCAGCCCCCACCACACATACACACACATACACGCTCATTGCACACGCACACACCCATACACAAACACTCGTTTGGATTATTTATTTTTCTTTGTGGTTGTTTTTTACATGTTTCTTTTTTTTTGAAAACTGAACACTAAAAACTGAGTTTGAAAAAAAAAGAAAAGAACGAACTTTAAGACGTTACAGTGAATCAAGGACTCTCGTGATTTTGTTGTTGCTTGTGTGTGAAATCTTGAACTGAAATTGAACGGCAATCTACTTGCTGTCTGTTTACTTTAGTTTTTTTTTATTTTTCATGTGAAGAAAAGAAAAAAGAAATACAAACTCTGTGAAAATTTAACTTTGTAAAATTCTTTTTTTTTGTGTATGTTTGAAAAATGATTTCCTAAAATATATATACTTTTTTTTGACCAAACCCTTCAATCTCTGAATGTGTCATTTAAGCACTGTTCTATATTAATGTGGGTATTTGAAGGAATTTATTTTCATTTTTGTTGTGTAACCGTGGTTTGAGTTATCTTCGGGGAAATTGAACTTCATTATATGTAATTTTTTTACTTGACAAGTTTTACTTGTCTGGCGCCCGAACAATTAAATTTAAATTTATTTAGTCAAATTTGATTTGGGGGCAGCCACCGTTACAAAGACAGTGGGTGTCCCTCCTGACTCTGACCCAGCAAGAGAAATTTACCTTTTCACACAAGGTACATTTTTGTCCATGTGCAGTAGTACAGCAATAATCAAATATTTATATTTTGTCATGAGGACTGTCTGACTTAGCCTTACCTTGCAGTGTCTGGTAACACACTTACACTTCTGGAGCTGGCAGATTCTGATCCGGTGAGTACTCTTTATTAAAATCATAGGCTTGGCATGTCCTGACAAAACTATTAATACAAGTTGTGTTGAATATGGCACTTCTGACGATGATGAGATGCTGGACTCCAGAAGGCTTGAGGTATCATGTCGATTTTATGTAAAAAAAAAATCATATTTGTAATAGTGCAGCTTGGGAACATAATGTGTATTGCCTAAAGTAAATCTACATTAGGCACAAATCCTGCTTTGCTAATTGATGTGTGTTTTACAGAATTCACAAACTGTCAGACCTCTCTACAACACGCATCTCAAGAGACAGATAGAGCTGGCAGAAGTCAAGATCAAAGTGAACAAGAGAAAGCTGCAGGACATGGACCCTGAGATGGAAATTAAACGCAAGACACTGAGGAAACTGGACTTGGAAATCCAGAAACTAGAAAGAAAACTAAGTGATTGCAGTTGACACTGTAACCATGATTGTAACACAATGTGTAATCAATGTTATTTTATCTTTTCAAATAAAAATACAAAAACATTGTGGTCTCTTATGTTTTTCATGAATGTCCGGTCCACTACATAGGCATTGATCTAGTGAAGTGGAACTAAAATTTGTAGCACACACTGTGTGGTTATCTTCCCAATGTGAAGCACATCTACTTGGTCCTGCTGCTGACCAGACAGGCGCCGCTGTGAAATATCCAGCTGAAGATCCTGAACATCTTCATGAATTGGACTGGCAACCAAAAAACCTTCCCAGGGTCAGCTTTTTATAGTTGTTTATGTATATATGTACGCTTCAGTGAACCAAATTCATGTTTAATTATATTACATAAAACGCTGGGTAAGAAGTTCATCCCTTGATGATTATGAAAGATCGCGTTTACTCTTTCACTTATTAACTTCCAAGCATAGACTTCTATTACAAATGCAAAACATGAGTGATGGGTGGTCTAATTTTACTTTAATTTTAGGCAATGTTTGAAAAGTATTTAATATATAGTATATAAGTTCGTATTACAAGAAAAGGTGTCTTGAACACTAACAGTGTCTATCGGTAGGCTTCCTATTTAGCAGACTGAATTTTCCCGCTTAGGCTGCTGGGGCGATTGGTTTGAACCATTATAGGGGTGGTCACAGGTTCATTTTATATTTATATTAATTTACTATTTTTACTATGAGTAATATTTAAGATACAGATTAGTGCGAACAATTTATCACTATTTAAAAGGAAGACCCCCTACATCTTGTGTTTATGTCCTTCAGGAGGGATAAAGCATTAATTAGGGGGGTCAGCCCCCCAAAACCCTTTTGTCAGGAAGTCACACAAATTGACAAAGAAATTTGTAATTTCTGTTGCAGATCAGTTTGTCAATGCTTTTGTCATTTACAAAGCAAAAAACTAACAAGATAATTGTAAAACTCTCTTCTCTTTCATCCAGTGTTATTAAATCATGGAGCAGCCAAGAACAGGCTGGTGGTGGGAAAATAGAGATGACCCTCCAACTGAAAACACTCCTAGAGCACCATACAACACTGACCCTAGAAATAGGGTGAATTACCTTTTTTTTTTTCACCTTTTTGGTCCGATTGCGTCTAGTTCCAAAAAGCAACACTCGAAAGGAAGATGCAGGGTTTGTGCACATAAATGGTTTGCGAAGTGAGACCTCACTCTCTTATGAAAGCCCCCTTACATTCTGGTAATTGTTACAGTTTACCACTCAAAGATAAAAATACAGTGTCTAATATTTATTCACCAAGTTATAATTTTATTAATTTTTTAATGTTTATTTAATTTTGAAGATTTACTTTATGAAAGAATGACATCTGAATGTTTTATTATTTTTTTAAATAACTTTGATAAAAATGCATTTTTATCATTTTTTTGTCCAAAATGTGTTTCTGATTAGACCTATATGCATTCAAGTGGTGAAAAAACATGAACACATGGAGATAAATATATATTTTTATTTTTTAAAGGCTTAGCCTAGTTACATGACTTGAGACTCAACTCAGACTCATGACCAAAGACTCAAGACCTGACTCAAGGTGCGGTCACACTGCACTTTTCGTTCCATTGACTTCCATTCATACGCATGCGAATGCGTTAGACCGGAAACGCAAGCCCGTGCGAAAAGTTTCGCATTTCGCTGCGTTGTAAACTTCAAGTATGGTGAACTCTGACCTGCGAAATCGCATGACGTGAAAGCGAGCGACCAATAGAAGATCGAAACGTTATATCGTGACCTTTCTGTACAGAAAAAAGATGGAGGAATCGCTAATTCTAGCAGTTTCACATCATCCTATTTTATATAATACGTCTCTAAAAGATTATAAAAATCAAATAAAAAGAGAAGCTGCTTGGTTCGAGGTGTCAGCGGAAACAGGAATAGAGGTACATTTGAACACCGAAATAAATAAATGAATGGAATTCTTACGTTATGTACGTGTGTGTACTAAATATATGTGCGTATACACTGTCATTCAAAAGTTTGAGATAAAAAACAACACTAAACTGGAATATAGTAAATTAAAATGAAAAATATTTGAATACGCTTTAAAATATTGATTTATTAATGAATTCAGAAATGGTTCTAATACAGTGATTTATTATCAATGTTGGAAAGTTTTAACTGCTTCCTTTTTTTTATTAACTTTTCCATTATTTGATAAAAAAAATTGCATCTCAGGAATAAAATTATATTTTTTATATAGATTATATATTTATTGTTACTGATCATAAACTTTTAAACAGCAGGGTGTGTATAAATGCATGCATGTGTGTTCATATATACATAAACACACACACATATATATATATATATATATATATATATAATATAATTATACACAATCTGTTCCATCAACAACCTGGCAATAGCATTTTATTTTTCAGTTGAAACTTGCAAGAAAAAATGGCGTGGACTCAGAAACACCTACATGAGAGAGAGACGCATAGAAAGAGACAGTAAGAGAAGTGGTAGTGAGGGAGGACAGAGAAAAAATTTGAGTTTTTTTTATGTGCTTTATTTTATAGAACCGTTTGTGGCAGAAAGACCCACATGTGGTAATTTTCCTCCAGTTCCTCAAGAACAGACCATCAGAGCAGGCACAAGCAAACAGGTGCAGGAACATGAGCAGAATGATTCCCTATTGTGACTTTTATTAAAAATAAAAATACATTTCACTTAAACAAGGTTATTTATTATATCTAATATAGCATAGTGTAGTATATTTAAAGTATATTGTAGTATATATAAAAAATGCAATTTATCGTGCAACCATAGAAATATCAGTGATTTGTTCCAGTACTGAAATTCATTTTTTTAAATGTAATTTCCAGGTTTCCCATGGCAATGGGAACCCAGGTACAGGCAGCACCATTCAGATGTTCAATACCATCAGTCAGGTCACAAGCAGTCAGAGCCCAGGAACCAGCAGCCAGGTAGACATCAGAAGAAATCAATTCTGTATGAAGTCAGACTTTCACAAACATGTTATATTGAATACTTTTTACATTTAAAGGCTTAGTTCTGCCAAAAATCGTGTCATAAACCTATTAGAAGACAAATTAACATCTTTTTAATGAGTCAGGTCCCGAGCTGCCAGGTTCCCAGCAGCCAGGTTCCCAGCAGCCAGGTCCCCACTAGCCAGGTCCCCAGCAGCCAGGTCCTCAGCGGCCAGGTCCTTAGCAGCCAGGTCCTCAGCAGCCAGGTCCTCAGCAGCCAGGTCCCCAGAAGCCAGGTCCTCAGCAGCCAGGTCCCCAGCAGCCAGGTAGACATCAGAAGAAATCAATTCTGTATGAAGTCAGACTTTCACAAACATGTTATATTGAATACTTTTTACATTTAAAGGCTTAGTTCTGCCAAAAATCGTGTCATAAACCTATTAGAAGACAAATTAACATCTTTTTAATGAGTCAGGTCCCCAGCAGCCAGGTCCCCAGAAGCCAGGTCCTCAGTAGCCAGGTCCCCAGCGGCCAGGTCCCCAGAAGCCAGGTCCTCAGCAGCCAGGTCCCCTAAAGCCAGGTCCTCAGCCACCAGGTCCCCAGAAGCCAGGTCCCCCAAAGCCAGGTCCTCAGCAGCCAGGTCCCCCAAAGCCAGGTCCAAAGTCACAACATCTCTGCAACAGGCACCAGCAGCCAGAGCACCACTGCATGTAAAAAAGGGAAAAAGAAATCAAGTGGAATGGATGATTTTAAAAATGAAATATTGTCCATTGTTAAAGAAAAAAAGAAAAGATGATGGTGTTGACAGCTTCCTTACCTGCATTAGGCCAGCACTCTCCCGTATACCCAGACAAACCAGAAGTTTGCTTCAAATTAAAATAATGCAGAGTTAATACATGGTGCAGAGGACAGCTCTGACAGTTAAGATACCATTACGATGCAGAGTAGTTTGTCTCTTCACTGCAACAAATTTGAAGAAAATAAACATCAAATTACTGGGCAGAACCAGGGGAGACTCTGGAAGACTGGGCGGAACCAGCGGATGCTCAGGAAGGAGGATTGGGACCGTGAACTCCATTGGGAGCATCATATCCATAATATTTCCATCAATAAGTTCCATCCTGGCTGGAGAGACTCAGGTTGGGCAGCCATTATAGCCGAGGACTCAGGAACGATGGCCGCCTTGGCCGGGAACTCAGGTACGGAGGCTGTCTTGTGAGCCGACTCTGGATGCTTGGGCGAGACGTGACTTGGCTCGGGCGAGACGTGACTTGGTCTTGATGGGACTGTTGTGACTTGTAGTGATGGGGATGGAACAACTGTGACTTGACCTGAACTTGAGGGAACAGCTGTGACTTGACTTGACTTTGTGGGAAATGCTGTGACTTGACTTGACTTTAAGGAAACAGCTGTGATTTGACCTGACTTTGAGGGGACAGCTGTGACTTGAAATGATGAAGAAACAGCTGTGACTTGTCTTGATGTTGGAGATACAGCTGTGACTTGTCTTGATGTTGGAGATAGAACTGTGACTTGTCTTGATTCCGGGGGAACAACTTTGACTTGATTTGGTTTTTAAGGAACAGCTGTGACTTGACTTGACTTTGAGGAAACAGCTGAGACTTGACATTAAAACAACTGTGACTTGACTTGATGTTGAAGATACTGCTGTGACTTGATTTGACTCAGGAGGTGCTGCTGTGTTTTGGCCAGACTTAGGATGTAAAATTGTGTCTTGGCTTGACTCAGGATGTGAAACCGGGTCTTGACTGGACTCAGGATGTGTGGTTGTCTCTTGACTTGGCTCTGGAAGTGAATCTGTGTCTTGACTTGACTTAGAAAGTGAAACTGTGTCTGGACTTAGCTCAGGAAGTGAAGCCGTGTCTTGACTAGGCTCAGGAAGTGAAGCCGTGTCTTGACTAGGCTCAGGAAGTAAAGCTGAGTCTTGGTTTGACTCAGGGTGTGTGATTGTGTCTTGACTGGCCTTAGAAAGTGTGGCTGTGTCCTTGCTTGACTCAGGATATGAAGTTGTGTCTTTGCTTGACTCAGGACGCGAGGCTGTGTCTTTCCGTGACTCAGAATGTGAAGCTATGTCTTGACTTGATTCAGGA
>NC_133361.1:99872946-99997722 GCF_049309525.1 Garra rufa
TCTCTACAGCATCTGCCTCCTGACTTGCTGTTCCTTGCACTGTTTCTGTTGCTTGTGCCTCAACATTTCTCTCTTTCTCTACAGCATCTGCCTCCTGACTTGCTGTTCCTTGCACTGTTTCTGTTGCTTGTGCCTCAACATTTCCCTCTTTCTCTACAGCCTCTGCCTCCTGACTTGCTGTTCCTTGCACTGTTTCTGTTGCTTGTGCCTCAACATTTCTCTCTTTCTCTACAGCCTCTGCCTCCTGACTTGCTGTTCCTTGCACTGTTTCTGTTGCTTGTGCTTCAACATTTCCCTCTTTCTCTACAGCCTCTGCCTCCTGACTTGCTGTTCCTTGCACTGTTTCTGTTGCTTGTGCCTCAACATTTCTCTCTTTCTCTACAGCATCTGCCTCCTGACTTGCTGTTCCTTGCACTGTTTCTGTTGCTTGTGCCTCAACATTTCCCTCTTTCTCTACAGCCTCTGCCTCCTGACTTGCTGTTCCTTGCACTGTTTCTGTTGCTTGTGCCTCAACATTTCTCTCTTTCTCTACAGCCTCTGCCTCCTGACTTGCTGTTCCTTGCACTGTTTCTGTTGCTTGTGCTTCAACATTTCCCTCTTTCTCTACAGCCTCTGCCTCCTGACTTGCTGTTCCTTGCACTGTTTCTGTTGCTTGTGCCTCAACATTTCTCTCTTTCTCTACAGCATCTGCCTCCTGACTTGCTGTTCCTTGCACTGTTTCTGTTGCTTGTGCCTCAACATTTCTCTCTTTCTCTACAGCATCTGCCTCCTGACTTGCTGTTCCTTGCACTGTTTCTGTTGCTTGTGCTTCAACATTTCCCTCTTTCTCTACAGCCTCTGCCTCCTGACTTGCTGTTCCTTGCACTGTTTCTGTTGCTTGTGCTTCAACATTTCCCTCTTTCTCTACAGCCTCTGCCTCCTGACTTGCTGTTCCTTGCACTGTTTCTGTTGCTTGTGCCTCAACATTTCTCTCTTTCTCTACAGCATCTGCCTCCTGACTTGCTGTTCCTTGCACTGTTTCTGTTGCTTGTGCCTCAACATTTCTCTCTTTCTCTACAGCATCTGCCTCCTGACTTGCTGTTCCTTGCACTGTTTCTGTTGCTTGTGCTTCAACATTTCCCTCTTTCTCTACAGCCTCTGCCTCCTGACTTGCTGTTCCTTGCACTGTTTCTGTTGCTTGTGCTTCAACATTTCCCTCTTTCTCTACAGCCTCTGCCTCCTGACTTGCTGTTCCTTGCACTGTTTCTGTTGCTTGTGCCTCAACATTTCTCTCTTTCTCTACAGCCTCTGCCTCCTGACTTGCTGTTCCTTGCACTGTTTTTGTCTCTTGCGCCTCAACATTTTCCTCTTTCTCTACAGCCTCTGCCTCTATCTCATCATCTGATCTACTTTCCACTGTCTGTCCATCTAGGAACAAAGCACAATTTACTACTTTAGCAATAATCTGCTTTTTAACCATCACCATCACTCTTGCACCTAATCAATACTAAATCTGCCTTACTGTATTGACACAAAACATAATATAACTTAAATACTGCAATGTAGTAATTATTATTAAGTTGGCTTGGGAAAGCCAACTTACTGAAATCCTATTTAAACTTATTATTATTCTTATTTTTTTTACCGAAAAATATTTAGACACTATCTCCTCCTAGACCGTTCAAGCTACATACTCCAAACTCGGGTCAGATCTTCATACTGTTCAGACTTAGTGTGCTATATCTTTTCAGACTGTTTTGAGTTATGGTTTTCTTAAAAATTAATTTTAAAAATCATAAAAAGGTCCCATAGACTTTCATTGACCAAAAGTCCATGTCTGTTTGAACTGTGTTTAATGTAAACTGCTAGAAGCCATTGATACTCAATTAAGCTTTAAGCTATCTATCTATCTATCTATCTATCTATCTATCTTCAAACCTTATCTATCTATCTATCTATCTATCTATCTATCTATCTATCTATCTATCTTCAAACCTTATCTATCTATCTATCTATCTTCAAACCTTATCTATCTATTTATCTATCTATCTATCTATCTTCAAACCTTATCTATCTATCTATCTATCTATCTATCTATCTATCTTCAAACCTTATCTATCTATCTATCTATCTATCTATCTATCTATCTTCAAACCTTATCTATCTATCTATCTATCTATCTATCTATCTTCAAACCTTATCTATCTATTTATCTATCTATCTATCTATCTTCAAACCTTATCTATCTATCTATCTATCTATCTATCTATCTATCTATCTATCTATCTATCTATCTATCTATCTTCAAACCTTATCTATCTATTTATCTATCTATCTATCTATCTATCTTCAAACCTTATCTATCTATTTATCTATCTATTTATCTATCTATTTATCTATCTATCTATCTATCTATCTATCTATCTATCTATCTATCTTCAAACCTTATCTATCTATCTATCTATCTATCTATCTTCAAACCTTATCTATCTATCTATCTATCTATCTATCTATCTATCTATCTATCTATCTATCTATCTATCTATCTTCAAACCTTATCTATCTATCTATCTATCTATCTATCTATCTATCTATCTATCTATCTATCTATCTATCTTTAAACCTTATCTATCTATCTATCTATCTATCTATCTATCTATCTATCTATCTATCTATCTATCTATCTATCTTCAAACCTTATCTATCTATTTATCTATCTATCTATCTATCTATCTATCTATCTATCTATCTTCAAACCTTATCTATCTATTTATCTATCTATCTATCTATCTATCCATCTATCTTCAAACCTTATCTATCTATCTATCTATCTATCTATCTATCTATCTTCAAACCTTATCTATCTATCTATCTATCTATCTATCTATCTATCTTCAAACCTTATCTATCTATCTATCTATCTATCTATCTATCTATCTATCTATCTATCTATCTATCTATCTATCTTCAAACCTTATCTATCTATCTATCTATCTATCTATCTATCTATCTATCTATCTTTAAACCTTATCTATCTATCTATCTATCTATCTATCTTCAAACCTTATCTATCTATTTATCTATCTATCTATCTATCTATCTATCTATCTATCTATCTATCTATCTATTTATCTATCTATTTATCTATCTATCTATCTATCTATCCATCTATCTTCAAACCTTATCTATCTATCTATCTATCTATCTATCTATCTATCTATCTATCTATCTATCTATCTTCAAACCTTATCTATCTATCTATCTATCTATCTTCAAACCTTATCTATCTATCTATCTATCTATCTATCTATCTTCAAACCTTATCTATCTATCTATCTATCTATCTATCTATCTATCTATCTATCTATCTATCTTCAAACCTTATCTATCTATCTATCTATCTATCTATCTATCTATCTATCTATCTATCTATCTATCTATCTATCTATCTATCTTCAAACCTTATCTATCTATCTATCTATCTATCTATCTATCTATCTTCAAACCTTTATCTATCTGTCTATCTATCTATCTATCTATCTGCTAAAATCATGCTAGCGACTTGCTAGTCGTGCTAAAATCATGTTAGCGACTTGCTAGTAATGCTAAAATCATGCTAGCGACTTGCTAGTCATGCTAAAATCATGCTAGCGACTTGCTAGTCTTGCTAAATAATGCTAAAATCATGCTAGCGATTTGCTAGTCATGCTAAAATAATGCTAGCGACTTGCTAGTCTTGCTAAAATAATGCTAAAATCATGCTAACGACTTGCTAGTAATGCTAAAATCATGCTAGCGACTTGCTAGTCATGCTAAAATCAGGCTAGCGACTTGCTAGTCATGTTTAAAATCATGCTAGCGACTTGCTAGTCTTGCTAAAATCATGCTAGCGACTTGCTAGTCATGCTAAAAAATGATAAAATCATGCTAGCGACTTGCTAGTCATGTTAAAATCATGCTAGCGACTTGCTAGTCATGCTAAAATCAGGCTAGCGACTTGCTAGTCATGTTTAAAATCATGCTAGCGACTTGTTAGTCTTGCTAAAATCATGCTAGCGACTTGCTAGTCATGTTAAAATCATGCTATCGACTTGCTAGTCATGCTAGAATCATGCTAGCGACTTTGCTAGTCATGCTAAAATAATGCTAAAATCATGCTAGCGACTTGCTAGTCATGCTAAAATCATGCTAGCGACTTGCTAGTCTTGCTAAAATCATGCTAGCGACTTGCTAGTCATGCTAGAATCATGCTAGCGACTTGCTAGTCATGCTAAAATCATGCTAGCGACTTGCTAGTCATGCTAAAATCATGCTAGCGACTTGCTAGTCATGTTAAAATAATGCTAACGACTTGCTAGTCATGCTAAAAAATGATAAAATCATGCTAGCGACTTGCTAGTCATGTTAAAATCATGCTAGCGACTTGCTAGTCTTGCTAAAATCAGGCTAGCGACTTGCTAGTCATGTTTAAAATCATGCTAGCGACTTGCTAGTCTTGCTAAAATCATGCTAGCGACTTGCTAGTCATGCTAAAATCATGCTAGCGACTTGCTAGTCATGCTAGAATCATGCTAGCGACTTTGTTAGTCATGCTAAAATAATGCTAAAATCATGCTAGCGACTTGCTAGTAATGCTAAAATCATGCTAGCGACTTGCTAGTCGTGTTAAAATCATGCTAGCGACTTGCTAGTCATGCTAAAATCATGCTAGCGACTTGCTAGTCATGCTAAAATCATGCTAACGACTTACTAGTCATGCTAAAATCAGGCTAGCGACTTGCTAGTCATGTTTAAAATCATGCTAGCGACTTGCTAGTCTTGCTAAAATCATGCTAGCGACTTGCTAGTCATGCTAGAATCATGCTAGCGACTTTGCTAGTCATGCTAAAATAATGCTAAAATCATGCTAGCGACTTGCTAGTAATGCTAAAATCATGCTAGCGACTTGCTAGTCGTGCTAAAATCATGCTAGCGACTTGCTAGTCATGCTAAAATCATGCTAGCGACTTGCTAGTCATGCTAAAATCATGCTAGCAACTTGCTAGTCTTGATAAAATCATGCTAGCGACTTGCTAGTCATGCTAAAATCATGCTAGCGACTTACTAGTCATGCTAAAATCAGGCTAGCGACTTGCTAGTCATGTTTAAAATCATGCTAGCGACTTCCTAGTCGTGCTAAAATCATGTTAGCGACTTGCTAGTAATGCTAAAATCATGCTAGCGACTTGCTAGTCATGCTAAAATCATGCTAGCGACTTGCTAGTCTTGCTAAATAATGCTAAAATCATGCTAGCGATTTGCTAGTCATGCTAAAATAATGCTAGCGACTTGCTAGTCTTGCTAAAATAATGCTAAAATCATGCTAACGACTTGCTAGTAATGCTAAAATCATGCTAGCGACTTGCTAGTCATGCTAAAATCAGGCTAGCGACTTGCTAGTCATGTTTAAAATCATGCTAGCGACTTGCTAGTCTTGCTAAAATCATGCTAGCGACTTGCTAGTCATGCTAAAAAATGATAAAATCATGCTAGCGACTTGCTAGTCATGTTAAAATCATGCTAGCGACTTGCTAGTCATGCTAAAATCAGGCTAGCGACTTGCTAGTCATGTTTAAAATCATGCTAGCGACTTGTTAGTCTTGCTAAAATCATGCTAGCGACTTGCTAGTCATGTTAAAATCATGCTATCGACTTGCTAGTCATGCTAGAATCATGCTAGCGACTTTGCTAGTCATGCTAAAATAATGCTAAAATCATGCTAGCGACTTGCTAGTCATGCTAAAATCATGCTAGCGACTTGCTAGTCTTGCTAAAATCATGCTAGCGACTTGCTAGTCATGCTAGAATCATGCTAGCGACTTGCTAGTCATGCTAAAATCATGCTAGCGACTTGCTAGTCATGCTAAAATCATGCTAGCGACTTGCTAGTCATGTTAAAATAATGCTAACGACTTGCTAGTCATGCTAAAAAATGATAAAATCATGCTAGCGACTTGCTAGTCATGTTAAAATCATGCTAGCGACTTGCTAGTCTTGCTAAAATCAGGCTAGCGACTTGCTAGTCATGTTTAAAATCATGCTAGCGACTTGCTAGTCTTGCTAAAATCATGCTAGCGACTTGCTAGTCATGCTAAAATCATGCTAGCGACTTGCTAGTCATGCTAGAATCATGCTAGCGACTTTGTTAGTCATGCTAAAATAATGCTAAAATCATGCTAGCGACTTGCTAGTAATGCTAAAATCATGCTAGCGACTTGCTAGTCGTGCTAAAATCATGCTAGCGACTTGCTAGTCATGCTAAAATCATGCTAGCGACTTGCTAGTCATGCTAAAATCATGCTAACGACTTACTAGTCATGCTAAAATCAGGCTAGCGACTTGCTAGTCATGTTTAAAATCATGCTAGCGACTTGCTAGTCTTGCTAAAATCATGCTAGCGACTTGCTAGTCATGCTAGAATCATGCTAGCGACTTTGCTAGTCATGCTAAAATAATGCTAAAATCATGCTAGCGACTTGCTAGTCATGCTAAAATCATGCTAGCGACTTGCTAGTCTTGCTAAAATCATGCTAGCGACTTGCTAGTCATGCTAGAATCATGCTAGCGACTTGCTAGTCATGCTAAAATCATGCTAGCGACTTGCTAGTCATGTTAAAATAATGCTAACGACTTGCTAGTCATGCTAAAAAATGATAAAATCATGCTAGCGACTTGCTAGTCATGTTAAAATCATGCTAGCGACTTGCTAGTCTTGCTAAAATCAGGCTAGCGACTTGCTAGTCATGTTTAAAATCATGCTAGCGACTTGCTAGTCTTGCTAAAATCATGCTAGCGACTTGCTAGTCATGCTAAAATCATGCTAGCGACTTGCTAGTCATGCTAGAATCATGCTAGCGACTTTGTTAGTCATGCTAAAATAATGCTAAAATCATGCTAGCGACTTGCTAGTCATGTTAAAATAATGCTAACGACTTGCTAGTCATGCTAAAAAATGATAAAATCATGCTAGCGACTTGCTAGTCATGTTAAAATCATGCTAGCGACTTGCTAGTCTTGCTAAAATCAGGCTAGCGACTTGCTAGTCATGTTTAAAATCATGCTAGCGACTTGCTAGTCTTGCTAAAATCATGCTAGCGACTTGCTAGTCATGCTAAAATCATGCTAGCGACTTGCTAGTCATGCTAGAATCATGCTAGCGACTTTGTTAGTCATGCTAAAATAATGCTAAAATCATGCTAGCGACTTGCTAGTAATGCTAAAATCATGCTAGCGACTTGCTAGTCGTGCTAAAATCATGCTAGCGACTTGCTAGTCATGCTAAAATCATGCTAGCGACTTGCTAGTCATGCTAAAATCATGCTAACGACTTACTAGTCATGCTAAAATCAGGCTAGCGACTTGCTAGTCATGTTTAAAATCATGCTAGCGACTTGCTAGTCTTGCTAAAATCATGCTAGCGACTTGCTAGTCATGCTAAAATCATGCTAGCGACTTGCTAGTCATGCTAAAATCATGCTAGCGACTTGCTAGTCATGCTAAAATCATGCTAACGACTTACTAGTCATGCTAAAATCAGGCTAGCGACTTGCTAGTCATGTTTAAAATCATGCTAGCGACTTGCTAGTCTTGCTAAAATCATGCTAGCGACTTGCTAGTCATGCTAGAATCATGCTAGCGACTTTGCTAGTCATGCTAAAATAATGCTAAAATCATGCTAGCGACTTGCTAGTAATGCTAAAATCATGCTAGCGACTTGCTAGTCTTGCTAAAATCATGCTAGCGACTTGTTAGTCATGCTAAAATCATGCTAGCGACTTGCTAGTCATGCTAAAATCATGCTAGCGACTTACTAGTCATGCTAAAATCAGGCTAGCGACTTGCTAGTCATGTTTAAAATCATGCTAGCGACTTGCTAGTCTTGCTAAAATCATGCTAGCGACTTGCTAGTCATGCTAGAATCATGCTAGCGACTTTGCTAGTCATGCTAAAATAATGCTAAAATCATGCTAGCGACTTGCTAGTCATGCTAAAATCATGCTAGCAACTTGCTAGTCTTGATAAAATCATGCTAGCGACTTGCTAGTCATGCTAAAATCATGCTAGCGACTTACTAGTCATGCTAAAATCAGGCTAGCGACTTGCTAGTCATGTTTAAAATCATGCTAGCGACTTCCTAGTCTTGCTAAAATCATGCTAGCGACTTGCTAGTCATGCTAAAATCATGCTAGCGACTTGCTAGTCATGCTAGAATCATGCTAGCGACTTTGTTAGTCATGCTAAAATAATGCTAAAATCATGCTAGTGACTTGCTAGTAATGCTAAAATCATGCTAGCGACTTGCTAGTCGTGCTAAAATCATGCTAGCGACTTGCTAGTCATGCTAAAATCATGCTAGCGACTTACTAGTCATGCTAAAATCAGGCTAGCGACTTGCTAGTCTTGCTAAAATCATGCTAGCGACTTGCTAGTCATGCTAAAATCATGCTAGCGACTTGCTAGTCATGGTAGAATCATGCTAGCGACTTTGTTAGTCATGCTAAAATAATGCTAAAATCATGCTAGCGACTTGCTAGTAATGCTAAAATCATGCTAGCGACTTGCTAGTCGTGCTAAAATCATGCTAGCGACTTGCTAGTCATGCTAAAATCATGCTAGCGACTTACTAGTCATGCTAAAATCAGGCTAGCGACTTGCTAGTCATGTTTAAAATCATGCTAGCGACTTGCTAGTCTTGCTAAAATCATGTTAGCGACTTGCTAGTCATGCTAGAATCATGCTAGCGACTTTGCTAGTCATGCTAAAATAATGCTAAAATCATGCTAACGACTTGCTAGTAATGCTAAAATCATGCTAGCGACTTACTAGTCATGCTAAAATCAGGCTAGCGACTTGCTAGTCATGTTTAAAATCATGCTAGCGACTTGCTAGTCTTGCTAAAATCATGCTAGCGACTTGCTAGTCATGCTAGAATCATGCTAGCGACTTTGCTAGTCATGCTAAAATAATGCTAAAATCATGCTAGCGACTTGCCAGTAATGCTAAAATCATGCTAGCGACTTGCTAGTCGTGCTAAAATCATGCTAGCGACTTGCTAGTCATGCTAAAATCATGCTAGCGACTTGCTAGTCATGCTAAAATCATGCTAGCAACTTGCTAGTCTTGATAAAATCATGCTAGCGACTTACTAGTCATGCTAGAATCATGTTAGCGACTTTGCTAGTCATGCTAAAATAATGCTAAAATCATGCTAACGACTTGCTAGTCGTGCTAAAATCATGCTAGCGACTTGCTAGTCGTGCTAAAATCATGCTAGCGACTTGCTAGTCATGCTAAAAATCATGTTAGCGACTTGCTAGTCTTGCTTAAATAATGCTAGCGACTTGCTAGTCTTGCTAAAATCATGCTAGCGACTTGCTAGTCTTGCTAAAATCATGCTAGCGACTTGCTAGTCATGCTAGAATCATGCTAGCGACTTGCTAGTCATGCTAAAATCATGCTAGCGACTTGCTAGTCATGCTAAAATCATGCTAGCGACTTGCTAGTCATGTTAAAATAATGCTAACGACTTGCTAGTCATGCTAAAAAATGATAAAATCATGCTAGCGACTTGCTAGTCATGTTAAAATCATGCTAGCGACTTGCTAGTCTTGCTAAAATCAGGCTAGCGACTTGCTAGTCATGTTTAAAATCATGCTAGCGACTTGCTAGTCTTGCTAAAATCATGCTAGCGACTTGCTAGTCATGCTAAAATCATGCTAGCGACTTGCTAGTCATGCTAGAATCATGCTAGCGACTTTGTTAGTCATGCTAAAATAATGCTAAAATCATGCTAGCGACTTGCTAGTAATGCTAAAATCATGCTAGCGACTTGCTAGTCGTGCTAAAATCATGCTAGCGACTTGCTAGTCATGCTAAAATCATGCTAGCGACTTGCTAGTCATGCTAAAATCATGCTAACGACTTACTAGTCATGCTAAAATCAGGCTAGCGACTTGCTAGTCATGTTTAAAATCATGCTAGCGACTTGCTAGTCTTGCTAAAATCATGCTAGCGACTTGCTAGTCATGCTAGAATCATGCTAGCGACTTTGCTAGTCATGCTAAAATAATGCTAAAATCATGCTAGCGACTTGCTAGTAATGCTAAAATCATGCTAGCGACTTGCTAGTCTTGCTAAAATCATGCTAGCGACTTGTTAGTCATGCTAAAATCATGCTAACGACTTGCTAGTCATGCTAAAATCATGCTAGCGACTTACTAGTCATGCTAAAATCAGGCTAGCGACTTGCTAGTCATGTTTAAAATCATGCTAGCGACTTGCTAGTCTTGCTAAAATCATGCTAGCGACTTGCTAGTCATGCTAGAATCATGCTAGCGACTTTGCTAGTCATGCTAAAATAATGCTAAAATCATGCTAGCGACTTGCTAGTAATGCTAAAATCATGCTAGCGACTTGCTAGTCGTGCTAAAATCATGCTAGCGACTTGCTAGTCATGCTAAAATCATGCTAGCGACTTGCTAGTCATGCTAAAATCATGCTAGCAACTTGCTAGTCTTGATAAAATCATGCTAGCGATTTGCTAGTCATGCTAAAATCATGCTAGCGACTTACTAGTCATGCTAAAATCAGGCTAGCGACTTGTTAGTCATGTTTAAAATCATGCTAGCGACTTCCTAGTCTTGCTAAAATCATGCTAGCGACTTGCTAGTCATGCTAAAATCATGCTAGCGACTTGCTAGTCATGCTAGAATCATGCTAGCGACTTTGTTAGTCATGCTAAAATAATGCTAAAATCATGCTAGTGACTTGCTAGTAATGCTAAAATCATGCTAGCGACTTGCTAGTCGTGCTAAAATCATGCTAGCGACTTGCTAGTCATGCTAAAATCATGCTAGCGACTTACTAGTCATGCTAAAATCAGGCTAGCGACTTGCTAGTCATGTTTAAAATCATGCTAGCGACTTGCTAGTCTTGCTAAAATCATGCTAGCGACTTGCTAGTCATGCTAGAATCATGCTTGCGACTTTGCTAGTCATGCTAAAATAATGCTAAAATCATGCTAGCGACTTGCTAGTAATGCTAAAATCATGCTAGCGACTTGCTAGTCTTGCTAAAATCATGCTAGCGACTTGCTAGTCATGCTAAAATCATGCTAGCGACTTGCTAGTCATGGTAGAATCATGCTAGCGACTTTGTTAGTCATGCTAAAATAATGCTAAAATCATGCTAGCGACTTGCTAGTAATGCTAAAATCATGCTAGCGACTTGCTAGTCGTGCTAAAATCATGCTAGCGACTTGCTAGTCATGCTAAAATCATGCTAGCGACTTACTAGTCATGCTAAAATCATGCTAGCGACTTACTAGTCATGCTAAAATCAGGCTAGCGACTTGCTAGTCATGTTTAAAATCATGCTAGCGACTTGCTAGTCTTGCTAAAATCATGCTAGCGACTTGCTAGTCATGCTAGAATCATGCTAGCGACTTTGCTAGTCATGCTAAAATAATGCTAAAATCATGCTAACGACTTGCTAGTAATGCTAAAATCATGCTAGCGACTTACTAGTCATGCTAAAATCAGGCTAGCGACTTGCTAGTCATGTTTAAAATCATGCTAGCGACTTGCTAGTCTTGCTAAAATCATGCTAGCGACTTGCTAGTCATGCTAGAATCATGCTAGCGACTTTGCTAGTCATGCTAAAATAATGCTAAAATCATGCTAGCGACTTGCCAGTAATGCTAAAATCATGCTAGCGACTTGCTAGTCGTGCTAAAATCATGCTAGCGACTTGCTAGTCATGCTAAAATCATGCTAGCGACTTGCTAGTCATGCTAAAATCATGCTAGCAACTTGCTAGTCTTGATAAAATCATGCTAGCGACTTACTAGTCATGCTAGAATCATGTTAGCGACTTTGCTAGTCATGCTAAAATAATGCTAAAATCATGCTAACGACTTGCTAGTCGTGCTAAAATCATGCTAGCGACTTGCTAGTCGTGCTAAAATCATGCTAGCGACTTGCTAGTCATGCTAAAAATCATGTTAGCGACTTGCTAGTCTTGCTTAAATAATGCTAGCGACTTGCTAGTCTTGCTAAAATCATGCTAGCGACTTGCTAGTCATGCTAATATCATGCTAGCGACTTGCTAGTCATGCTAGAATCATGCTAGCGACTTTGCTAGTCATGCTAAAATAATGCTAAAATCATGCTAGCGACTTGCTAGTCGTGCTAAAATCATGCTAGCGACTTGATAGTCATGCTAAAATCATGCTAGCGACTTGTTAGTCATGCTAAAAATCATGTTAACGACTTGCAAGTCTTGCTTAAATAATGCTAGCAACCGCATAGCAACCACATAGCAACACCTTAGCAACCACCCTGGGTACCTTAGCAACAGCATAGCAACACCTTAGCATCTATTCACATTCAAACTATTTATATCTTCTAACTATTTATATCTATAAATCTATCTATTTTCAAACTATTTATATCTATCTAGCCTATCTATCTTCAAACTTTATTAATCAAACTAAAACTATTTCAAACTGAAAACCTTTAAACTTTCTTTAAACTAAAAGCTTTTAAAACTACTTAAAACTTATTGGCTAGGCTTTCTCAAGCCAACTTAAAGTTTGCTAACAAACTTTTTATCTAGTTCCCATTACTGTTGTAATAGTTGTTGTTGTCTAAAATTGAATACTTTTGCAAAAGGTTGGCTATTGTACATGCGTTATTCTTACCTGTAGTGGTTTTCTTACACCAGCTGGATAGGGATCCACTACCTTTTGCTGCCTCAAGCAGCTCCTTCTTTTTTTTGTTTTATTCTCCTCTCTTTACTGGGCATCTTTGCACTGCAGAATAAACACATATATTATTTATTTTATATCAGCATTGGCATTTATTTCTAGATGGATATTATTAAGTTTACAGACCATAGTGTTTCGTTCTGTTGTTTCAGAAAAATTATCTTTGTCATACTAAAAATATAAATGTATTCCAATCTTGCTCTGAAATATATATATTTTTTTAAATCATAATGACATTAAAGTAGCATTGATAAGTATAATTAGGCGGTTAAAAAAATCTGAATAAGCATTCTTACAAACGTTTTAGAAGTGCTGTGATAATTATTTTGAAGGAACTCTACATTGTTTAAATAAACATGTAGTAGTAATAATAATCCGAATACTTAGACACATTACATAAAAAAAGACCAGACCCAAGATGCCCATAAAGTCCTTTTCTCCCCGAAAATACAAAAACGATTCTCGAAGTGAAAATGCACTTTTGTTTACATGATGACATTAACATTATCGGCATCTATTTCAGAGCAGACTACACATGCACAAACTATATATAAAAAAAGTATAAATACTCGTGCATACTCTCTTTTCTTCATGTCATTCTTATAATAATAACAAGTAACGTTAAATCTGGTGAAAACACCACTTACCAGCAGCCACGAACGGTGTTTATCCTTTGCGTTGTAAAAGTGATCTGATCGTCCTGAACTTCCGGGTGGGGCCACCTCTGGCCAAATATTTATAATGGACCCAGCAGGAAAACATGAGCAGGATGACAGTAATCATGCTGAAACCAGATTGAGGTAAAATTATTCTTCTACTTAGTTACAAGGCAAGCAATTATGGCAACAAATTAAAAACGATTAACAAAAGCATATTACCTATGTGTTATATTTATCATAAAGGCAGTACTTTAAGATGAGGCTCGCTTGTGAAAGCAAAAACGACTGGGCGGATGTGAAGTGGAAAGGAGGGATAATAAAACACACCAGACAGCAGTACAGGTATTTTGTTTCAATTTTGTAAACAAGAAAATGTTTATTTGCATAGTTAATTCCTGAAATGGTGGAAAATTTATGGAAAACTTATTACATATTGATATAAATATTTTTAGATGGCAAAAGTGATGGTTAAAAAATTACCACAAATACCTAAACCACTCAACATCCCACCTTCTCTGATACATATGGAGCAAATCAGAAAGGAGATGGCAGAGGAAATTGTACCATCCTCAGGTGGTGAACTAAATGACATCATGTCATAACTTTCTGTTATCTGTGACCCTATTTTAATATATCTGAACATTTTTAGTTTTCAGAAAGAGCCACTGTTGTGCTCTTTGTGCTTGCACAAAACCTGCTGGAGGTGGTTTGACTACTGATTGGGTATGTACTCTCATCTTACAAAAAAAGAGTGTGAAATATATACAGCAGAATATAAAAAGGTGAACGTACAATTGTGGTCAAAAGTTTACATACACTTTGCATAATCTGGACAAACTTGACAATTGAATAAAAATAAAAGAAATTTGGAAACTTCTGGTGGACTACCGTGAACACAACAAATGTTAACATATACTTCACAACACACTAATATATATATATTAGTCATTCTAGAATTGCGGGTACATTTCAAATTGAAAAAGAAGACAAAAATAGGATTTTCTTTTTATGTTAAACTTCTTTATTTTCATAGAACACACTTTAAATGTAATATTTTCAATATTTGCTGATCTTAAACTTTTAAGATTTTTTTAAATTATTCTTAAAATTAAAGTACGAACAGAAAAATCTGTCAACTCTGTTATAGATAAACAGTTAACAAATGTGAAAAAATTTAACACACTGTCTGCCCTAAGAGAACTTCTGTCTTTTCATCAATTAATTCAACTTTAAGCCTGATAAATATTTGACTTTTTATTTTAGAGTAAAAAATATCAACACCTTTAGCTGAAGTGTTGCCAAGACATTGTGCATTTTCTCTAAACATAGCCTTAAAAATGACTGAAATTCTACAACATTTCATGTAGTAAGTGTCAGGAAAATAGAGGCAGGATGCAAGTTTAACAGTTTATTAAGAAACAAGCAGAATGATGATAACAGGTGGTCAGAAGGCTGGTCGAGCCCCGGCAAGGGAACCAGGTGACGCAGGATCAGTGGACAACCGAGTGCAGGCGAGCCGTAAACCATTGTTTCTCAAACTTTTTTTCTCATTCCCCACTTTGGACAAAGGAGCATACATAAGCCCCACCTGCTTTTATCGCCCCGACAGAATGGTGACCAAGCCTGATTTTATAAATATTTTATTTATCTAAATAGCTTAGCTAGTCTACAAGTTTATAAGGGAATAAATTAGGCTAGCTAGATCGAAAAAGTGGTTGCACTGTTATAAAACCAGCTCAGAAATATGTGCTGACAGTAGTTGCTTCATGCAGGGGCACCGCTAAGGCCCATGCCCTTCAGGGGCCCCCAGAGATCTGCTTTGGTCTGGTAGGGGGGGGGCCCAACATCATATTTTGTCAAAGGGCCCAAAATTGCGAGCGGCGCCACTGGCTACATGTATAACTTCAGCTCACAATTGGAGAAAATAAAAGTGCTGTAGTTTTATCACAAGTACAAAGCTAAAATAAAAGTGTTGGCCCAGAGATACTACAGAAAGTAAGGGAAACAGCCTGAAGTAGAACGAGGGACCCATCACACATGATCATTACTGGTCTCCTCAGTGAAGCTTTTCCAAACAATCGATACTAGTCTGTTTGGAATGATTCCAAAAAATAGGTCACAGAAGAGGTAGTGTGGTCACAAGTTACATACGTTGCCACAGGAACTGGAGAAGCACCCTTAATTGGATGTCTTACAACCAGCTCATAGATGTAAAATGGACCTGATTTTCCCTTTTTTTTGTATGATGCTTCCTGTGGCATCAATGTAGACAATATCTGTTTTACATCGCTGGTGGAACAGTCGTATTGATCTTTGTGACCACAGCATCACTCCTCGAGGATACAGAAGCACCTTCTGGAGAATTTTTCCAGAATCGATTCTCTCCTCCACCATCTTCTCAAGACTCAAAACTTCATTTGGATGCCGGCGATTTTTTTTCCCTGCTGTTCCATGCTATATTTTTCAGCACGGCAGGTGTAGGGGATTATCTCTACATCCTGACTCGAACGCCATGCTGTCGATTTCTTCAAGATTTAGCAAATGTAGAGCCCTTGGGAGTATGGATTCTAACTGCTTAGCAAAATTATGCCTTTCATCAGCCCGCACAGGTCGCCGTCTTAGTTCTTCCAGGCTGTGGCACACTTCATCTCCCTGAAATGTGACTGCTGCTTTTAGGGTACTCTCATCAGTTACAGTGACCTCAACACAGACAGGACAGTCTGCAAATGTGCAGTACCCCAGACAGTGGAAAAGAGGTCCCCTTCGTTTGGACCCCTTGATCTTGACGGGGTGTCTTTTGAAGGCAATGCTACAGTAGGGGTGCACTGACGGTATGCCTTTGGCAATAACATTTGTCCATTGAAGATCTCTGAATTGATATTGATTTTGTTTTTTTCTTAGGTCAATCCAGGTTTGACTATTGATAAAAAAAAAACAAAAAAAAAAACATGGATGTCTTGGCAGTTTTTGTCCAAAAAAGAGGTCAGCATCAGCATTCCCGTTGTCTGACGTAGTGTCACTGTGTTTGCCAGTGTCCTGTGGGGGCAAAAACAACACATTGTGTCTGAAAGATGTTTTAATACTTTAATTGCTTTGAAATTGCAACAGAACTGATCCTAGCTAACTGTTAATTTCTGCAAAATAGAAACTTTTTTTTCTTTTCTACAACACACTATTTGAATATTTTTCATTACATTTCTGCATTTGGCAGATGTTTTGAGCCAAAGTCAGTCGTATATATTAAACAATGCTGACCAACTGGTATCTGCCTAAAAAAATACCTTTGGTAGACCTTTGGACAAGGAGAATGGGGTGTGCGAGGAGCCGTAGCAGGGGCTGATCGTGAAAAACTGAAGCGAGGTCGACTTGGTCCAGGGTTTGGGTGAAATGGGTTTGTGACTGGGCCTGGTAATGCCCCGGACACTTCACCAATTACCTGAAATTCACCACCAATCATTAGATCCACACAACTAAAAAATCCACGACTAGAAACCCCCTGACCACTGGTCAAGTAAACACTTGATTGTGCTACCTACAGAAATCAAGGGAACATAAAAAAAATCACAATACAATAAGCATATTGAATTTAATTTACACTTTTAAACAACAAAAGATTTGGTAAGTTTCCCAGTCCTACATGATTACACTCATCTTATACATTATTCTCATCATTTAACCAATAAAAACTGTTCATATAAAAGTAATTTATATATTTCACTGTTTATAATACTCTTAAAATATGTGTAGTGCATGAGACCCATGAGACAAATCTTAAACCCATCAGACCCATCTTAAATATAGCAACATTCTCACACAACCAGTAAGCTAATCACCAGGGGGTCTACCCCCAATCTTTAACACCTAGATGCAGAACCAGACCTCTTGTAACCATAGCAACCAATACCAAATCATCAAGATAAGACTCCAATTTGTTTACGGTTTTTGAGCAACGTTGCTGAGCAACTTTGGTTAATGTTTCCACCAACATGCAACTAGGTGAGACACGTGGACCCATGACCAATCCAGCTAGAAATGTGTTACCCATTCTCATTGGAAAATGTTCAAGAAACATTGCTAAAAAAGTTTTCTTGTGAGTCATTATCCTCGGTGTATAAACTTATATTAATTGATCGGTATAAACACACTCTATATGGTTGCTTAAAACCGGGGGGATGGGTGTCGTGTTTATATGCTGACAATGATTAAAACTACAACAAACCTTAAAAATCCTGGCCAAGTTGTCCACTGTAATGTCATCTTCTCGAAGTACTGCAGACAAAGTGCCTCTTCTCAATGAATAAGTGGTTCCAATAGACATCTTGCACCACTTGTGATCGCAAAAAGATACCGGGCCAATTTAACCCTCTGGGGCCTGAGGGTGTTTTGAGGCCCTGAAGAAGTTTGACATGCCCTGACATTTGTTGTTTTTTCAGTATCTTAAAAACATTTTAATGGCTAAAGTCTGATTACATTGTAATCAGCACATATTGGGCTACAATAATATGTAAGCAACATTAATGTACATGGTTGTGTTTTTGAGAAAACTATGTTTATGCGTGGTTAGTGAAAAACTAAAGTTTTGAAGTCACTGAAATAAGGTCATGAAACACATACAGGCCATTTGTTTACAAGACTTTTGAGAATTGTATGGAGTAGGCTAGAATTTTATCAACCAAATGATGTGAAAATCATCTCGTTCACTCGTTCAGAAAAAAACAATATATTGATGTAAATTTTCTAAAACATGTTTTGTGATCGAAAGGGATTATTCATAGGTGTGGCAATGGCCCATGAATATTTAGCAATTCACACCTGAAAGACAAAAGAGCCCTCCCTAATGGCCCCATCAACGACTGACTTGACTAGCAGAAGAAGAAACAATGTGAGAAGATTCAAAAAAATCGTTTTTTAGATTATTTGTATTTTATTTACAACACAGTATAATCAAAACATACATAATGAAGGTCAAAGACACAATATTGAGCTCCCTCATCTAACCACACAGATGTGCACAGACAGACAGATCTGTATTTGTACTGTATTTTTATCTGTATCATCTGAAGTTTGTACAGCGCTCTCAGAGGAAAACAGTTTGAAGAGACTCAAGGAAAGGACAGCAAGATTCATCTGTTGAGCAGGTTTCTGAGCACTAAAAACAACAAAAGCAAAACATCTGTGAGCCTATTCATATTAGGAGCATCTATAATAAATAAATACACACACATACACTACCAGGCAAAGGTTTGGACACACTTCCCTTTACAGGGGAATAACTGGTATATAGTATATAGTCATAGATTCTAGCATTTGTACTAATGTAAAAAAGGACATGTAATATCTGAGAAACTAATAATTATCGTTTAGCACTATATTACTAATAAACGTGATGTAAACATACATTCAGTGTAAGCACACATATTACTTTTACACCCTACTGTTATACAATAAAATAAATAAATAAGTATGATTCTACAGTCATAAACATATCGTCATAAATGCATCTCACAGTCATAATCACATAGTTTTTCTAGAACATTATAAATATCCTGGCATCGTGAGAGATGCAATGCAATCAAACGTACTTCATAATGTTTCATTTGATAAAGTCAGGAATTTTAGTTTGGAATAAGTCTAACTAGTAAAATGTGTACACGTTTTGTCAAAGTAAATAACAGCGAAAGCTAGTAGGAAAATGAAAGTAAGACTTACTCATGTAAATGTCTCCTCCTGCTGGGTTTGCGTTGCATCGCGTCCTTCTTGTGATCGTGGTAAATATAAGTCTTATTCCTCACAGCATATCTTCATTCAGAAACAAACTGTAACCAAGATGAACTTGAAGTCATGTTGCTTTGTTTCGGTGATGTGGGAGTTTCCTCACGCGCTTGTGGCACATGGCTAATTTGCAGATCTAAAGGATTTTCGCTAGTGGGCGCGGTCACATTAGAGATAATTAGTTGGAACTGGATAGACTAGACATCTCCTTGGTTTCATATAGATTAATTTATCACAGATTATTTGTTTTTGATCAAACTTACTTCGTTTAAAAGCATAAATCTCAAGCTTTCAGTAGATATCACTTTTCTGTTTGTGTGCTGAGTATTCACCAAGTTTAAATGATTTAAGTGATGCATTTCTAAAAGCAGTTCGCGGAGACAGAGAAAACAGAAATCACCCTGTTTGTTTTCTTTATTCTAAATAAAAAAGCACAACTTTCTGCTGTTCTTGTGAGTGTGCACAAATAAAAGTACACACTCTACAGTTTCCAATGATGTATATCTCTAATTTGTATGACAAAAACCGACAGAGCATTTTTAGTGTCTTTTGCGCTGATCTAAAAAAAAAATGAGCTCGTATCGCCGGCGATACAGCCGGCCTCAGGGAGTTAATTTGGACAACTAGGCAAATGTTTGTAATTTCACACAAAAATACGATAGGGATCAGAGCCCAGAGAGCGCGCATAGTTTGTGAATCAATAGCAGACTTATGCGTGTTTCATGCACGACTCTGATTTACACGAGACATTAGGCACGTGCAAGTTCGTTATTATGACACTAATCGTTTTTACCTTTTACCTTTACGACGGTTTGCTTCATGCGTGCAGCCGAGAGATGTAACATTAGTTTGCGTACAGCATTTGGAAGTTTTGAGCCGCCATTCAGTCTGTATTTAACAGTGCGATGAGGCTTGCTGCGCCGAGTCTGAAGCAATCAATCACAGAACACGAGAGAGGCTGTGCTTTTATTATTCTCATTTAGCGCATTAATAATGAAATTAAACAATTATAGGATAATATTTACATTAATTTTAAGATATCTCGCGGCCCCCCTGGACGATCACTGAGGCCCCCTAGTGGGTCGCGACCCCCCCGGTTGGGAACCGCTGAATTAAAGTATACATGGCGTGCCCTGAAACTCACCAAAGATTAGGGCTCAGTAAAACATCAAGTAAACGATTCCTAGAAAAAAGAAGAAAAAAAATATTATTTCGTCATCTTAAACCAAGCAAAGCAATTCGACGTCGAGCACAGAGAACATTCAGCTGAGTGTAAGGCCTCAGCTGTTGAGAACTGTCAATCTACAAAACGTGTTTCGCGCCGAAAAGTCGAGAAAATCCGCCTGGTCTTTCAAAAAGAACCTCTTTGACTTTTTAATACTATGTAAGTTACTTGTGAATTTCACAAAACACGCAGGTAACAGCCTAATCGCAGCACTAAATCGAAAAAATATACATAAATATCTATTTTGCTTTGGGAATTTTAACAGATTTACATTATTTGCATGAAAACTAAACAAATTTACCACTAAATTTTAATTATTATAATGGATCTGGATATTTAGAGTAGTTTTGTAATTATTCTCCATTTTATGTGCATGAGATTATGTGAATAACGTTACCATTAATGCATCTTGTAAGATTCGCATCATGTAACATTACTGAATCAGAAATTCATGTAAATCGAGTTAAGGTATACTACAAATGAAAGCCAAACTAATTTCTAAATGGTAACTTAACTTTAATCAAGCAAATAGTTCGCCGTGATAATCGGAGCTCAGAGAACATTCATTAGCAGGCAAAATGCCTCAAACGTAAAAGGTCCCATATTGTCAAAATCGAAATTTCCTGGCTTCTTTCATGATAACTGAGGTCTAGGGGCTATGTAACTACCATATGAGTTTCAAAACAGTCAGTCCACAGTAAACTGCACACAGCCTGCTTAAAGTAGCTGTTCATTTTCAGGAGCCGCTGTGACTTCCGTAACGATGTGACGTCCGATCGACTCAAGTCACCGCCTTCAGTCACCACCCCGAGCACCAATCACGTCCCACCCTCCTTTTGACAAACCCAGACAATATCATGTCCATAACAACAAGATAAGCAACAACAACACGAAAACACGTCGAGAAAACCCTGTTCAGTCGATAGATGTCGAAACTACATCATTGCACAGGCTTCAGAACAACGTGAATATAAGAGACCAGCGGCACGTCAACTTCAGCCTCTTTCACACAGCGATTCCGGTAAATACACAATGACTCTCATGATTTGTTCCGGAGTTGTTTGATTTGGTTCATTCACAGTTATTTTCCGGAATCTGTGCGTGCTTTACACAGAACCCATAAAGACATGTGACGTTTGGATGTGAGATGTAATGCAACGCGTACGTTTCACTAAACTGAAACTAACCTGAACAAACTGTGCTTCAGCGCTGATAGCTGATAGAGCTGGCTCTGCCCGATCGCCGCTTCATTCCACTTTGCACATATTTTTTTCGTTGTGAAGAGTCGCATGATAACGTGCAACACTGCCTTTATGGTTCTGGCTTTTGTTCACACAGCACTTGTTCCCGTAATTTTCCAGAATCAGCGCGCATTGTGAAAGGGGCTTTACTAAAGCAACAGTTATGTAGCTTACTGCATTCGGTGTTTGAAAAAGAAAAAACATTAATGATCATTCTGAAATATCCTGTTGAGTATCAGCAAGCTAGGCTCTCTCTATGGCTCTGGGCTCGGCTAAAGCATACACGACCGTAGTTAACTGTGGTTGGCCTGGCTGTGCGTCACTCAGAAAACAACAGGCCAATCAGAAGAGAGGCTCATGAATATTAATTAGATGGGCCAAAATCGACCTGTTTTTGACAGAGCTCCTAAAAAAGGAGCTGTAAAAATATATTGAGATGGATTTTGGCACTTATACCGCAAATATATATTCTTAAGGACATCAACAACTAAAATAAACCCCCAGAAATGTGTACAATATGGGACCTTTAAGAGCTCTGTCGACAAAACGCAATTCGCACTCAGTAATCAGCACAGTCAAAAATACCTTGTGAAAAAGGCGATTGTACAGGTTGGGAGAAACATAACAGACTAAACAGTAAAGATATAAACTTACCTTGAACAGTGTCCTTCTTTAAGACCATTGATGAATGTTGCGAACTGCTTTCTGTTCGAAATTAGACTGCGTAGTGCGTTGAAGCCCATACGGAAGTGCAATATATTCACATACATGTGAAACACTGTTGAATATATTGAAATATATTTTCAAAATATATTTTCCAAATGCATAAAATTTCTAACTAAAAATGTTATGCTCATGTTGCATGTAAAAATATATGTACATATGTGTGACAATATATTTCATGTTTCATGTTATTTTAAGCCTAGAAAATATTATACATTATATAAAATTTGCCACATATACAAGAGCACCAGAAGCAAAAAAATAAATAAATAAAAAGGGGTATATATACCGGGGGACCTCTTTGAAATACATTTGGGCTAGTTTTGGGGAGCAATGAAGTGGATTTTGCGCTCTCTCTCTCTCGTTTCCGTTTCCGGTGCGAGTGGACGGGTGTGTGAGGCTGAATGGCTTGACTGTGAGAAGTGAATGTGAGTACTTTTCTTCTTTTTTTCTCTCTGCTTTGTAGGATTAGTTTAGTAATTGGAGTTTTTCGTGGTGTTATTGTTGAGTTGGGCCGTGTGTGCTGCTGTTGCTATAGGCAGTATGGCGGCCCCGCGATCGCAAATTTTAAGCTCCCTCACACGGCGTCACGGAGTGAAAGTGGCGTCCGCGGTGACTGTAGAGGAATGTTTTTTGGCTGCAGGTGAAATGGTGGGACATGAGCATGTATTGTCGGCCTCTAGAATGAACAGTGCCGTAGTAATCTTTCTTAGTTCAGTTGAAAAAGCTAACGAGCTAGTTGAAACCGGCATTGTTGTGGGTGAGAATTTCACTCCGGTACTCCCGCTTTCTATGCCGTCTAAGAAAGTGTTATTATCGAACGTCCCTCCGTTTGTCAGTGATGAAACTTTAGTTAATATTATGTCACGGTACGGTAAAGTTGTATCACTGATTAAGATGATTCCAGTTGGATGCAAGTCTCCGTTGTTGAAACATGTGGTGTCTTTTAGACGCTATCTGTTCATGATCTTAAAAGATGATGAAGAGATTGATTTGTCACTTCGCCTCAAAGTAGAGGATTGTGATTATATTATTTATGTCACAACAGAGAAAATGAAGTGTTTTAGGTGTGGAGAAACAACACATTTAATTCGTTCTTGTCCTAACAAAGTCAATGATGATAGTAAGAAAAATGTGAATGAGACTGTTAAACCGGTATAGTTTGCGGTTTCCATCTGGGACACATGCAGGGCATGAAAAGTGATCCACACCACTGAGCTTCTCTTTTTCATGGCGACAATATGTCCATTCCAAAAATGATTTTTGGAATGTTTTGCCACAAATTGTACTGCTCTAGTAGGTGAAAAAAAAACATTAAATTATTGGGGGGTAAGAAGTTGTTTATTTATAAAGATGCAATTCGAAGTATTTTTACCCGCCCAAATGTCCGTGACCTATGCTCTAACATCTTAATAAACGCTTGTCTTGATAGACCAGGGGCCTATACCATGATGGTAGTTCAACAAATTCAGAGTTACAGGATTAATTTCGAGTTGACAAATCTAAACCACTTCAATCCGGCTTTGTTGGTACCATGATGCTGATCATCAACTTTCTTTGTCAACTCTGGTTTTGATCCTGAGTTTGTGGAGCACATGCACATGAATGTGTGACATCAGTGGCAAACAGCCAATCACAAGCCTTGGTTGAATGTTAACGAGTTAGCTAAAGTTTAAGAGATTGAAGAATATGATGAATTTAAATGCATTTAAACTGAAAAAAAAAAAAAATACTTGTTTATAAAAGAGTACAAATAAAATAAATTATAGTGCTCTATCAGTGCACTCACAAGTGAAATGTGTTAAGTATATATATATATATATATATATATATATATATATATATATATATATATATATATATATACGTATGTATATGTGTATGTATATACAGTTGCATTCAAAATTATTCAACCCTCCAGAGACTGCAGTAGTTTACAAATACAAGGTTTTCTGAAGATCCAGGACTTTAAAAAAAATTGCATCTATAACCAATTACTGGCATATTTAAAGTGATAATGTCAATATAATGTAATGTGTTTGAGTTATAGGATTTTTCAATAACACAGCTATGTCATAATTAAACCCCTGTTTAACATTGCTGTTTTTTTAGTCACTTATTTGTATGGTGGGTAACAAAATTGTCTTAAAACATAATTAAGCCTTTAGAAACACTATTAGAAAACAAAATTAGCTTGAGCTGTTACACATACATATAGTTAGCCCATGCATGTGCTGAACTTTTAGTAGCTAATATGACAAAGTCAACACAGCTCTCACAAAAGCTATAGAGAAACTACAGAGAATAAATAATTGTATTACTTTAGAAAGTCTAAGGTTATGTGAAGATTTCCAAGGCATTAAAGGTTCCCAGAGACACAGCTGGCAGCCTTATTCCTTAGTTTAAAATGTGTTGTACCAGAAAACCTTTGAAGGTGTTGAACAAAAAAGCACAATATCATAAAATGTTTGATCAGAACAGCAGAGGAAAAACCTGCAATGTACAACCAAAGACTTGTAAGATGACCTGACGAAAGGAGGAAAAACATTTCAATGGACTGTATAAGAAGAACACTAGACAATTATGGCCTTCGTGTTGAGACATCTTGCCGAATACCACTCTTGACCAAGAAGAACAAAAAGGCTGATGTGAACATGTTAAAATTAATTTAGATAGACATGAGGAGTTCTGCTAGAATGTTTTATAGAGTGATCTGACTAAACTGGAACTTTTTGGACCTATGGATCAGTGGTATGTCTGGTGCAAAAAAGGCAGAACTTATGAGCAGAAGAACACCATCTTCATCGTCAAACTTTGGGGTGGACCAGTCCTGTTAGAGGGGTGTTTTATTGTAGCAGTAAGTAGAAACCATGGCCGTATGAAGAATATCATGGATTCTTTGAAGTATCAGGCCATTTTTCAGGCAAGAATTGTGATGCCTTTGGTGCAAAGACTAAAGCTGATGATCAGTGGACTTTCCTGAAGGGCCATCATCCCAAAGTATACATCCAAAAATGTATGCTTGGTTCAAGGATCAGACATTGAATGTACTTTAGTGGCCTGTTCAGTCTCCAGATTTAATTCTTGTTGAAAATATTTGGCTGAATTTGAAGAAAGAAGTGGCAAAGTGAAAACTATAGATTATGAGTGATCTGAAAGCTTTTACAGCCGAGGAATGGGCAAAGATTGCAGTAGAGAGGTGACGCTTCAAAGCACTAACAGGAGGCGTTTATTGGCGGTTTTAAAGAATAAATTCTGCATCAAATCTGACTTTTAGGGATTGAATAATTTTGAACATGAACATTTGGAACCAATTAGATTTTTTTTTAATTCATCAGCTTCTGTTTTCAGAATGACTCAAATGTGTATTTATACATTTCTCTAATAGTGTACTGATGCCTTTGTTGAGTTGCTTTTACAAAATTGTGTTCTCTGCTGGTCAATGGGGTTGAATAATTTCGATTGCAACTATATATATATATATATATATATATATATATATATAATTTTAAATAAATGCTTCATAATAACTCTTAAACTAAAATTGCTTGTGTGTAATGGATTAATAATTATATAAATCATATAAAATAACTATAAGTAATTATCATTAAAGCCAGACCATTGTTTTTCAAAATTTTATTTACTAATTATTTTTTTTACTAGTGACCTTTAATTTTCCAAGAAACTAGGGGAGTGACTTTTTTTGTGTCCAATGTCAGTTTTAGATCTTTAATCCAGAACATAACCTGCCCTGGAGCAGGTTAGCCGTGGAGTATAAGTTACTATGGCAATGAATGCTGCTAAAAGCCAAGCCACTTTCATGGTACCTAAAACCCAGGATTGGTGCAAACTAAACTGAAACTTACCTGGCTAGCCAGCTAATCTGGCTTCATGGTACAGGCCCCTGGTGCAGTGACTTTAAACTGCTCAAAAGATATGAAGAGGTCAATCTGATACACTGTATGAAATGCAACAGAGCCTGGCCAGTAACCATTCTGGAAAAGGTCCTGCAGTTCAGGTGTCCAGGATTTGTGGCAAGTAAGGCATCTCCACAAAGGCAAATAGAGGTCATAGCAACCTACAATGCAATCCAAATAACATACAATGACAACCTTGAATAATAACAAAAAAAAAATGGCTTAAATACTTTTAGTTTTTTTGGGGAGTACATACCATTTATGTTAATGAGTTTTACTAATCGTCCAGCACTTACAGACATGTTTTGATGCTCACAAACACAAATATTCTGAGGCTCGTAGATGGGTAACAAACATGCTAAAGAAAAGTAAAAACATATTAATACTGTCTTACTAATACTTATGTATTTATAAGTAAGTGTTGCTTACCTTGCTCACATATTGTTTGTTGGCCATTGATGTCTTTGATGATACTTGATGGAGAGATGGGTCGAAAGAAATTTTCCAAAAAAGACCTTGCAGAACAAGGTGCTGGTGAGTGGACACATCACAGCTGTCACAGTAATGTGGTTTAGGCAAACAGTCCTTGCACCGTATCACTGCTGCTTTCACTCTGCAGTGATCACAAGTTAGGCAATCTACCCTCTCTGAGGCAAGCGAGCAATCCAATAGTGTTTGTCTTGCCTCAATCCAATGATTTTCAGACACTATTTGTCTTAAAGTCCAGTTGTGAGATGTAGACACACTTTTCTCAGAAGTAAGAGCATTGTGGAGCTGCTGTAACTGTATATCTTGAAAGACAAAAGAATATAAGAAAAAAAAAATGTTAATAATCTCATTGTACTACAATGATAAAGAAACTCCTGATGAGATTAAGGTATTTTGTAACATACCAATAGCAAGCTGTGTATGAGTGCCTATATCTGAAGAATCATAATTCATTGAAGACTCAGTGTCACTTGTAGTTACTGGAATAAATTACAAGCATTTGTTGGTTAAGCCATTTTGTATATTTGAAATGTTCTTTTTTGAGTTTTTTTTAGCACTTCTCTACTAAAGTAACACAGCTGGCTTACCAGGATCAATCAAAGTTTGGTTGCTTGTTAATGCATGGACCACTGCAGCTCTGGATTTACCTGTACAGTGATAAGGCTCTATAAGATTTGTGAGCCATGACAATTAAGATGAAAAAAAACAACAACATGACATTATCACTTGCCTCCTTTTCCTTGTTTGACTTCCTTTTTGAATATACCAAGAGACCTTTTATGTCTCTCTTTTTCCATCTGATCCTTGGAATGTCTTTCTTTTTCTTTTTGGGTCGTGATTTAGGAGCAGTCTCCTCCTAGCCATAATGATAAGAACATCTTCGTAACCAGAAGGAGGGGAGGGGGCAGAACTGCCTACACCAGGGGTGCCATCTCCATTCCTGGAGATCGACTTTCCTGCAGAGTTAAGTTCTGACCCTAATCAAACACACCTGTCTGTAATGAACAAGTGCTCCTTGAGATCCTAATTAGCTGGTTCAGATGTGTTTGGTCAGGTTTGGAGCTGAACTCTGCAGGAAAGTCAATCTCCAGGACCAGGGTTGAGGACCGCTTACAGTATAAACAGTATCACTGTTATTAAACAGTTTGAGAAATGGTTTTCTACCTGCAACTCTTGCAAATCAGCCATCATTTCTTCAAGGTCAAGTTGTAATTCCTTTTCATCTTCTGCAGCTGGATCAGGCAAATCATTGCTGGCCATTGTTCTGACGAAGTAGACAGTGTAAAATGAAATTACAGAATGCTTAATTTTGTACAATGCTTACATCTGTCTACATTTACTGATCTATAACAAAGAACATTTATATATTTAACGTTAGTTATAAGTTAAAGTTGAATTAATTCAGTCGATCGTTTTACCCCGTTTTATCATCGATACGTTTCACTGAGTACATAACAAGACCACCTGACCTAAACGTACTATTTTTACGTTCTGGCAAAGTTAATTATTGCTTCCCACATTATTTGATATCTGAATATATGTTTGACTTGCATTTAACTCATTCCCGGTAACTTAGTGTGGCAACAAACGACAGTCTGGTTGAATAACAGTTTGTCAACTAATTTTGTGCAATTTGGCTCATAACCGGTCATATGCCCGTAAATCCCAAACTTTTAATTTCGGTAAAACACAGAAAACTACAACATACAAATACATTTATTATCGTTAATTATTCTGTTAGCGGTGCAATATGCTAACGTACATTTTCGGTAAACAACTTACCTCAGCCAAAGTCGCTTTTTATCTAATGTAGGCCTAGTCTTTGCCTTGGCGAAGTGCGATGTTACACCCTGAAAGTAAGAACACCGCATGTTTATCCTCAGACACGCATCCTTGGCTCCTCAAAAGCTTGGAATTAATGAATTAATATTAAAATGTATGTACACTGAGAAGACCATATCATTTAACGATATTGTCTGCTTTCTAACCTGTAATAAACATGCATTTGAAAAAATTAAACCACTTAGCGCCTCTAGTGGACGTTTCACCCGAAAAGTGCAGCGAATTGTACCTGGAGATACGTATTTCAGGTTCTGCAGAAATGTAGGCAGAGTCACGTATTTCCAATGAGCCTGGGTTGATTTTAGCACATTGTTTAAAGAAGTCCCCAGTGACGCTGTATTTAGATGCTACAGGCAGTGTCATCTCCAGTGTACCGAATCAAAAAATGAGAATACTGTACAATGCTCTGACCTTACCAGGAAGAGGAAGAGATGCCCACTATTGCCAGTTAGCAAAATGTCTTCTAAACATTCTGTGCCCCTTATTGAAACTGTCCACTTATTCCACTGTGTAAATACATTGTGTAGAGACAGATTACAGCTGGTCTCTAATGCAAGCAGTTCTTCTGTCTGTCAACAAAGAATCAGTACTTGCATACCTTTAAAGTGTGCAATCAATCTGCAAAATGATCAGACCAGAGATCAGATCTAAGACCATTTTGTATCTGTGCGCGGCACACGTAATTGAAGCCGTCTCTGCTTTTCACAGGAAAACCAGTGATAAAGGCTTGGAAACCTTTGCTATGTGTGGTCGATGCCGTGGAGATCTTCAAGGCCCTGTGTTTTGCACTGCTTTCATGATACGTCACTGCTAGTGTATCAAGCATTGTAGTATATTTGCAGGACATAATAGATTTCCCAAACTAGGAAGTTGATGAAACAGCATCTATTACAATCAATGGTGGTTCTCCTTACAGTAGACTCTTCCAAAACATCTTTGATTCCGTTCTGAACACTTTGGAAGAGGAAACAGATGAGGAATGCCAACCAAATACATACTACTGCCCAGGTAAGGCAAGGCAAGGCAAGTTTATTTATATAGCACATTTCATACACAATGGTAATTCAAAGTGCTGTACATAAAAAGGAATTAAAATCACAATAGAACATCACATCACATAAAAAAGCATAAAAATTTAAAATAATAATAAGATGATTTAAATTGATTTTAAAATTAATTAGCACAGTAAGATGATTATACATAAAATAATGCAGTCTGTTCAGACGTAGCACAGTGCTCATTCAATAAATGCACAATTGAACAGATGAGTTTTGAGTCTGCATTTAAATGTGGCTAATGTATTAGCACATCTGATCTCTTCTGGAAGCTGATTCCAACTGCGGGCAGCATAATACTTAAATGCGGATTCCCCTTGTTTTGTGTGAACCCTTGATATTACTAACTGACTCGATCCTAGTGATCTGAGTTGTCTGTTAGGTTTGTATTCAGTGAGCATATTTGCAATGTATGCAGGTCCTAGGCCATTGAGTGCTTTATAAACAAGTAAAAGTACTTTAAAATCTATCCTAAACATAACTGGAAGCCAGTGTAAGCACCTGAGGACTGGTGTGATATGCTCTGATTTTCTGGTTCTAGTCAGAATCCTGGCAGCAGTGTTCTGTATGAGCTGCAGCTGTCTAATGGTCTTCTTGGGAAGGCCGGTGAGGAGACCATTACAATAGTCCACCCTGCTGGTGATAAAGGCATGAACAAGTTTCTCCAAATCTTGACAGGAAACAAAACATCTAATTCTTGCAATGTTTTTGAGATGATAGTATGCTTATTTAGTTACTGCTTTGACATGGCTACTGAAACTGAGGTCTGACTCCAGAATCACACCAAGATTCTTGACTTGATTTTTTGTTTTTTGACCCCTAGCATCAAGGTACACATTTACCTTATGAACTTCATCTTTGTTACCAAATGCAATGACTTCCGTTTTCTCCTTGTTTAACTGAAGAAAGTTTTGGCACATCCAACTGTTAATTTCATCAATGCATTGGCAGAGAGAGTCAATGGGGCTGTAGTCATTTGGCGATAAGGCTAGGTAAATCTGGGTATCATCTGCAAAGCTGTGCTATGCAATTTGGTTCTTTCTCATTATTTGACTTAGTGGGAGCATATACAGGCTGAACAACAGCAGCGCTAGAATTGAGCCTTGTGGGACTCCGCATGTCATGGACGTCCACTTAGACTTATGTTCTCCTATACTTACGTAATAACCTCTCCCTTCTAAGTATGACCTGAACCATTTGAGAACCATCCCAGAAAGCCCGACCCAGTTTTCCAGTCTATCAAGAAGAATGTTATGATCGACAGTGTCGAACGCAGCACTGAGATCTAGTAATACCAGCACTGATATTTTGCCAGAATCTGAATTTAGGCGAATATCATTTATTATCTTTATGAGCGCTGTCTCTGTGCTATGATGTTGTCTGAAGCCAGATTGGAAATGGTCCAGGTATCTATTTGAGTTTATGTAGTGGTTCAGCTGATTAAAAACAACCTTTTCAATAATCTTACCTATGAAAGGAAGATTTGATATTGGTCTATAGTTGCTCAATATGGTGTTATCAAGATTTCTCTTTTTCAAAAGGGGCTTAACAACTGCAGTTTTCAGTGAGTTTGGAAAAGTCCCAGAAAGAAGTGAGGTGTTCACCACTTCTAAGAGATCTGCTTCCAAACAGCTAAGCACACTTTTGAAAAAAGATGTGGGAAGTGTGTCAAGGTAGCAGGTTGACGATTTGAGGTGCTGTACTGTTTCTTCCAAAATGTTGCTATCGATTGCTTCAAAAGTAGACATAGTGACTTCTTTTTGAGATTGCGGTCGAATCTGTCTGATCTCTGCATAACTTGAGGGTGTGCTGATTGTCTTTCTGATATTATTGATCTTCTCAGAAAAGCCACATCCGCTCAGCTTTTCTGCATTGTCTTTTCATACTCTGTACTGCTGTTGATTTTCTCCACGATGATTTCTGTCTGCCTGACATCTTTCTGATTTTCACAGGTGCGATGTCATCAATGACATTCTTAACTTTTGAGTCAAAGGACTCCTGGAGAAGATCAACAGAGTCTGCAGAAATTAACCTAAATTAACCTAACCCTAAGCTCTCACAGGAGGAGGAGGAGGGCGAGCTGGACCCACAGGTTTTGGTGGTTGTGGTGCCCGCCGTTTTTTAGTTGATAACTGGGGGCTTGCAGCAAAAGAGTGGGAGAGTCTGGTTCCAGCATATACCAGTTCCTCCATTTTCTGTGAGAAGCTTAAAAGTGGAGATGCTGGAGAGAGGGATAATGTGTCTGGTGAATGGAGCTCTGGCTCTGGTGTTTCCGGTGGCTGAAATATGTTGTCCTGGCTTCCCTGACTGTTTACCAGAAAGTCGTCCTTTGGTGCTGAGTCTTGGAGCTGTTGTAATACGTCACAGTCTGTCTGTGATGAGCTCTGTGGGCAGGGCTCAGCCAGGAAAGTGTCCATAAGCAGTGCTTGTTGTGGCTGTGTGGCGATGTCAGTGTCCTTGTGGGTTGTGTTGACAACATGATGAATCTGAGGCTGATAAGATGTCCTGTCATCACGCATACATTGTCCAAGTGTGTGTGTGCCATTCATGTTGGGTGGACTGGCACATTCTACTGATGGATGCCGGAGTGAAAAATAGATATTGTCCTTTAGCACTCTCGCACCAAGTTTGTTTGGGTGGAGGCCGTCCAGTTTGAACAATTGTCTATGGCCCCAGAAAAGGTTGAAGTTGTCAATGAAGTTGACTCCTTTTAGACTGCAGGTTCTTTGTAGCCAGGTATTCAGTCCAAGAAACCGTGAAAACATGTTAGTTCCCCTTGCTGGGAGTGGTCCACTGATGAACGACTGAACTCTTCGAAGTGTTTCAATGAGTTCACCAAAATCCTTCTTTAGGAGCTCTGACTGCTCTTTCCGAATATCGTTCTTTCCCACATGGATGATGATTCAATTTGCAGTCTTGTGTTTCATTAGAATGTTCCGAAGTTCCTTGTTCACATCAGAGATGGTTGCTTGAGGACAGCAGCATGTAATTGTAGTTCTGCTACTTATATTTCTGATAATAGAGTCACCCACTATCAGAGTCTTGGGCTCGGCTGCGCTCTGAGCTGAGTGCCGCTGTCTGCTCGACCTTGCGCGCCTGTTTGTAGCAATGTTAGCAGCTGGCTGATACGATTCATGTTCAGTCACATTTGGGGATTCCTCACCCACATTCATTAATGCTTCAAATCTGTTTTCAAGCGGTATAGGGGGTGGTAAAACACTAACCCTATCTGGAGTAGAGGATGATATCGCAGCAATACGAGATACTCTTGACAGTCTAATGTTTCGAGTGTCTTTGGGTCTCGCTCCCTGTTTTTGCCATCGATTTGTGTGTTGATCAGTTTTGGCTTGTTCCTCTACACTTATAAAATGTCGATATTGACTAGATTCACAGGACTCACCGGCTGTATGCTGAGGGGGTCTGTGATGATGATCTTCTGTGTGTTCCGCCTGTTTTGGAAGTCCAGCAAGTAACTTTGTTTCTAAAACCACAATCCTTTGTAAAAGTCTGTGGCAGTTTGTGCAGCAAGTAGATTCCAGAAGAGGCATTTTCTTTCTTGTCTGTTGAAAGTAGGAAGCTGTGTTTTCCCGTCTCTGGAATGTAAGCTGCTGGGAGTGGGAGGCAAAAAGTCTTCTTTTTCGTAATGTTTGAATCAAAAATGTGTTGTCTGAGCACTGTGCTGATCTGCTGAAGTTAAAATCTTAGAAAAATCAGAGAAAAGTTCATAAGCAGGGAGCAAAGCACGGAGCAGTAAGCAAGAGCGTCTGAACAGTAGCAAAGCCGGAAAATCAGCCATATCCATTATCCTGCTGTGGAGCATTGACATCATCAGTAACTCTCCAGCCGGATGCCTGTAAATTTTCTCCTGTTGAGACATATACATGATATGACCTACATTAGTGTTGGGGCAGCAAGTTTTACAGTTTCAAGACTATGATTAGAATTAAATACAGAGATCTCTTGCTCTCTAAAATTTGCAATGGCTGGAATCCAGTGACAACCACAGCCTGAAATGTCTGTCTTGAAAGGTATTATGAGTGCATCACAATTTAGAGCCCTCTCAGCTGCACGAAACTGCAAAACTGGAACAAAGTCCTCAAGTGCAGGTAATTGGTAAAGGTATGTGGACACACATAAAATTGAGTCTGACATCCTTTTCTGCTGAATGAACGCTGCAATAGTCTGCTCAATTGTTTCTCCTTCAAGCCACATCTTTGGAGACAGACACTGACTTCTGAGTAAGACTTTGGACACTTTCAGTATGCATCCAAGGAGCAAATGGAGGCCTCTGTTTTGCTTGCCATGGGTCCTTTAGAAAGTTGTGGTGATGTTTCAGACAGGCTACCTATGTCTGAAAACTGGTGAGTGTCGTCATCTTTTCTAGCACCAGGCTTAGGCAGATCAATTGCATCATTACTGTGATTGTGCTCTGTGTCCTTTCCTTTTCAGGATCCACAGAAAGTGATAGAGTGTTACAGACAGAATAGTCAAAGTCATTTGAACGTGGTGGCACCTTAGACAGATCCATTACATCATAGGTGTCACTGTTCTCTTCATCTCCTCCCCTTTTCAGGATCCATGGAAAGTGATGGAATGGTGTCCACCAAGGAGTCAGGCATGGAGGAGAGGAATTAATCTGGTGCCGGATTGACTAAATAATCATAGTCTTTTGTTCATGCTTTTTTCCGTCCAGATTTCCTCTCATTGCTTCTCCCTCTCTTTCTGATCAATGAGAGGCTGTATGTTTGCTTAGTAGCTAAAGGAAGCCCAGTAGCCATTTCCACTGCAAGTATGTGGTAGCATTTGCCAGTGCTGGGCATGTGCACCATTTGTGGTATTCCTGACAGCAAGTTTCATCTGAGGGACTTTTTTCAACAAAAACTCGCAATGCTGCATTTAGACTTACAAGACCCATTTCAGTGACTATTTTGGCCAAGAATGCCTGAGATGACAGGAGTCTAGCTCTTACATGGCTCTTTTTCTATAGTGGACTTGACCCTCTTGATAATATCTTCCAAAGGAAGAAAAGGGGGCTTTTGCAAATCTTTCACTGCTGTACATGGATTTTGCTAGGTTTCATAATTGCCCAAGCCACATTTATGACTGCATGTAGTACAGTGAGAGAACCATACCGTCCACTGCAAGTCCCTGCCATTCATTTTTATTTTTTATCATTTTGTTCATGCTCTCACTAACATTGTTCGTTGGGGTTTTGTCTTTGAATGCAGTAAACTGTTTTTTTGTAATATGAAGCTGTGTTTTCACAAACATCTGCTTTCAGATGCTGGTCAAAGTAGGACAAGAATTCCTTTGACCATACTTGGGCAAATGCATGGTAACGGGCCTCACATTCACCTGGAGAGGTGTAAACAATCAGCTGTTCAACATGGTCTTTCAGTACCTTTACATCATCCCTTTTCCCCTCATGTCCCTTTACCCAGTGTTCTACATCTCGCAAGATGTGGATGTGGCAAAACACTATGCTTAGCATAAGCAGCCACAATTCCTTTTTCCCTGTCAACTGTAACTGGCATTTCTTTGAATTTTGTGGAATCCATTCCAAGCTTTCCTAAAATATCAGTCAAAAACTTCTCATGATTTTGCGTAAATTCTGTTCATGTAGCATAAAGCCAACTGGATACACTGGGTCGTTGACCAGTGCAGTGTTTCTCATAGCCAGAATAGACACAAAAAAATTTCCCATCTCAAATGTACTGTCATAGCTGATGATTTGAGGGTATCCAAATTTCACTGATTCCTCTAAATTGGCACATGCTAAATCAACAATGTCTGGCATGCCTGCAAAAACAAGAAGGTCCGGGAAAGTTGTAATATCCCAAATAAAACCTGGCAGCTGATATGCCAATTCATGGAGACCAAACATTTCATCATGTGAAATTCTTTCTTAACATCTCTGGGCATACACAGTGTTCTGGACTTGCTTTAGGTTCCGTCGGCAATTTACTGGCATTTGCTCCTGATCATTGGTGCTTGATTTAGCAGGACAGCCTTATAAATGTTAGAAGGAGTTTGCCCTTGGTCATTAAGGAGTATGTCAGAGAACACCTGTTTTTGGTGGGAATAAATGTTCTATTTGTTTTGGCATTTCCATGCTTCAGTGGGACATATGCAGGTCATCCCCATGTAGTGTATTAAATAGAAGTCTGCAGCCAACTGTTTGTCATCCATTACTAGAGAGTAAATGCTCTTTCTGTAAACTGGGGACCCTTTATCACATTGGGGAGTTCTGATGTGATAGTATCGTTTCAGAACCTTTCCTCCATATTTTTTGATTTTGATATATGATATTAGAACCCTTTTGTTTCCACATCATTTGGTCGTACCGAAAGTCCATGTTAGAATCATCAGACTTTACACTTTTAAAATGAAAGATATCCCCACCTTTTGGATGCAGTGGTGGTTCTGTAGAAATTAAATCTTTGTAGCATTCAGTATTACTAAGAATTGCTTCTGCTTCCTTCAGCGTAAACTCTGTTTGTTTTTGCATTAACGCCAATCAATACAATGTTTGTGTGTATACTGTGCAGCTCTGGGGCCCATTTCAATAAGAGGGTTCAACCAACTCGGAGTTTAAGCTTGAACTCTGAGTTGACTTACCGAGAGATTAAAAACTCAGAGTTTTTGGTTTCAGAACAGCGGATCTGAGTTAGGTCAATCAACTCTGAGTAGACTAATTTAGAGTTAATCGTGCACACCATGACTATAAAAAGCCATCATCAATGGAGCGCAGATATTACGAGTCACCATGGCAACATCTGAAAAAAAAAGAGATCTGCATTTTTTTAACTTGATGTGCTCATGCAAAGTTATAGCAAATATGAGCATATATTTAAAAATAAAAGCAACACCACTGCATCGGTGAAACAGAGACAGCGTGGGAAAACATAGCTGCTCAAGTTAATGCGTAAGTTCACATTTAAAATATTTAACTATTTAGGTATAATTAAAAAAATAAGTAATGTAATGTGTGGCGTTTATTGTCTTTTTACAGGAAAGAGTGGGGAATTGGCCGTAATTGCATTAAATTACATAAAATAGGCTACTGCATAATTTCTACACCAAATTTGACAAAACAAGAATGCATATAACCTTAATTTAATGTTCAGTCATGTTTAATTTAAGGTTCCCACTTTCACACACATTGATCAGTTTAAGATGAAGAGTTTTTAAAAGATTTCACTAGTTCGCTTTTGCATATAATAAACAGCGTAAAGTTAAGCGTGTTTGGCATGCTGTCCGGGAGAGGGCTCCGAGCTCGGTAGTCATTCCCGAGCCCGGGGCACTCCCCCTGCCCGGGGAGAGGGGTCCGAGCTCGGCCTTTGGCCCGAACCCAATAGCGCTCCCCCCTTTTCTGCAGGAGAAAAAGAAAAAAAAGGGGGGGTGGGAGGGATGCTGGAATCAGAGATAGCTGAAGGTAGGACTGCTTGGTTATTTAAAGGAACTGTAGTAATTGGATAGGGAGAGTGGCTGGTTAGGTAGTGATTGCTGATGATGAATTGGCCGTGTTAATTATCTGCGCGAGCTCCTCCTGAAATTTGTTAATGAAACATCACTTCACTAGTTCGCTTTTGCATATAATAAACAGCGTAAAGTTAAGCGTGTTTGGCATGCTGTCCGGGAGAGGGCTCCGGCCTTTGGCCCGAACCCAATAGCGCTCCCCAAAAATGCAAGATAACTGCAGGACAGCAGCCAGGTGGCCCCCCAAAAAAGGCTTAACTTGTGCTGGAGGGATGCTGGACGATTAGCGGCTGGGAAGCGCGGGAGGAGCTGCTGCGGGCCCTGCAAGGGAAGGAAGCAGAGAAAACCTTAAGTGGGATGGCATTCAGAGAAAATGAAGAATGGCGTTCTCTTGGGGGTAGGTACTGCTGCGGCGTAGGAGAGAAATGCTAGGTGCTCTGGGATGGGTGGGTTTTGCTGGGTTAGAGAAGATTGAGCGGGCATTGCTGCTGCGTGGGAAGATAAGCGGGGCGCTCTAGTCAGAGCGGGCATTGCTGCATAAGCGGGGCGCTCTAGTCAGAGCGGGCATTGCTGCGTAAAGGGGTAAGTGGGGCGCTCGAGCGTGAGCGAGCATTGCTGTGGCATGGGGAATAAGCGGGGCGCTCGAGCGTGAGCGGGCATTGCTGCAGTGTGGAAAATATGAGCGGGGACTGCAGCAAGAGCAGGCATAGCGGTGCGTAAAAGGAGTAAGCGGGGAGCTCGAGCGTAAGCGGGCATGGGGAAATAAGCGGGGCGCTCGAGCGTGAGCGGGCATTGCTGCAGTGTGGGAAAATGAACGGGGACTGCAGCAAGAGCAGGCATAGCGTTGCGTAAAGGGAGTAAGCGGGGAGCTCGAGCGTAAGCGGGCATGGGGGAATAGCGGGGCGCTCGAGCGTGAGCGGGCATTGCTGCAGTGTGGGAAAATGAGCAGGGACTGCAGCAAGAGCAGGCATAGCGGTGCGTAAAAGGAATAAGCAGGGAGCTCGAGCGTAAGCGGGCATGGGGAAATAAGCAGGGCGCTTGAGCGTGAGCGGGCATTGCTGCAGTGTGGAAAATATGAGCGGGGACTGCAGCAAGAGCAGGCATAGCGGTGCGTAAAAGGAGTAAGCGGGGAGCTCGAGCGTAAGCGGGCATGGGGAAATAAGCGGGGCGCTCGAGCATGAGCGGGCATTGCTGCAGTGTGGGAAAATGAACGGGGACTGCAGCAAGAGCAGGCATAGCGTTGCGTAAAAGGAGTAAGCGGGGAGCTCGAGCGTAAGCGGGCATGGGGGAATAGCGGGGCGCTCGAGCGTGAGCGGGCATTGCTGCAGTGTGGGAAAATGAGTGGGGACTGCAGCAAGAGCAGGCATAGCGGTGCGTAAAGGAATAAGCGGGGAGCTCGAGTGTGAGCGGGCATGGGAAAATAAGCGGGGCGCTCGAGCGTGAGCGGGCATTGCTGCAGTGTGGAAAAATGAGCGGGGACTGCAGCGAGAGCAGGCATAGCGGTGCGTAAAAGGAATAAGCGGGGAGCTCGAGCGTGAGCGGGCATGGGAAAATAAGCGGGGCGCTCGAGCGTGAGCGGGCATTGCTGCAGTGTGGGAAAATGAACGGGGACTGCAGCAAGAGCAGGCATAGTGGTGCGTAAAAGAAGTAAGCGGGGAGCTCGAGCGTAAGCGGGCATGGGGGAATAGCGGGACGCTCGAGCGTGAGCGGGCATTGCTGCAATGTGGGAAAATGAGCGGGGACTGCAGCAAGAGCAGGCATGGCTGTGTGTCAAGGAAATGAGCGAGGAGCTCGAGCGTGAGCGGGCATGGGGAAATAAGCGGGGCGCTCGAGCGTGAGCGGGCGTTGCTGCGGCGTGGGAAAATAAGCAGGGGTTGCAGCGTAAGTGGGGCGCTCGAGCATAAGCAGGCAAGCGGCGGCATGGAAAAATTGAGCGGGGGCTGCGGTGGGAGCGGGCGTTGATGAGCGTAAGGGAATAGGCGGGGCACTCAAGTATGAGTGGGCATTGCTGTGGCGTAGGAAAAATAAGCGGGGCGCTCGAGGGTAAGCGGGCATTGCTGCAGCGTGGGAGAAATGAGCGGGACGCTCTAGCAAGAGCGGGCATTGTTGTAGCTTGGGAAATTAAGCGGGGGCTGCAGCGAGAGCGGGCATTGCAGTGCTTAAATGGAATAAGCGGGGTGCTCGAGTGTGAGCGGGCATAGGGAAATAAGCGGGGTGCTCGAGCGTGAGCGGGCATAGGGAAATAAGCGGGACGCTCTAGCAAGAGCGGGCATTGTTGCAGCTTGGGAAATTAAGCGGGGGCTGCAGCGAGAGCGGGCATTGCAGTGCGTAAAGGAATAGGCGAGGCGCTCGAGTGTGAGCGGGCATTGCTGGGTCATGGGGAAAAAAGCGGGGCGCTCGAGCATGGGTGGGCATTGCAGTGGCAAGGGAAATTGAGCGGGGCGCTCGAGCGTGAGCGGGCACTGCTGTGGCGTGGGAAACTAAGCTGGGCGCTCTAGAAATAGCGAGCGTTGCTGCGGCGTGGGAAACTATGCGGGGGTTGTAGCAAGAGCAGGCGTTGCAGTGCGTAAGGGAATAGGTGGGGTGCTCGAGCGGGCATTGGTATGGCATGGGGAAATAAGCTGGGCGCTCGAGCCTGAGTAGGTGCTGCTGTGGCGTGTGGGAAAGTAGTTGCTGCGCCTATGCGAAATGAATGGCTGGAGAAGTTATCGGCTGGGATACCAGAGAGAAGCATGTCTCAGGGGGTGGTTTACGGGAATATCAGCTCTGAATAGGGAGGAACTGGAGTTGGGAGCGGGTCCGCCTCTGGAGCCAGCGATCTGAATTTCTGGAAAGCAAAGCGAGAAAGAGAGTCAGCGATTTGGTTCTTGAACCGGGGATGTGTTTAGCAGTTATTATGAATTGGTCACTAGCCGAAATCCAAATCAAGCGTCTTAGCAGGGGCATGAGGGCGGGGGAATGAAGAGAGAACTCTTCGAGCGGGGTGAGGCTGTTAATGCTTGGGAATGGGGAATTATGGGGAGATGACAGGTCGATGAACAGGCGTTTTTTGGCTGAGAATTTCCTGGTGGCTATGCCGATGGGGCTGACTTGAAAAATGGGGAAGGGGGGGGTGGGAAAGGGGCCGATCATGAAGTTGGACTCGATTTCCTTTTTGATCAGGTCGTCGACAACTTCAGGTTCGGTGAGGGCGGAGTTGAGATTTGGGCAGACGAGGCTTTGGGAGGGGAGACTTAGGATGCCGGGGTGGAAGCCGTGCGTGAGACCTGAAAGGACATAATCAGCAAAATGTGAATCAGGGTGATGTAATAATTCTGCAGACAAGCGAGAAACATTCACGGGAGACAATAAATATTTCTTCTGACTTTTATTCGCCGCCTTGTGGACGGGGCAGACTAGGCGGGCGTGAGCGCCGCCACAAAAATTGCAAACATGCATAAAGCGACAGTGCTGTCTCATGCATCTGCCGCTGTTAAAGTCAGCGCAGACCTGGCTGTTGGAGGCAGGTGTGCGGCGGCGAAGGGAGGGGGTGGCTGGGGTGTCCATGAGGTGTGGGACGTAGCTCGTGGACTTGGGCTGGGAGGGTTCGGGGCGGGGGGGGGTAGATGGATTGGTGAACGGGCAGCTGAGGGTGGGGTGAGAAAAGGAGCGGCAGACTGCGCACGAGATGTTACGGCAGCCCAGGAACACCCTATTGTGGAGCTCGGAGTCGAGAGCTCCCCAATAGGGACACTGGTTCCATTGAGCTACCCGGATGGCGCATTTGGCTGAAAACAGCTTGTGGTAAGTGTAGAAATGGGTGCCGCCATAGGACAGCGCGAGCTCAGCAACTATAGTGAGGTAATCGCTAAGCTCGCGCCTCCTATGGGGGAAGGCGGCGCAGATGACTTCCGCGTACCGGGTAAACGCTATGGTGAATTCTGCAAAGGAAAGGATACGTGACTGGGCGGGGGCAGAGCTTTTGAGGGTGACGGAAAAATCGCCGCAATTGATTTGGCGATCGGCAGGTGAAGGGAGAATGGGAGAGAGGAGGGAAAAAAGGTCCACGTCCGCGCCTGCTAGGATCTGTGATCTGATGGAGTTATGTACGGGGGGTGGTTCGTGGACCAGAGCGTTTGGAGGGGGCGGAAGGGGCGTGGCTGAGGTCAGCGAGAAAGCTGAACGGGTATGAGGCAGAGGAAAGGTGGCTGCTGGGACAGATAGCGGGGGATAGCCTGTGTTGAGGCCGTCCCGTGAGGCGAAAAATGGGGGGGGGGAAGCGAGGGAATGGCGGGAGCCGGAACCTGAGAAATTTGCTGCAGGCTCGTGTTAGGGAAAGCTGCTGAGGAGAGGGGGGGAAAGAGAGAGGGCATGGGAAGCACTGATGCTTGGGCCATGAGCGGGGGAATACTCGCGCTGTGGTCTGACAGCGGAGCTGCGGGCCATGGAGGTGGGAGGGGATTAAGGGAAAGGCGGGGCGGGAGCTGCTGGCGAAAATCAGCGGCTGGTGGGGGCGGGTCCCTGCCGCGACGGCGGCGGCGGCTTGAAGAGGCAGAGGCTGGCTCTTCGCTGGCGTGTGAAGCGATCTCCCGCCTGGGAGATCGAGGAGGAAGGCCGGAGCTGGTAGCTGCGGCGTGGCCCGAGCCGGGCGATGGCCTTTTGCTGCGCCTCGGCGTGGAGTATGGAGCGCCGCGGTCCGCGCGCGCTCTGCGAGCGGCCTTGGAGGGAGGCGTGGCTTTCGGTTTCTCCCTCGGTTGGAGGGATTCGTAGAGGCCGAGAAGCTCAGCTTTCGAGGCACGGCGGGGAGCGACGACGCCGGTGCTGGTGAGCGCCTTGCGGAGCCCCGCCACGGTCCATTTCCCCTTTGCTGGGGCGGAGGAGATGGCCGAAGCGTAGGATGACGCTGGCGAAGACACCTGACGCCTGGAAGGTGTTGGAGAAGGCGTGCTCTGGCGTCTAGGAGAGCGAGCAGCGGCGGGCTCGTTTGTGGGATCCTGCGGAGCGTTTGTGGGGTCCTGCGGAGCGCTGGTGGGCTCGACGGCAGGACTCTCGGAGTCCGTGGAGTAGTCCTCGGGAGGCGTTTGGGTCTCGGACATTATGCAGCAATGCTGGAATCAGAGATAGCTGAAGGTAGGACTGCTTGGCTATTTAAAGGAACTGTAGTAATTGGATAGGGAGAGTGGCTGGTTAGGTAGTGATTGCTGATGATGAATTGGCCGTGTTAATTATCTGCGCGAGCTCCTCCTGAAATTTGTTAATGAAACATCACTTAAAAGTGCACTTGTGTGTCTGCCTTTTTTATTGATCAAGTGGTAGAGGTTGATATGACATTTAGAATGTAAGCACTACTAAAAAACAGTTTTTAGAACAAGTAATAATCCCATCAATCTAGTTACAGTACATGTCCCTGTTGAAGGTCAGTGAATTTAAGCTAATTATTTATTTTTTGCAGTAATATCAAAGGTAAAACTTAAAACTATGGTATTGAATCTAATTGTAATTTTCATATACCGTAGGTGCAATACTGCAGGTATTAAAAGAACATGGTAGCAGTTGAAAATGAAATATAAAAACATAATTCGATCAGGTAAGGTTTGAGCATGTCATGGATGTAGTTTTTTTTTTTTTTTTTACAAATGACATTTATTATGTAAATGGCAATACATGTCTAATGCTGTTTTCATACAGTGCTCTTTTTCATTTGACGTCTCTTCAGCCAACAGAAAGAAGGCAGAGGCTCGCAAGACAGGGGGAGGCCCTGCACCACCACCACTCACAAATGCTGAGGAGATGGCCCTGAGTCTGAACACTGGAAGGCCAGTGGCTGAGGGAATTCCTGCAGGGTATTCATCAGAGCCAGTCACTCCCCAGGACAAAAGTGCCTACATAAAATGTAAGAGGGCTACACACACACACACACACACACACACACACACACACACACACACACATCAACAATCAAAATTCAATTTAAATAACTAAAATTTGTCAAGCTTAAAATGCTTGTTGTAAGTACTGTACATACAACTTAACTGAGTCAAAATAAAAAGATAACTTAAAAAGTTGAGAGAACAACAACAACAAAAGAGAGACTCAGAGATCTGTGAATCAGTTATTGTCTATTTTAAGAAAGCAAGGACACCTATTGCCTATGGATGCCAGAACACTTCTTTCTACGCCACAGGATAAAAAAATATGTGGTTAAATGTGGTTGGCAGTACAAATACTTTGGCCTAGAAAAAGGGATCTGCCAATTTTTAAGCCAGACTTGGAGTGTGAATGCAGTACACCTCAGTATAAACATTGATGGTATACCGCTTTTCAAAAGCAGCGGCATCCAATTTTGGCCAATACTGGCAAAGTTTAGCCATTTTGATCCATTCATTGTCGCTATATTTTGTGGACAAAAGAAACCTAGTCCTATTGAGGAGTTTCTTTCTGACTTCTTGAATGATTACAAGCTTCTCAAAGACAACGGAATCAGTTATAAAGGCCAGACTTACACCATCCACATTGAATCTCTGATCTGTGATGCACCAGCAAGAGCATACCTAAAATGCATTAAGAATCACAATGCATATGATAGCTGTGAAAGGTGTATTATCAGAGGCAAATATGTCGAAGGAAGAATTGTGTTCGATGAACAAGAATGCCCTGCAAGAACAGATGAAGCTTTCAGTAGAGCTGAATACAGAACCCACCAAACCAGTGTCAGCCCCTTAACTGCTGCAGGGATACCGTGTGTAAGTGCAGTTGTGTTGGATTACATGCACATGGTCATTTCAGGAGTAGTCAGACGCCTCTTGACATTCCTCACTCGTGGCCCAAAACACTGCCGTTTGTCATTGAGGCAAAGGGATGAAATATCCCATAAACTACGTGAGCTAAGAGGAAAAATGCCAAGTGAGTTTACACGGCAACCCCGGGGTTTGAATGAGCTGGACCGGTGGAAGGCTACTGAGCTACGTCAGTTTCTGTAATACACAGGACCTGTGGTGCTAAAAAAATGTGTTATCTCCTGAGAGGTACAAACATTTCTTGTCACTGACAGTGGCGTTGTCCATAATGCTGGAGTCTGATGACAGAACTCGTAATGCCTACCTGCAGTTCGCTCAAGAACTCATGAAGCACTTCGTTACATCCAGTTGTTTTCCGGTGTACAGTGAACACGGACTAGTGCACCTTCACGAAGATGTGAGGCACTTCAATCAGTCACTGAATGAAATCAGTTGTTTTCCTTTTGACAACCACCTGCAAAAAATTAAGAAATGTGTGAGAAGTGGTAAAAGTCCCCTGGAACAGGTCACGCAGGAGTAAACAACAGCGAAACACAGCCTGACAAAAAGCCTGTGTTTGTTTCTGTGAAAAAAAAAGACTGTTGCTTTCTCCTGAAAGATGACAGATATGCTTTCATTCGAGAAAAAAATGCAGACCTCATGCCCCTACGCCATGGCATAGAGCACAAATCTTAAAGGTTAAATTTAGTCTTATCTTCATTTTAATTAACTGTAGAAGAGTACACCATTAACGATTATAATAATGTCAGATGTTACTGTTGTATAATTAGCAGAATAGGGTGCTAGCAATGCTACTTATCATGGGGTTGATTCTTATGGACTACACATACAAGTTGATATGGATATGGACTTATGCTAAATGAAAATGTAATATACATCTTAAAGTAACAAGCATATACTGTCTTTTTCAGGCCATGTATTCCAGGGCTGTTTGGGTGGAAAATGGAAGGGTAATGGAGGGTACAGTTCCTGATAATTGGATTGACATGAATAAAAAAACAGTTATATGGCCAAATACAAAAGTAAAAGAATCATTCAAGAAGAAAAAGGACCCCCAAGATGACTGGCTGATGTTCCCATTAAGCAAAAAAAAAAATGACTTCAGGTAAGTTTTGATGAAAGAAATATATTTATTTATTACATTATTAGTATATTTATTACAGTTATTACAATGTTTATTACACTATATAATTGTGTATAACTTCTAGAAAATATTTGTGACTGTGAAACTTACAACCTGACTAGCCATGCTGAGGAGGAGGAGGAAGAGGAGGAGGAGGAGGTAGTGGTTAGGGGCAAGAGGAAAAGAGCTAAAAGAGCTTTTGATGATTATGTTGTTGGTACATGGAACATGGAAATGTAGTAATTTAACACAATTTTTAACCATTTATGTTTTTAAAAAAAGTGGGTGTGTGTATATATATATATTAGGGGTGTAACGGTACGCTAAAATCGTATTCGGTTCGGTACAGTGTCTTGGAGAGCTCGGTTCGGTTAATTTTTGGTACAAAAAAAATAAGAACTTACAAAATCTTTATTTTGAAAAGCTGCCAATACACAGTAGAATTCTTGCATAAAATAAATAAAAGCCACACATTTGGGTGATATTTTAAATAAATTGCACTCTTATAATGAACTACACACATTTTGTAACATTTACAATAAAAATTAAAGCGACCCATTTGGGTCATATTTTATCATCATTTTTGGCCAAATAGGCAGCCGTAAACAGAGGTGAGGGCACGTCGTGACGCAGATGCTGCGCATCATCACGTGTGCTTTACGTACTCGCCTACACTACGTTCACCATAAAATGCAATATATACGTTTATATTTTTTGTTTATTTGTATATGTATATTATTAATATTAATTTATTATTATAATAATATATAAAAAAGATTTTTTTTTGAGCAGCTGGGATGGTGCCCCCCTGTGAGTTGGTGCCCTACGTAGACTGCGTACTCTGCGTATAGGGAGCGGCGGTACTGTAAATAACATAAGGCTATTTAGTTTGTTTAATAAAAGAACAAGGTATAGACCTGTTCTATACGAAAGATAACCTTAAATGACTTCTATTGTGATCTAGCGCTATATCGAAAATAAAATGAACTTGACGTACAAGGGGGGGGGGGGTTGCCGTTGTAATGGTAGGGGAAACACTGTTATATGTGCAGCGGTTGGAAGTTTTGAGCTGACATTCAGTCAGTGGCGGCTGGTGCTAAAAAATTTTAGGGGGGCACACACAAAATAAATCACATTGTTAATACAGGCTTTATTGTCAGTAAAGTAATCATTAAACATTTGTAATCATCCAAAAAAATATTAGCCATTTATATTTATGTGATTCAGAGATGAAGGCCATAATACTAATATTATCCACACGAGGGAGCCACAGGATATTTCTCAGTTTAAAGACAGTGAAAATAAATTGATTTGTAGTAAAACATTGCATATAAATTAATTTTCATAAAGTTATACATAGTCCGATATAATAAGTAACTGTTATGCAAAAACTGTAAATACTAAATACTTGTAGACCATTAATTGTTTTGACCTAATTATAATGGTGTTGACAATATATTTGTCAAGTTGGTAGACATAACTGAACGTATGTCCAATTAAAGAAGGAACACTTTTTTTATCTATCTATCTATCTATCTATCTATGTGTGTGTGTGTGTGTGTGTGTGTGTGTGTGTGTGTATATATATATGAATATATATAAATAATATTGTGCTTATAATAATACTTATAATAGTGCTTATAATAAAACATAAACACTCACAATTTACTTGAAAAAAGACGTCTATTGTGTAACTGCATCATCTACACAAATCATTGTGCTTGTACCCCGACGATCGAGTTAAACTGCATTGTTTCAGTTACTCTCTGTGTAGTTGTCCACAACGCTTTGGTGACAGGACTTTGAAATAACAAACAGGGAAAACGATAAAAGGCATGACTTTACATGACTTTATCCAAGCTCCATGATTCGTAAGATTGCTTTATTTTTTGCTTCATTTGAACGGCTTGTGATCACACCGAATTTGGTGGAAATTGCTCTTTGCTCGTTAAGTTCGCCATCATTACTCTGATTGACCGCGCCTCAAAAGAAAAAAAAAACTTAAATCTCGCGGTATTTTTGTCACGGTGCTGAGATCGACCGGCTTCTCATGTCTTGTGATTTGTGAGTTTGTCTATGTTGTTTGTCACGCTCTCTGCGCAGCTGCCAATCAGTCCCGCACCAGCTGCAGCACATCATCTCGGTCTACTTATACTCACCTCATTCTCTCTTCCCCTGTCAGATGATTCACCCCGGACCTCGTTCGTGTTGTGTTTGCCTTGCCTGTCTCTGGAGTCTTCGTCGCTGGATGTTGTCTGTGTCTTCGTGTGATCTGCACTGTTTGTCACGACACCTCCGCGCACCACTCTGGATTATTCACGCCGTTTCTCCGTCATCGACCATCAGCCCTTGCACCACCCATCCGAGAGACATTCATCATCACTGCACTGAGTTTACCTTTTGTTTGTCTTCAATAAACTTCATTCACCTGCATTTGCTTCCTCCTCGTTTGTTTACCGTCACAGAATCATCTGACCGTCATGGAAGCAGCAGGCTCCTCCCCATCCACACTGGAAGACTTCATGCGAGCCTGCGTCTCTCGGATGGACAGCCAGGATAAATCAATGGTCGAGTCCGGACAGGCCATTCGGGCTCTCGTGGTGCAAGTGTCCGAGCTCACCCAGCGTATGCAGCAGATGCAACTTCCCGCTGCGCCACCCACGCCGCCGGTGATTCCATCTCCCCCGATACCATCCAACGTGACGCCACCATCGGAGCCCCGCCTTCCCTCCCCGGAACTCTACAGCGGTGAGCCGAACTATTGCCGGGCTTTCCTCACTAGATGTTCTATGCATTTCGCTTTACAGCCTCGTACTTTCGCTAGTGAGGAAAGCAAGGTGGCGTTCGTGCTCACCCTGCTGTCTGGGAAGGCGGCGTTGTGGGGAACGGCGGTGTGGGAGAACCAGGACCCTTGCTGTGCTTCGTTCACTACACTCTCCGCCGAGATGAAGAGGGTGTTTGACCGCGCGGTCGCAGGAAGAGAGGCCGCGCGGCTATTGACGGATCTCAAACAGGGGGAGAGATCCGTCTCGGACTATTCTATCGAGTTCCGCACCCTCGCGGCAGAGTGTCAGTGGAACGAAGAGGCACAGTGGGACATGTTCCTGCATGGGCTGGCCGACCGAATCCAGAAGGAAATCTACGCCCTGGATCTACCCGCCACTCTCAACGCCCTGATCGACCTGGCACTGCGGGTAGACTCTCGACTCTCCCGAGCCGAGCGGCGGTGTCTACCCGTTCGGCTCCCCCCTGGGGAGGGAACATCATCTCGAGCCAGCGGCGGAGATTCGGTCGGCCCAGCCAACGATCACGAGCCCATGCAGGTGGGGCGAGCTCGGCTTACCCGGGAGGAGAAGGAGAGGCGGAGATCCCAGGGACTCTGCCTGTATTGTGGAACATCTGGACATTACGCCTATAACTGCCCGTTAAAAGGGCCAGCCCGGCAGTAAAACTGAGGCTACTGTCGGGTGGGATCTCCGCTACAAAGACCTCATCCAGCGCCACCTCCACTCTTCTCCCGGTTAGGCTCAGATGGTCCAACCATGATCACCGCTGCACTGCACTTGTGGATTCCGGGGCTGAAGGTAATTTTATGGACTTTAATTTTGCTCACCAGAACCTTGTTTCCCTCAGGCCCCTCAATGATCCCATAGCTGTCAACGCACTCAATGGTCAGAATCTTCCCACCATCACCCACATCACGGAACCCGTCACTCTCACTGTGTCAGGCAATCACAGTGAGAGCATCTCATTCTACATCATGAACTCTTCCCACTCCCCCATCGTTCTCGGACACCCATGGCTCACCAGGCACAATCCCCGGATTGATTGGCAGCTGCAGTCGGTGTCTGAATGGAGCGTTAAATGTCATGAATCTTGTCTGGTGTCTGCTTGTTCGTCTGTTTCTAGCTCTGTGTTTCAGGAGAAGCCGATGGATCTAAGTAACGTGCCCGCGGAGTATCTCGACCTGAAGGAAGTGTTCAGTAAGTCTAGGGCTGCTTCTCTTCCTCCACATCGTCCCTATGACTGTGCAATAGAGTTACTGCCAGGTACGTCTCCGCCTAAGGGCAAATTATATTCACTTTCAGTTCCTGAGAGAGAGGCTATGGAGAAATACATTTCTGATTCTTTAACAGCCGGGTTCATTCGACCCTCCTCTTCTCCAGCGGGGGCGGGGTTCTTTTTTGTGGGGAAGAAGGATGGGTCTCTGCGACCTTGTATTGATTACCGGGGGTTGAACAATATCACGGTAAAAAACACCTATCCTTTGCCGTTGATATCTTCAGCCTTCGAGAGGTTGCAGGGAGCATCCGTCTTCACTAAATTGGACTTAAGAAATGCTTATCATTTGGTCCGCATAAGGAGGGGAGATGAATGGAAGACCGCCTTTAATACCCCCAGGGGGCACTTTGAATACTTGGTCATGCCCTTCGGCTTGTCCAACTCCCCAGGGGTCTTTCAGGCACTCGTCAATGACGTGCTGCGAGATATGGTCGATCAATTCATATATGTCTACCTGGATGACATATTGATTTTTTCCTCTTCTCTCCAGGAACATGTGCAGCACGTCAGGCGAGTGCTCCAGAGGCTGTTAGAGAATGGGCTTTTTGTCAAGGCGGAGAAATGCGCTTTTCATGCACAGTCTGTTCCTTTCCTAGGGTACATCTTGTCGCCGGAGGGAGTGTGTGTGGATCCCGAGAAGATCAAGGCTGTGGTGGATTGGCCAACTCCAGATTCCCGTAAGGCCCTGCAGAGGTTTCTGGGGTTTGCCAATTTTTACCGGCGTTTCATTCGCAATTTCAGCCAACTAGCCTCGCCTCTGACCGCCTTGACCTCCCCCAGAACGACGTTCAGGTGGTCGGATGCAGCCGAGGCTGCGTTCGCCAAACTGAAAAGCCGCTTCGTTTCGGCTCCCATCCTGATTACCCCTGATCCATCACGTCAGTTCGTGGTGGAGGTCGACGCGTCTGAGGTGGGGGTAGGTGCGGTATTATCACAACGCTCTCCCTCAGACGACAAAATGCATCCCTGCGCGTTTTTTTCCCATCGTCTATCGCCAGCTGAATCAAATTACGATATTGGTAATCGAGAGTTGTTGGCAGTCAAATTGGCATTGGAGGAATGGCGCCACTGGTTAGAGGGGTCGGGGGTACCTTTCATAGTGTGGACCGATCATAAAAACCTCGAGTATATTAGAACAGCTAAAAGATTGAACTCTAGGCAGGCTCGGTGGGCATTGTTTTTCGGACGCTTTGATTTTACTCTTTCGTACCGCCCGGGTTCCAAAAACGTCAAACCCGATTCTTTATCTCGCATTTTTGACCACTCCGATCGCCCGTCTACTCCCGAGAGTATTTTTCCCGAAACGCTTATCGTTTCAACTCTCATATGGGAGGTCGAATCGAAGGTTAAAACAGCCTTAGAAGGGGTAACGCCCCCGGCCGGATGCCCACCGAATCGCTTATTTGTGCCAGAGGGATTACGGTCCGAGGTTATCCAGTGGGGACATTGTTCCAATCTAGCTTGCCATCCGGGAGTCAGTCGAACCATTTATTTGGTCAAGCAACGATTTTGGTGGCCTCGTATGGCTCGTGATGTTCGCAGTTTTGTTTTGGCTTGCTCAGTTTGTGCCATTGGCAAGACTTCCAACAGACCCCCTGATGGGCTCCTTCAACCGCTGCCGGTACCTTCGAGACCCTGGTCCCACATCGCTCTAGATTTTGTCACCGCCCTCCCACCCTCCCAGGGTAACACGGTAGTTTTAACCGTGGTGGACCGGTTCTCGAAGGCTGCCCACTTTATTCCCTTGCCCAAATTACCCTCAGCCAAGGAGACAGCGGTGACTGTCGTGGATCACGTCTTTCGGTTACATGGCCTCCCGACGGACGTGGTCTCCGACAGGGGACCCCAATTTGTGTCCAAATTTTGGCAGGAGTTTTGTAGGTTACTAGGGGCTACTGTTAGTCTTTCGTCAGGTTTCCATCCGCAGAGCAATGGACAAACTGAGAGAGCCAACCAAGATTTGGAGAGAACGTTGCGATGTGTGGTCGCTAGAAATCCTTCCTCCTGGAGCCAAAAACTCTCTATGGTGGAGTATGCCCACAATTCATTACCAGTATCTTCTACGGGCCTATCCCCATTCGAATGTAGTTTAGGGTACCAGCCACCAGTTTTTAACAGTCTGGAATCCGAAGTCGCGGTTCCCTCCGCTCACGCGTTTGTCCAGAGGTGTCATCGCACCTGGACTAGAGCCCGTGAGACTCTACTCCAGGTGGGAGCGCGCACCAAGGCTAAGGCTGATCGCCACCGGTCGAGGCCTCCCGTATACGTCGTCGGTTCCAAAGTGTGGCTTTCTACTAAGAACATTCCACTCCGTTCCGTATCGAATAAGCTTGCTCCCAAATTCATTGGCCCGTTTCCTGTCACCAAAATCATTAGTCCGGTGGCAGTCCGCCTTAAACTTCCTCCAGTATACAGGAGGATTCATCCCGTCTTTCATGTCTCCAAAATTAAGCCCGTGTTTTTTGCACCCATTAATCCGCCAGCCCCGGTTCCCCCACCGCCGCGACTCGTAGACGGGGAACCTACATATTCGGTTAATCGTATTCTGGACTCAAGGCGCAGGGGACGCGGATTCCAGTACTTGGTGGACTGGGAAGGTTACGGTCCGGAGGAGAGAAGTTGGGTACCTGCCAGGGACATCCTGGATCACTCCCTTATTGATGATTACAATCGACAGGTAAAGGAGTCTGGGAACGTCAGGGGACGTTCCTAGGGGAGGGGGTACTGTCACGGTGCTGAGATCGACCGGCTTCTCATGTCTTGTGATTTGTGAGTTTGTCTATGTTGTTTGTCACGCTCTCTGCGCAGCTGCCAATCAGTCCCGCACCAGTTGCAGCACATCATCTCGGTCTACTTATACTCACCTCATTCTCTCTTCCCCTGTCAGATGATTCACCCCGGACCTCGTTCGTGTTGTGTTTGCCTTGCCTGTCTCTGGAGTCTTCGTCGCTGGATGTTGTCTGTGTCTTCGTGTGATCTGCACTGTTTGTCACGACACCTCCGCGCACCACTCTGGATTATTCACGCCGTTTCTCCGTCATCGACCATCAGCCCTTGCACCACCCATCCGAGAGACATTCATCATCACTGCACTGAGTTTACCTTTTGTTTGTCTTCAATAAACTTCATTCACCTGCATTTGCTTCCTCCTCGTTTGTTTACCGTCACAATTTTCTGCTGCTTGGGGCAGAATTTTCAGCGCCCCAAGACCATAAAATTCTGAGAGACTGATTGGCCGCATATTTATTAATTTACCCTAGCAACAGTACATGACTGGCTATTTGGCTGCACTGCAGGGGCGCTTTTTCTCAGCGCCCCATGACAGAAACGATACAAGTCTGTCTGTGGAAATTCACTGGTGAATGAATGTCACTAGGTGGGAAATGTTGTATATGTTTTCATATCGCATGTAGGCACATACTGGTGGGTAAAACCGAATTAAAAAACTTAATTTGTATTTTAGCCCCTTTTATCAGGGAGGGCGGTGCCCCAGCGCCCCCTATGGGCCGGCCATCCGTCACTGCATTCAGTCTGTATTTAACAGTGCGTAGAGTCCGAAGCAATCAATCACAGAACACGAGAGAGGCCGTGCTTTGATTATTTATTTATTTAGCTATAATATAATGAAATTAAACAATTATAGGATAATATTTAAATTCATTTTAAGATATCTCGCGGCCCCCTGGAGGATCACTGAGGCCCCCTGGTGGGCCGTGGCCCACAGGTTGGGAACCACTGGTCTAAGGAAAGAGTTGAAATAGCGATAGAGATGTATAACTTATGAAATGAGATGGTGGACAAAGAGTTCCTCCATATAATAATTAAGGTAGATTTTCAGACTTACATTGGAAATAAAATGATAATGTTTCTATACTTACATCCATTTTGTAGCTAGCTGTGCAGAAACTAAGCAGAAAGAGCTGCAACAGCAGCAAGTGAACAGTACTGCAACGGCAGTAAGACGCACAGAGAACTTGTGCACTCAGTGGTCAAACCTCTAGTTTGTGAGGCTCCTCGTTTTTCCTCTGAGACGGGTAGCATCTAGCCCTCACAAAAACCTGCCCGTCTACTACATTTGATACTATGACAAGCAAACACATGAACATAAACACAGACATTGCCAGAGAAAATAAAATGTTAACTGATGATGACAGCATTCTGCTAATGTTAATATTAGGCTATCGTCGCTAGCTGCTACACACAAGACGTTCACTTAGACCAAAGGCAGACAGTGAATGTCATATTGTTTGTAACATCACGACTGTTATATTGATTTAATAAAGTTGTACATGTCCTCTATACTATCCATACATAACCTTATAACCCTAGTCCTAGGTCTAAGTGGACACACTAGTAATTTGTTAGCCTGATTGCTCTCTAACGTTAGCTACGTTACTTACCTTGAAAGTTATGGATAAACTCTTTGTGGAAAAATGTATATCCTTTATCCTATTTGTTCCTCTTTGTGACGGAGTTTTCCTCCACGACTCTTATCACTTCGGCAAAAGTTATCTTTGGCAAACCAGTGAGGGAAGTTGTGTAGACTCTCTCCATTTTAATTTTAAATTACCCGGCTTTCTGCTGTGTTGACATTACACAGGAAGTCTGCATACCCTGTGATTGCGTATTTCCGGTTTTACTGAGAAAGGTCTATTCTTGGACTGTTTTAGGGTACGCACTTTGAGCTGCTTCTAAAACGCACTCTGTAGTTTCTATTCACTTATTCGTTAATATTAATTTTGAGCTGCTTCTTAAAGTACTCTGTTGTTCTAATTAATTATTCGTTTGTTTTATTTACATCTATTCACTGTTAGAAAAGGAGTGTTCTTCTGTTATTTGTCCTGCGATTGTTTTTGCTTTAAATTCTAGTTTTTATTGCAATCATTAAAATTGATAACTGAGCGTACGGCCAAGGGAAGCTTTTGTTTTTGTCATATCGTTCCCTTCTGGAGCTATTACAAGTGCGAAGCTGTTGCTTTTTGAGTTTCGATTGAGCCATTTTGCGTGCGGGCGAGACATTTGCGGCTCACTGAGCCTAGGAGGCGTGGCTAGCGAGAATACTGCTTAAGTAGTTTGCTTACTTTCCATACTGCGGGAAAGTGAGTTCAGTCCTCAGACGAGAAAGAACGACGGCGCGTAAGTGTCTACTTTAATACTATTTCGCTAGGCGGTCGTTACTTAGAGTTGCTGCTAAAAGCACTTTGTCGTTTCTGTTTAATTACTTATTCCTAAGTATTAATTTTAAGCCGCTGTTCTCTTAAGCACTCTATAGTTTCTATTCACTTATTTGTTAATATTAAATTTGAGCTGCTTCTAAAACGCACTCTGTAGTTTCTATTTACTTATTGGTTAATATTAAATTTGAGCTGCTTCTAAAACGCACTCTGTAGTTTCTATTTACTTATTGGTTAATATTAAATTTGAGCTGCTTCTAAAACGCACTCTGTAGTTTCTATTTACTTATTGGTTAATATTAAATTTGAACTGCTTCTAAAACGCACTTTGAGCTGCTTCTAAAACGCACTCTGTAGTTTCTATTTACTTATTGGTTAATATTAAATTTGAACTGCTTCTAAAACGCACTTTGAGCTGCTTCTAAAACGCACTCTGTAGTTTCTATTCACTTATTCGTTAATATTAAATTTGAACTGCTTCTAAAACGCACTTTGAGCTGCTTCTAAAACGCACTCTGTAGTTTCTATTTACTTATTGGTTAATATTAAATTTGAACTGCTTCTAAAACGCACTTTGAGCTGCTTCTAAAACGCACTCTGTAGTTTCTATTCACTTATTCGTTAATATTAATTTTGAGCTGCTTCTTAAAGTACTCTGTTGTTCTAATTAATTATTCGTTTGTTTTATTTACATCTATTCACTGTTAGAAAAGGAGTGTTCTTCTGTTATTTGTCCTGCGATTGTTTTTGCTTTAAATTCTAGTTTTTATTGCAATCATTAAAATTGATAACTGAGCGTACGGCCAAGGGAAGCTTTTGTTTTTGTCATATCGTTCCCTTCTGGAGCTATTACAAGTGCGAAGCTGTTGCTTTTTGAGTTTCGATTGAGCCATTTTGCATGCGGGCGAGACATTTGCGGCTCACTGAGCCTAGGAGGCGTCCCTAGCTTTTATCATTGAAGCACTGTTTGGTTGTCTATTTAACTGCGTCAGAACAGCTGACGCTGAAGCGTCAGCAGAAGCGTTCAGCCTCCTCGCGTGAAGACCGACGAGAGTAAAGACTTGCGACTTTTCCTGCGCGACTTAGCCGAGCAACGACACCGACAACGCACTTAAGTACTCCTCTCCTTTATTTCACTCTTCTTTCTGTCCTCCTCTATCATGTGTTTCCAACTCATTCCGGTGGTCTCTTCACACCGCACTAATATCACACGCACACGTCGACGCAATATATCTAACCTGCGTCCTATCGACACTTCTTCCACTGAACCTTTCTCTTTCACGGTTGGACTCTGGAACTGTCAATCAGCTGTCAACAAAACTGACTTCATTTCAGCATTTTCTGTGCAATCTGGTTTGAGCATTCTAGGTTTGACTGAGACCTGGATTCGTCCAGAAGACTCTGCAACCCCAGCTGCTCTTTCTAATAACTTTTCCTTCTCTCACACCCCTCGTCACACTGGAAGGGGCGGGGGGACGGGACTTCTTATTTCTAACAACTGGAAATACTCAACCCATTCTCCTCTATGCAATTATAGTTCATTTGAATCTCATACAATCACTGTAACATCTCCTATCGAACTCCACATTGTGGTAATCTACCGCCCTCCTACTCAACTTGGCATCTTCTTAGAAGAGCTGGATGGGCTGCTGTCCTCGTTTCCAGAGGATGGCAGCCCACTTCTAGTCTTTGGGGACCTCAACATTCACCTTGACAAACCCTATGCTGCTGACTTCAATTCACTTCTAGCTTCATTTGATCTACAACGTGTTATCACTACATGCACTCATAAATCTGGCAACCAACTTGATCTCATTTACATGCGAAATTGTATTTCAGACAACATTGTGGTCAAACCCCTACACATCTCTGACCACTTCTTCATTACATTTGACCTACATCTTGCTACTTGTGCACTCCCAACCCCTCTACCTGTTACTTTTAGAAGAAGCCTACGCTCTCTCTCACACTCCCATCTTTCTTCTTTAGTATCCTCCTCCCTTCCCTCTCCTACTCACTTCTCATCCCTGGACACTAATGCAGCAACTGACACCTTATGCTCCACTCTTACCTCCTGTCTAGATGCTATATGCCCCCTCTCCTCCAGGCCAGCACGATCTGCTCCGACAACCCCTTGGTTATCCGATGTTCTTCGTGAGCATCGTTCCAAACTTAGGGCAGCCGAGAGAAAATGGCACAAATCTAAGGATCCATCCGACCTCAGTATGTATCGGTCTATGCTCTCATCTTTCGCTACCCAAGTACATACAGCCAAATCTTCATACTTCCACAACAGGATCAACAATTCCCCGGACGCACGCAACCTTTTCAAAACATTTAATACACTGCTTTGTCCCCCTCCACCACCTCCCACAACTTCTATAACAGCTGATGATTTCGCCACATTTTTTACAGACAAAACTACATCGATCAATAATAAGTTCTCAGCTCCACACATACAGGAACTAAAATTGACCACAATCACGGCTGGAACCCCCCACTTCTCCTTCTGTCCTTGCTCGGAGGCAGAAGTAACCAAACTTTTCCTCTCCAGCCATCCGACGACATGTCCTTTAGATCCTATCCCCTCACACCTTCTCCAAGCAATCTCCCCTACAATCCTACCGGCGCTCACACACATCATCAACACATCTCTTCTCACAGGCACTTTTCCCACTACATTTAAGCAGGCCCGGGTAACCCCACTGCTCAAAAAACCTACACTTAACTCTTCACTCATAGACAACTACAGACCTGTCTCCCTCCTTCCATTCATAGCAAAAACACTGGAACGGGCTGTTTTCAACCAGCTATCCTTATTCCTCTCACAGAACAATCTACTGGACTCTAACCAATCAGGGTTCAGAAGCGGCCATTCAACTGAGACTGCGCTACTGTCTGTCACTGAAGCCTTGCGGACGGCAAAAGCTGAGTCCAAATCATCGGTACTCATCTTGCTGGACCTATCTGCAGCTTTTGACACTGTGAATCACCAGATCCTCCTGTCCACCCTCTCAATGCTGGGTATTACAGGGACTTCACTTCGCTGGTTCAAATCCTACCTCTCTGGTAGGTCTTTCAGAGTGGCCTGGGGAGGCGAGGTATCCAAAACTCATCAACTGGTCACTGGGGTTCCTCAGGGTTCAGTTCTTGGACCTCTCCTCTTCTCCATATACACTACATCTCTGGGCCCCATCATACAGGCACATGGCTTCTCCTACCATTGCTATGCTGATGACACACAGCTCTATCTTTCTTTCAAACCAGACGATCCATCGGTAGCTGCACGGATCTCAGGTTGCCTGGCGGATATCTCTGCATGGATGAAAGAACACCATCTACAGCTCAATCTAGCAAAGACGGAACTCCTTATCTTTCCTGCCACTCCATCTCTACAGCATGACTTCTCCATCCAGTTAGGTTCATCAACAATTACCCTATCAACTTCAGCCAGAAATCTGGGTGTTATCTTTGACAACCAACTGACTTTTAAAGACCACATAGCTAAGACCGCTCGATCTTGCAGGTTTGCATTGTACAACATCAGAAAGATCAGGCCCTTCCTAACAGAGCATGCTACACAACTCCTCGTCCAGGCCCTGGTCATTTCCAGGCTGGACTACTGCAATGCTCTTTTAGCTGGTCTTCCAGCATGTACAACCAAGCCTCTACAAATGATTCAGAATGCAGCAGCACGACTGGTCTTCAACGAGCCCAAAAAGGCCCATGTTACACCTCTCTTCATATCCCTGCACTGGCTACCGGTTACAGCACGCATCAAATTCAAGACACTGATGCTGGCATATAGGACAGCCACCGGATCATCACCTGCCTACCTCCATTCACTACTACACATCTACACTCCTTCCAGAAGACTGAGATCCTCTAGTGAAAGACGCCTCATTGTACCACCACAGAGAGGTATTAAATCACTGTCCAGAACATTCTCGTTCAATGTCCCTGCCTGGTGGAATGATCTTCCCACCCCTATCCGGAATGCAGACTCCTTAACAGCTTTCAAACGACTGCTGAAAACCCATCTTTTTCGACACTATCTGACTCAATAAAAAAAAAAAAAATCCCTTCTAGCCTGTTTTTCCTCTCTTTCTTGATCTTCTCCTTCTAGCCTGCTCTCTTCTAACAACGCCTGATATATGGTATTTTTGAACACTTCCTATGTTGATCTGCCTCCTTAGGATGAATCACTTGTTGTACTCCCAATTGTAAGTCGCTTTGGATAAAAGCGTCGGCTAAATGAATAAATGTAAATGTAAATGTAAATGGACAAACAAACTGTATTCTTTTAACAGAATGAGTTTACCTGGTTTTATCGTGTTGTTTTAAAGTCGTTTATGTGAACCTTGTACATACACCAAATCTATTTAAACCAATCTTCTTTTATGTCTCATTCTTTTAACCACCAGCCATCTCTCACAGTTAAATCCAACCCCATTTTAGTCTTGTAACTCGGCTGATAAGGAGAGTGTTACAAACTGTACCATCCACTTCACTTAACATTCTCCTGAGTCTGTGTTCCTGACAAACTGTTTCTAACATTGATCATTTGAATCGTATTCAAATGATTCTGAAGCATGGCGTGATACTTAAGACTTTAAGTAATGGCTGATTAATATTCAGCTTTGATTACATAAATGTATTTCTGTATTAATATTATATTTTTATGTATATTAAAATAGAAAAGCATTATTTTAAATATGTGATATATTCCTCAATATTACCTTTTTATTTTTGATCAAACAAATGCAGGCATGCATTTAGCACAAGAGACTTATTTAAAAATGTAAAAAAATAGTAATGTTCCCAGATTGGTACTGTGTTCACAAAGTATTAAGTTTGGTCACAAACTTGGTTTGAACAATCAGGTATATTTGCAGTGTTGTTTTTTGTGCATTGGTTTAGCAAAGTATCAATGTATTCTGCTTTTAATGGTGCTTAGTGTCTTTATAGAGAAGTAACACACATGGAAAGGGGCCATGAAGCACATTTGGCTGTAGATAAAAATAATAGAGTATGTAACGCCGATATATTATAACAATTAACAACCATGAGTGCTTGTGGTGTGTTTTGACGTGCTGCTCAGTTTATCTAAGAAATGATAAAACTGTGCCTTCATTGTCTCGGGGTCTGGTTGAAATCAAGCAGCAGTCTGCCATTTGAATGGCTTGATAAAGTGAACGTTACTGTTATTATAATTGGCCCTACTTAGAGTTGAGTAACACTGAAATCAACTGCAAATATAAGACTATTAAATCTATCCAGATGTCAGCAGATAATGAATAAACAAATTCAAAAACAGCATTACCAGCTTCCCTTATAAAACCAGTTTATTCTCTTTGTATTGCTACAAAAGTTCTTGAAATATGAATGCATCTTGGCAGTCCTGATATAAATTACAGGAGCAGAGGTAATTCAGTCCTTCAGTCACGTAGATCTGGTGCAGGATCACAATGCTCCCGACACTGAGAATGAGTTGCTCTGGTGTGGTGAAATTTTCCTGAACCGTATTGATGAAAAATTACTCATGCTGCATACCACTGAAGAGTCCATTATGAAATCAAATGTACCTACAACAACAGAGATAGCATGACTTGGGCTTAAGACAAACATGACTCAGGTGAGAAAACAAAACACTCTCTACTCATCTGTAAGTATTCGGCTTCTATTACATTTTCTTCTACATTTCCCATGTTCACACTTAATGGGACCCCAGTTATTACTCCACACCTCCATATTTTATTTCCCATTTGATTGCAAATTTGAATCATTGCTCATATACAATTTGAATTTTATCACTATTCCTCTGCTCTTTACTATTACATATTACCATCAATCCTCCATCCTCAAGAACTTTTTTTACACATCTCATCTGCTTGTTTCAACTCATTTATTAATGCAATTACTCCTCTGTAAATTGCACTACAATTTTAATTCCTCCCATTCTCAATTTATTTGATCTGAAGATCTGAAAGATCCCATGCATTTAACCTCCCCTTGACAAAATGGGGAGAGAAGTGGTCAAAAGAAACTGTGATACAGATACAGTCTACTTGTGATCCAATCAACCAAAACACATTTAAACCCAGGTGTAAACAAAGCCCAAATTCACTGCTCAGATATTCTGAAACTTATCAGAGGTGCTTCTGTGATCCTCAAGATTGTCTTGTTTGAGTGATGGCACAGCAAAGACTTCTCTCTGGTGTTATTACATGACTGTCAAACTGATAACCTAAAACTACAGATCTCTCATGTGTGATACCTCATGTGGTATTTAAGTGTTGCTTTATTTCTGAGACTCTTTCCGCAGTGACCACATATAAATGACTTTTCTCCAGTGTGAACTCCCATGTGTCTGTTAAGGTGTCCTTTTTGCCTGAAACTTCTTCTACATTGCTGGCAGGTGAAAGGCTTCTCTCCTGTGTGAACTCTTATGTGGTTTTCACGGGTTGCTTTATGATTAAACCTCTTTCCACACTGAGGGCATGTGTAGGGTTGCTCTCCAGAGTGAATTCTCATGTGGACTTTAAATTGTTGTTTTCGACAATAACTCTTTCCACACTCAGAGCATGTGTAGGGTTTCTCTCTATGAGTTCTCATATGGACTTCAAGGTTTTCTTGTTGATCAAAACTCATTCCACACTGATCACACATGTAATGATCTCCATTGTGAATTCTCATGTGTCTGATAAAGCTTTCTTTTTGAGTGAAACTTACTCCACACTGTTTGCAGGTGAAAAGGCTCTCTCCAGTGTGAACTCTCATGTGACTGTCAAGGTTTCTTTTCCATTTAAAACTGCTTCCACATTGTTGGCAGGTGTAAGGCTTCTCTACATTGTGAACTCGCATATGTCTGTTAAGGTTTCCTTTTTGGTTGAAACTTCTTCCACATTGTTTGCAGGGGAAAGGCTTCTCTCCAGTGTGAATTCGTAAGTGTCCTTCAAATTCTCCTTTATAATTAAACTTCTTCCCGCACTGAGGGCATGTGTAGGGTTGCTTAGTGTGAATTATCATATGGTCTTCAAAGAGTTGTTTTTGATGGAAACTCTGTCCACACTCAAGGCATGTGTAGGGATTCTCTCCAACGTGACTCCTAACATGTGTTTTAAGACTTCTTCTATGAATGAAATGCTTGCCACACTGTTGACAGCCATACGGTTTCTCTCCTGTGTGAACTCTCATGTGTCTTTTAATGCTTTCTGCTTGATTGAAACACTTTCCAGACTGTTGACATGTAAAATAACTTCTCCCTGTCTTCTGAGTCCTTTTTCTTATGGTCTTTTCAGTCTGTGAACAACTAAAAGAGTTTTCTCCATTTATGAAATCATGATCTTTGTCTTCCATTTCATTCAGTACTTGACTCTCCTCTTTCAGTGCCATCAGGTCTAAGGTGAAAAAAGACAAAAGTTAACCCCAGTTTAAAGACACGAAACACAAAACCACATCAAATTACAGTTAAATTAGTTAAAGTATATGAAATTTCTGACATATGCGGATGCAGAATACCAGTATAAACAAAAGCACATGGCGGACACAGAACAAAACTGAAAACAAAGAAGTACTTGATTTTAATCATATATTATTGAAGTTCTTCATCAAGCAGTCACTGGTATTTTTATAACCATAATGTGTTTTTATTGTAGTGATTGTTAACATATGCAGCCTTTAGCATTGTGTATTTCTGTCTTGACCTTTATTCCCATCGGGTTGCAATCGTATGTTAATTCAGACGTTAATTTGCTGGTGTCTGAAAATTAGTTTTGCCATTAAAACTGTTTTAAAAGTCTGAAATGTTAATGCTAGTTGATAACTTAATATGAAAATGTGGGAAATAAACAGCGGTGCTGATCGTCATCAAACTCTGCCTTTGTTCCTTTAGCCCCACTTTGGCCCAAGATATTCAAATGATAAGCCATATGTGAGGTTGATGAATGATAGGCAAATGTTTTTATTCCCTGTCCAATATATCATAATATGGCCGACAGCTGTTAACAATCTGCTCAATAATGACATGGACCATTTTTTCTGTGACTGACCAGGCAAATAAAATTTTAGTTGACTAAGCCTCTTCTTGACGACTAACATTTAGCAAAATATTTAAATTAACATTTACATATTAAATGAGACAAGTCTTTAAATGCTGTTTTTAAATCAGAGCACTAAGAGAACTTTAAGAATAAAAATTAAGCTAAAAAGCTGCAGTAGGGCAACAGAGAAGAAAAACACCCACCAAAGGAAAATTAATTCAGAAAATGTACAGAATGAAAAGCTTTGAGAATGAAAACCAACCTGTTTGTTCCTCAGTTTCTTCTTGTTTGACTCTGAATGTTTCTTCAATCTTCATCTCTTCATTCTACTCTTTAATAAACACCATCTTTATAATAGTGTCACATGGATCTCAGTTGGTCCTCCAGGATTTTTATTTCTGTTTGGAAACGCCCAGTTTAAGATGAGAATTAACAGAAATATAAAGAAAGAAAAAAATTCAATCTCTGTTCATCTCAATCAGCTCTAGTTCAGTAGTCAGTGCACTAGTAAGGGAGTCAGAGTAATAGTTAATGGACTTCAGATGATCTGAATAGACAAACACTCAAACCTTTTAACTTTATATTCCGTTTTTATTAATACTTAATGATTATTAGTATATTACATTTAATCGATTACACACTTTAAAAATAGCTATTGTATTTAAAGGTTGTCAATACAACAAAACATTTTCAATTGTTTGTAAAACTTGTCATTTCTCATGTTTGAGTTTGTTCTCGTTGTTTTTACACTGTTTTGAGCAGCAGGTCTCTCAGCGAGCCGCGATTCGAAACAGTGAATCATTTTGTGAATCAACCGATTCAATTGACTCGGAGTTTGTAATTCGTGTTTCTGATCTGAATCACTAACAGAGAGAGAAATCAGACTGATCTGTGGATGCGCTTTACTCACAAAATAACGTTCATTAGTAGATCAAATATTACAATATTACACGGAATAATTATAAAGTTTAAATCGCCTGTAAACCATATAAAATAGGCTGAACACGTATTAATTTAAACACTTTAAATGGTTAAGACTACAAACCTTTCTTCAACTGAAAGCATTCACTGATGCAGGAGCGCTGCAGCCCTATGACGTCACATTACCACCAGATCAAAATAAAAGTCCTGTTCACATACATATTAAAGTATATATAAAGAAATAAAATGATAAAACATTTTCATGGTATTTTACAAATGATGATATTTATAATATGAATTACTTATTTATGCATTTTTTTATTTTTCCAAAATGCATTTATTCATTCTTTCATTTATTAATTTATGTATTTATGACAATGTTTATGTCCACAATTTTTTCTTTCCATGTTCATTTAATACTTAATTTCGTATTCATTTCTGCATTATGTCTACATTTATTTACGAAGACATTTATTTATTTAGACCTTTCTTTGTCAGCAAGGGAGAAGCTAAAGATAAAAGTTGCGTAATTGCTACTTTTCTGTCTCTCACAAACCGTCATGCAAAACTTTATTTTAGCTTGTTAGAACAAAATGTTTCTTATAGGCAGCTGAGTGTAGACTGAAAACTAGTCTTCACATGTTGCCGAAAGGTAACCTGAGACAAACTGAAGGAATGATTGAAAATGTAAAGCATGTGAATGTTATGCTAAACTCACTTCCGCAGAGGAGTCCAACATTTTTTTTTCTACCATCTCCAAGACAATCCCCTTTAAAAAAATTGGGGCATCTGAGTCCTCAAACATGCATTTAACATGATATGAAACATTTATAAAAAACATTTATATTTTCATTTGAAAGGTGAAGGAACAAATGACTTGAAGTACCCAGTACAGCGACTACTGAAGCCCAAGCTGAGCTGCAGTGGAGATTCAACTACTACAGGGATCACCAAGATTTTACAGATCAGTAAATGAACTGTTGATAGAAGATGAGAAGTATCCAAATGAACTGAGGGATCAAGAAGGAAGCAACACCAGTTAAAATACAGAGTAATGTACTGCAAAAACAATACAGTATAAAACTCAGTAATGTACAGCATAAACAACAATATTGCACAAAAAACTAATATACTGCATGTACAATAATACTGTATAAACAGTATAAAAGTGTCTAAAATCCAACAAGATCCAACTGGTACTGCAGTAACCAATGTCAAGACAAAATGAATTAAACATTCATTGTTTTAAAACACAATAACCATAAATTCAAAAGGCAAATCATGCAAAACAAAAAGGAGCTCATCATATAGTTTTCAGTTAGCACACTACTGTTTTGCGAATGAGTCTATTTTTCAGTCTATGCACCTTTACAGAACACTGATCACCTCCAAGGTCATCTCCAATGCAAATCTTTTGAATGACCTCAATTTGCAATGTAGTTTTTTGGGGAAAATCAATATTTAGCACAAAAATCAGCCTGACTAGTAGAGCTACAGCATGGAGGAGGTCTTTGACATCTCTCAGGACAATCTTCCTCCAGAACCACAGTAGTCAAAAGCTTCATCTCCATCAGTCATTATGAGAATGATCCATCCAGATCCATTCCTGCAGTCACATAGTCTTCAATGTCGGTTCCCTACAGTAATTGTATTATCAAAATATTTAATCAGAATGTCAGTTATTTTATTGAAATATTGTATAACCCAATTTTTTGCAGAAAATTATGTAGGGAGAACAAGTATCTTAAGACCCTGCTTGTAATTTACTGTTTTCTACATTAAATCATTCAACATAATGTAAAGAAGATTCTATGACAATATAACCTTGATATATTTAATATTGACAATGTGAAAAGTGAAATTAAACTTAAAAAAAATGTGGCATTTGTTATCTCATAATTAGATTATGCAATTTCCAAATTTCACAGACAGGGTCATGGTTAAACATATATATATACAGACCATTATTTTCAGAAAAGGTATAATATTAACCTGTAAGTCCACCTCTGCTGACTTGAATAAATCTGATGGATCTTTACTGTGGTAATGTGGAAGGCCCTGAAGAACAAAGGTCCATTCATTGACATGGAATTCTTAAATAAAAGAAAAAAGCATTGTTAGATTAATTTGTGATAATGACAGGCACATTTTCTAGCTTTAAATGCATTTTTTATATAATTACCTATTAAATATGTTGTCCTTTCTGTCAAAGAGTTACATTTAACCAAACCTAAAACATTTACAAAAATAGACAAATTATTAAATAACAGAAAGGAATTTACTGGAGTACAGGCTTCAATATTACAAAAAGAAGAAAGTAAGATCATTATTGTCGATTTTGTAAAGTAAACTGCAGCAAATATTTTTACATTTTTGTGTTCTCATTCGCAACTATAGCAAAAGAAAAAAAATCCATGATAGTGTCTCAGTGACTTTCCAAATAATGGGAAAAAGTAAATAAATAACAAGAGGTTGATTAGTCAAAACAGTGTATTATGTCAGATTTACAGTCACTCCCTCAGCCTTTGTCTAGAAACACTTGCAGCAGTTGTTTTAGGTATGAATGTCAATGTAAGAAAACACAAAGTATAGTGTTGTAAATGTACATTAATTTAACAAACGGAAATTGTTTCTAGATTTACCATGCTAATAATTGTGGAAATGCAGATAAAACACATCAGTGTATAAACGGGACTTTTATTTTGGTGACGTGACGTCATAAAGCGGCGCCCCTAGCCCTGCATTTGTTGTGATTCGGCTGAAGAAAGGTTTGTGGTTTTACGTTTTTTAAGCAATGCAAATTGGTGTCAATTTAAACGTTTTTACAAGGTATACAAAATAAACGAGTCAATCTTAAATATAACATTGAATTGCTTTGTTGTTTTTGCGAGTAAAGTGCACCCTCATATTAATAACAGAAAATGTGCGACTCATTTTGCTCCTTAAATGTGAATCAGTCCATGGTTCAAGTAGAAAGTGAGACAAAATCCGAATCATTTGAACCAAATCAGTGGAGAAATGATTCAGTGATTCGAATCGTTTGAATCGACTCATTCAGTGAAACAAACTAGAACAAACACGTATAATGATAACTTTCACAAACTGCGAATGTTTTCATGAAAGTGTAATCTATTAAATGTTATGTATGAATAATCGAATGCCAAAACTGAATTAATGAAAAACATAGAGATTTAGTTTGCATTCATTTTTGAGAATAATTTACTTTCTGTTAATTATTCTAATCTTAAACAGGACAAAGTGTACAAACACAGAAAAACTCCTGGATAATCAACAAAGATCCACGTGACACACTATTATAAAGATGGTGTTTATTAAAGAAGAGAGTGAAGACATGAAGATTGAAGAAACATTCAGAGTCAAACAAGAAGATACTGAGAAACAAATAAAGATGGTGTTTATTAAAGAGGAGAGTGAAGACATGAAGATTGAAGATACATTCAGAGTCAAACATGAAGATACTGAGGAACAAACAGGTTGGTTTTTTTATTGTCAAAGCTGAACTGATTTTATCCTTAAAATATCTAGCTCTACAGAAATGAATGATATTTGTGAGAATGTTTAAGAGTGTCGTAATTAAAGTGGTTTGTGGACAGACATGTTGAGATCACATGACCAGACAAATAATAAAATCCTGCGTTCACATTGGAGATTTGTTATGATGACATCATGCTTTCAGGTTGTAACAATAATACAGAATTAGCCTCAACATTTCTGTTCTGTAACATTAAACCCAATATCTGCTTCTAAAATTAAAAGCATTCATTTTTATCACTTAATTCTGCAGCAGTATCTGTTGTGCCAATTTTCTGTTCCAGTAAGTCAAGAGGCAGAAAGCTTTTAGTTATTTACTTCTTGCAAGAAATTTGGGCAATTAATTGAAATACAATTTCAGCTTATACTGCATACCTAAATGGTCATATACATGCAAAACTGTGGCAGAATGCTGCACTTAATTATTGATAATGATTATTCACATAAACCCTCGTCAGTTATGTCTTAAGTGAACACAAACAGCTGAGAATGAAAATATGTGTGTAACAGTCTATTGGATCCATGCAGCTCTTAAAACATCAACAGCTCACACTATTCCCTCTGCCGTCTGTAATGATAACCAAACTACAAAAGACAAAAGCTTCTGTAGCTGTAATAATAAACAAATCAAGTTTAATTCTTACAGTGAAGACTATGCGTTTTTTATTTTACATTTAATTCTGTTTAATTTCTCTGCAGCTGTTAGCTCATAATTAGATAAAAAATTATAAGATGATTCAAAATTTTAAGTAGGCCACACAAGTAACCTGTAACTGAACATCATATGATACCTTATCTAATTCTTAATATGATTTAAATCTAATAAAAACAAATTATTAGGAAGTATGTAAAAACAAAAATCCATGTCTTTAATATGAAATGCTTCGACTGTAGGGGGAGATGAGAATAGGTTTTGAGATTACATTTAACTCCTCCTTTAATAGTTTATTGTGTTTAAGATCTCAATGTTGCTGGGTTTGATGTTTGTGCTTTGAATAATTAAAAATGGTGTTAATTTGGATTTGTCTTATTTTGCATTAGACCTGATGACACTGAAAGAGGAGAGTCAAGAACTCAATGAAAAGGAAGATGATCTCCAGCATGAGAAACATGATTTCATGGCTGGAGAAAAATCATATAGTTGCTCACATACTGAAACAAAAGCACAAAAGACGACAATAAAAAGAAGTGTTTTTACCTGCCCACAATGTGGAAAAACTTACAACAGAAAAGAAAGCCTTAAAGTCCACATGAGAGTTCATACTGGAGAAAGACCTTTCACCTGTCAACAGTGTGGAAAGAGTTTCACTCGAAAAAGAAACCTTACTTACCATATGAAAGTTCACACTGGAAAGAGACCCTTTGTCTGCCAACAGTGTGGAAAGAGATTTACTGAAAGAGGAAGTCTTAATGCCCACATGATCATTCACACGGGAGAAAAGCCTTACACCTGCAAACTATGTGGAATGAGCTTCAATCGAAAATCAAACCTTAAAAAACACACAAATATTCACACTGGAGAAAGACCTTTCACCTGTCAACAGTGTGGAAAGAGTTTCATTCAAAAAGACAAACTTCAAAACCACATGAAAACTCACACCGGAGAGAAGCCTTACGCATGCTTTCAATGTGAAAGGAGTTTTGCACAAAAACACAGCCTTGATGCCCACATCAGATTTCACACTGGAGAAAAACCTTACACCTGTAAACTATGTGGAAAGAGCTTTGGTCGAAAATCAAGCCTTGATAAACACACAAACATTCACAGTGGAGAAAGACCTTTCATGTGTTCTCAGTGTCCAAGGAGTTTTATACAGAAATATTCCCTTGATCTCCACATGAAAACTCATACTGGAGAGAAAGCTTTCACCTGTCATGAATGTGGAAAGAGATTCACTCACAAAGTAACACTTAATAGACACACGAAGATTCACACTGGAGAAAAGCCTGATCAGAGATTTGACGGACATTGAGTAGCTCACTAATATGTACAGTACAATCACACCAGAGTGATTAGACTACAGTTTGTATATATATATATATATATATATATATATATATATATATATATATATATATATTTTTTTTTTTTTTTTGTCATGACACTGTGAACAGTACAAACCACATGGAATTTCTGCCATTTGTGGTAGTAAATCTGATACAGGTCAGATGTTTTGCAATGTGACCGCAGTGTGAACAGTCACCTAAAAGATTTAACATACTACTCAGTGTTATCAGTTGTGAAAGAACTCACAAGCATTACAGTTACAACTCTACAGTGCCTTGCAAAAGTATTCATACCCCTTAGCCAGTAGTCAGTTAACTGAGTTAGCGCAGTTGTTGTGGAATGACCCATTTTATAAGCATGTTGATATAATGTGTTTAACCCATTAACTTCCATATAATCTTGTATTTGATCTTACACAATTTTTTCCATCAGTTTACTTACTGCCGGTAATAAACTTATTTGTCTGCTATTCTGACCTGAAAACTGTTCTTTGTTATTTTTAACTAAAGATAAAAATTTTTGCTTTTTTCCATTGTGAGGGAAAAACATCTGCAGTTAAACTCAGATTAATAATATGAGAAATGGGCAAAGCAATGACATCTACCACCATCTTTAACAATTTAACATCTAAGTGATCTATTCCACAGGGTTTATCTCTACTTGCTTGTAATATTTTCTTCACACAGTTATCTGTTACAGTGTTAAATTTAAATGTACAGTCTTTTGTTGTCATTATCCTCTTTGTTATTAATTCATATGAGATATTTTCATCTTGTCCCAAATCCATGGCTTGTCTAATTTTTTGTATTTTGTGTTTACAAAAATGACTAAAATAATCTCTTTTGGTCTAGTAAGGCAAATCCCATCAGCCTCTAATGATGTTATATTATGTTTTGTTTTCCTTCACGGTAATTCATTAAGTGTTTTCGATACCTTTATACTATCCATTCCAGCAGCTCTTAATTTATTATAATAATATAATTGTTTTTTACATTTATTCATTTTAGTCACCTGATTTCTTAATTTACGGTACTTATTTCAGTGAACCACATCATTCTGTTTAATAGCTTCTGCTTTAGCTTGATTCTTATGCCTCATATGTTCTTTGAGCTCTTGATCCAATCATGGAGTTGAGACATTTCTTACAGTTTGTTTTCTTAAAGGAGCATGTTTATCTATTACTCTGGTTGTCAATTTGTCAAAGATAACCACATCTCTGCCAGGATTCTGCTGCTGTGTAACCTCCTCTAACTTTGGAATATGGTTTTTAACATAACAAGCTACTCCTCCATACAAGTTTCTATGCTGCCTATGCAAATTATAGCCATCTAGATTCAATACAGAACTATTAATAGTTGAATCTAGGTGTTTATGAAATGGCTAATATATGGAAATTATGATTCTGTAATATTTCTGAGATATCATTTATTTTATTCCTTAAACTACAAATTTTCAAATGAGATATTTCAAACATCTCTTTTTCTGCCAAAAAATATTTTTCAACCATCTAACACTTGTTTGTGTCACAGTCTGGATGGGTTGAGGAGTGGAGAATGATGAAGAGAACCGGAGTAAATGAAACATAAACAGTTTATTAAAAGAAACACTGAAACTAATACAAAACAAACAAAAACTCAGAGCAAGTAAAGATAACATGTAACATTAACGACGGACAGCGGGGAGTGATCACAAGCAGACTTAAATACACAGAGACATGGGCGTGGTAACAAACAAGGGAAAAGCACTTGGGAAACATAACAGAACAGGACAAAACACAGACATAATCCTGACAGTTTGTCCATCAATACTCCTGCCTTTAATATTACATTGAACTCTCATTAATGCAAATAAGACATCCAACCACTCACACATCACATACATACACACGCACACAAATATTGTCAATATTGTAATGAAATAAAAAAAAATACATCAATAGAGCAACACTTGCTCATGACAAATTATTCATTTCCTAAACTAAATGTTAGCTATGTGGCCTTAAATTCAAGAACAAGAACTTATAACATAATCAGACATATCCAAAATTCAAAATTCCTTTTGTTTACCTTGCCCACGACATAATTAGCTTAACAGAAAAATTACTCTTAAAATCAGTGTTGTAACTTATAATTCATGACCTTATTGTTTATCCCATCTAATCCATCACATTCAATACAATATCGATTATAGTCTTTACATACGCTTCTGCTGCACTGCGTTCTGTAAACTTCTTAGTCTCTCCTTTGAATGTTATTATCAGCGTCGCTGGATGAATTATGCCATGTCTTCAATTTGCTCCTTATGTCACGAAATCCTGCTCGTTTTTTGGCCATTTCTGTAGTGAGATCTGGAAAAATCCTTATCTTCATCCCTCATACTTGTAGCACTCCCTCTTTCTTGGCGATTTTTTACAATCATCACTCGATTTGCACCTTTCCCAACCGGTCCGCAGTTTATCTTGAAATAAATCCTCAAACAAAGCAGACATGTAACTGGTTGGATTCCCTTTTTCGATGTCAAACATTGGGGTAGTGACTGTTCTGCCACCATTTGTAGCTGTTTTAATTATTGTTGCGCTTTATAGCTTTGTGTAGCGTCACTATACTTTACACTAAGTGCAAACAGCACACGTTGTTGGCAGAGGCTATTTACACTAACTCCATCCACCAATGTGTGATTAGACTAGTGAACACTATAAAAGACAGCAGTATTAATTTCTCTCTTTTCAAATATTTTAATAAAAATGAAGGAAATAATGTTGTGATGTGTATTTGCTTTGCCTTGAGAACAACAAAGTTGTTATTTTTCTTGTGAAGAAAAAAAGGGTTACTACAGAAAAAAAGATTTAGGATTTAATCTTAACTATTATTAACTAATCATCCAGCCCAGGATTTGCTGAATTAAACTACTACTAATTTAGAAGAGACTGTTTTACCTTTTGTTTCTTTTTTTTGGTTATGTTATTTATTTATTGTCACAGTAAAGAGTTATTTTTCTTTCCAACTTCTGGTGTCCTCTAAGTTTTATGTCTTCCTCCCTCACTCAAGTCTAGAACTGCTCCAGTGTAGTATTTGCATTGAAGTGCTACATACTCTCTCTGTGTGTGTGTGTGTGTGTGTGTGTGTGTGTGTGTGTGTGTGTGTGTGTGTGTGTGTGTGTGTGTGTGTGTGTGTGTGTGTGTGTGTGTGTGTGTGTTTGCACTAAAGCTGTGTGCTGCACAATTCACCTCACACGTTGTTTACAATGTTACTGAACAAGGTGATATGAACAGCAAACTGCAAGTACTATTTGCTAGTAAAACAAAAACAGTGGAAAAGTGCACTTTAGATTACAAAAAGAACAGGCATCCAATTTGATCCCATAAAAATCCCATAGAAACCATCCTACAAAATATTTATTTCTTGTCAAAAAATCCTAAAGGATTCCAGTAAGAATTCTGTACAGGATTCTTATTGGAATTTCTATCATATTTTGGAACCATTTCTATAGGATTTTGATAGGAATATTCTTATAAAACATAAATATTCTGTAGGATCATTCCGAAGGGATTTTTTATGGGATTAAATTGGATGCTTGTTCATGTCTTTATGGGAACTTTTTTATCTAAAGGTGCACTTTTCCACTGTTCTTGTTTTGCTAACAAATAGTACTTGCAGTTTGCTGTTTACATCACCCTGATGTAGACGTTGTTCATTGTATGTTGCTTATCAAAAAAATCCTAAAGGATTCTGATAAGAAACTTGTACTGGATTCTTATTGGAATTTCTATCATATGTTGGAACTGTTTCTATAGGATTTCAATAGGAATAGTCTTAGGATTCTTCTTGAAAGATGCTTTAAAATAAAACAGGATCCCATTAAAATCCTGTAGAAATGATCCTACAGGATATTTATGTCTTGTCCTATAAGAAAATCCTATAAGATAATTCCTAATGGAATCCTTTAGGAATGGTTCCAAAATATGATAGAAATTCTGATTTGAATCCTGTAGAGAATTCCTAGTGGAATCCTTTAGGATTTGTAGAGGATTCCTATTGGAATGTATATTAAGGTGAGTTAAAGTAAACTGCAAGACACTAAACTATAAAAAATAAAAAAGCGTACCATTAGGATTCTTCAAAATTCTTGAAAGATGCTTTAAAATAAATCCCATTAAAATCCTGTAGAAATTATCCTACAGGATATTTATGTCTTGTCCTATAAGAAAATCCTATAAGATAATTCCTAATGGAATCCTTTAGGAACGGTTCCAAAATATGATAGAAATTCTAACTGGAATCCTGTAGAGAAATCTTATTGGAATCCTATGGTATTTTTTGACAAGGGATTTAAATCTAAAATGTTTAGTTGCGTATAACGAAGAGCTAAAATAATTTAAGGTATTTCAACATTTGAAATGTATTGGTTAGGCTACTTTATACCTGGTATACACTGTTAGAAAGTATAATCCAACGAGACTGCAGACTTGTTCAACTGAATAAGGCAATAAACTGAATAATAGTAGGCACACGGCTAGTTTAGGTTCAATAGTACTCACTGTATCTATCCTGACAATAGGCCTACACTCTGTGCATATAAAGATAAAATTTGTCATTTGATATTGTGGTGTATAAATAGGTAGAGAACCTCACGGAAACCTCTTCTGCCTCATTCTTTTCAGAAACAAAGAAACTCTGGTAATACAAATGGTAATCAATATGCCAAAATTTACATTTAATTGAAACAGTAAATAAATGCAGCCTTGATGGTCATAGGAAACGTCTTTAAAAACCATTCAAAAATGTACTGATCCCACACTTTTGAGTGGCAGTGTATGTAATGTTGGGAAAACAATTTCACACTTTGCTAATTCATGCACGATCATAAAATGATTATGTAACCCCCATAAGAAGTTCTCATAGGAATGTGATTCTTATAATTACTGATGTTAATAATTAGTTATTGTATACTATTGCTCTTATTTTAATTCTCCAATCATATGCTGCTCAAAGAAATTTCCAAGAAATCAAATAATTTTTTTAAAACTATTATTAATATTTTATCCATAACTAACAAAAGATAAAAACTATAGTTAATAGTTATATTTAAAAAAACATGCAAATTAAAAAGCCATTAGCCCTGCAAATTTCTTTCAGTTTGATCGCGACCCCTGAGGTGATTACGAAAGATTAAGGACACATCAATAGCGTCAGTTACAGCAGATCAATTTACAGCACAATGTTAAACATTCCGACATGTGCACTTAACGTGTAGGTAATTTCCATCGCTTCATGCTTAGGATATTATTTTTGTTGAAATTAAACAAACGAGTAAATAACTTTAAAAAAAAAATTATATGGTTGTTAGTAGGGCTGGACCAGAATATTCAAATCGAATATTCGTTCGGTGGGTTGGCATTCGATTTTAAGTTTTGAGATTCCATATTCGTTTTTTTTATTTTTATTTTTTATACACCTTGCATCCCCTGCAAAACAGTTCTCATTTGCGCTTAAATATGAAAGAAGATCAGACTGCTGCGCCTCACCAAGATCACCCAATATTGTTGGTTTAGGAGACAGACCAGATAAATGTTACTATTTCGTCATTTTTAGCATCTTAAAATCAAATTTGAACAAGTTAAACACCGTTAATCACTCGCTGCTTTTCCTCTTCGACCGTTATTTTCAAATGATGCGCGCTACAGTTGCAGGAGCACTACGTTCGGATTTCTTAAAGGGGCCGCGTCAGGACAATACCGTATATAGATGTTCGTGTTTCTGTGAATTCTTAGTCACATGTAATTTGACTAAAGGATTTGAACTCATTCGTACATTATGAAATATCATTTTTATTATGTTTGCCTTATTTTAATATTATGAATTTCAATAAATACATATGATGTGTTTATATTTGTTTGTATTCATATAGGCTGCAATTTATTGTGGGTTACAGGTGCACACAAACATGCAGTGTTACTCTAAAAAAGTAAAATGAAAAAGTAATTAATTAACAGAATCTATGAATCAATAAAAGATCCTACAGGACAAAGTGAAATTTCGTTTAAAAATGACAATGCCCAGTAAGATTCTATGAATCAATAAAAGATCCTACAGGACAAAGTGAAATCCCATTAAATAAAACACTGTCCAATAAGATTCTAAAAATCAAGGAAAATCCTACAGGACAAAATGAAGTTCTATTAACCCTTAAAGACCTAGAACATTTTTGGGGCACCTGAGGCACCTGTCACAGAGAGGGTCAGAGACGTGCGGATCCAATTGCAGCATTTATTGATAATCGCAACATGCAGGAATAATCACCAGAAAACAGGAACAACGTAGGTAATCCGGGAAACAGTTCAATAGACAGGCAATGGTCGCAATGGCAGGTAGCAGGAATCGTCAACGGGGTACACAGTCCAGAGTCATACACAGAGAATCCAACACAGAGATAAACGCTTAGAATTACGACCATGGGAACAATAAGACTTCGCAAGGTGGCTGTGTGTGTGAGTGGCTTAAATGCAGTCAGAGTGATGAGGTGCAGCTGTGAGAACTAATCAGAGCAGTGAGAAACAAGGGCCAGGTGAATGCAGAGATTAGTGCAGTAGCTTATGGGGAATGAAGTCCATGAAGTGTGGTGCAAGAGTTTATGATGACAGGGAAGACCAGATACATGACAGAGCCCCTCCACAAGGAGCGGCTTCCAGACGCTCTAACCACCTTATACAATCTTGAGGGTGGTGGAGCGGAGGCGGAACAGGGGGAGGGATGGAGGGCCAGGTCCATGTAGTGGTACTGGAACCACGAAATGAGGCGGAGCCGACGGAGGGAGAAGCCATGGCGGAGGAAGGGTTGGCTCCTGCATGGGGCCGACCGACGGAGGTGGAGCCGGTGGAGCCCGAAGCGGAACCGGAGAGTCGATGGTCCTAGGTGACACTGAGGATCCGGAGGGCCAAGGCGGAGCCCAAGGCTCTGGCGACCCCGGCGGAGATGGAGGTCCGGAGGTACGCAGCGGAGCCGGAGTGACAGAGGATCGAGGCTGTGCCCACGGGAGGGAGGAGGTCCACAGAGCCGGCAGGACGGAGTGACGAGGCGCAGCCGGAGGAGTAGAGTCCAGAGGCGAAGGTGGGGCGACGACTGACCGGGGCGGAGCCGGAGAGACGATGGAGCCCGGAGGAGCTGGTGGGCCGACGGCCGACAACGGAGACGAGGGAGCACAGAGCCGGGGTGGAGACGCAGGGTCGGAGGGCCGAGGTGGAGTCCAGGACTCTGAGACTGGAGGTGATGGTGAGGGGTCCTTCAGTCTGGACACCGATGGAGACTGGCAGTCCCACGGCAAGTCCTCTTCACCGAAGGTGGCATGTGGGTGAGCAGAGGGACTGTAAGGAGACAGAGGTGGCGGAACTGGAGCAGCAGGGAGGGTGGGTGGGAACAGTCCATGCATGAGCTCCGTGACCAGAACCGGGCAGACAGGAATCTCAGGATGACTGGATGGAACCAGCGGAGTCTCTGGAAGGCTGGGCGGAACCAGCGGAGGCTCTGGAAGGCTGGGCTGAACCAGCGGAGTCTCTGGAAGGCTGGGCTGAACCAGCGGAGTCTCTGGAAGGCTGGGCGGAACCAGCGGAGTCTCTGGAAGGCTGGGCGGAACCAGCGGAGTCTCTGGAAGGCTGGGCTGAACCAGCGGAGTCTCTGGAAGGCTGGGCTGAACCAGCGGAGTCTCTGGAAGGCTGGGCTGAACCAGCGGAGTCTCTGGAAGGCTGGGCTGAACCAGCGGAGTCTCTGGAAGGCTGGGCGGAACCAGCGGAGTCTCTGGAAGGCTGGGCGGAACCAGCGGAGTCTCTGGAAGGCTGGGCGGAACCAGCGGAGTCTCTGGACGACGCTCTTGTGAAGCGGGCTCTGGACGACGCTCTTGTGAAGCGGGCTCTGGACGACGCTCTTGAGGAGTGAGCTCTGGAGAACTGGACGACCCCCGCGGAGATTCAGGAGGGCTGGGCGTCTCCAGCGGAGACTCTGGAAGAGCAGGCTTTGAGCTAGCGGTCACTGGAGGGCGCTCTGGCAGCGGAGACTCTGACTTGGGGGTAGCCATCTTGTGCTGTGGCTCAACCTCACCCACAGTAAATGGAGAGCCACACAACAAAAGAGCCAGATCCATGTAATAGTGCAGAGTCCAGTCTGGTTCAAAATTTGGCATGTGGGAAGCCAATGGCTCTGTGAGTCCTCCACGAAAAAAAATCATTAGGCAAATCTCATCCATTGAAGACAGATTTGCCAATTCGATGAAGGCCATGACATAATCCTCGATTGTCCGCTCACCCTGCTTGAGAAGCATGATCTGTACCGTGGGATTCATGCTGGAACCGAATGACACCATAAAGCCGCTGGATCCTTACTTGGCGAAGTCTTCTGTCACAGAGAGGGTCAGAGACGTGCGGATCCAATTGCAGCATTTATTGATAATCGCAACATGCAGGAATAATCACCAGAAAACAGGAACAACGTAGGTAATCCGGGAAACAGTTCAATAGACAGGCAATGGTCGCAATGGCAGGTAGCAGGAATCGTCAACGGGGTACACAGTCCAGAGTCATACACAGAGAATCCAACACAGAGATAAACGCTTAGAATTACGACCATGGGAACAATAAGACTTCGCAAGGTGGCTGTGTGTGTGAGTGGCTTAAATGCAGTCAGAGTGATGAGGTGCAGCTGTGAGAACTAATCAGAGCAGTGAGAAACAAGGGCCAGGTGAATGCAGAGATTAGTGCAGTAGCTTATGGGGAATGAAGTCCATGAAGTGTGGTGCAAGAGTTTATGATGACAGGGAAGACCAGATACATGACAGCACCTGTATATTTCTTTGTTTTTTCAGACCTATTCTAGCAGTCAGCATCAATTGCCATATATCATTATAAACATAAGAACTTGAACTCTATGTCTAGCTAGTTTAAAATTACAATTTTCCTTTTGTTTTCTCAAAAAAATAGTGAATTTCCAGAATTGTAGGAAAAACGCTAGCAACAATTAGGTGTTTTTTTTACTGTGTACTCAAACAAAAACTTCTGAAGTTTGGATTTTTTTCTTTAAAAATTTGTATTTAGGTGTTTTACACTTCCAAATAATTTGTTTTTCTATATATAACATTCCCCAAGCAAGTTATAGCCAATTATTACAATATTATTATAGGCGCTTTTCAGTGAAAAACAGGCCTATTTAGTTTATTGACAGTATAGATCTGTCTAAAAACGTTTCAGGAGTAAAGTCATAGCAGAAACAGTGTTATATAATAGCAAAACAGTAAAAAATAATTTACTTTTTCCAGATAAACATATTTGTAATCCAAAGATGAACAATTAACACAGTGTAGAAAGTAGCAAAAGAAAAATTGCACAAATTGTCTTTGCAACAAATAATAAATAAACAGTCCAAATTTTTCACAAACTTCACACAAAATGAGAGAGAAATATACAGAGTGCAACCGAAAAAATAGTAGAAATAATCTTCAAAAACTATATATGAATTAGTTACATAATATAGATGGATTTGCTGGCTGTAGTCTGCAGCTGAATCTATTTTTCCGGGGGATCGCTGAGTGACGCCAAAACCTCAATTCCAGTGCTTTATCTGATAGGTTTGTACTGCTGTTTCATCCTTGGTTTTGGTTTGTGTTATGTCAAAGGGCTCTGTCATGAGTATTTCTGTACATTTTCAAAGAATGCTGTCATGCAAATGTGTTATTTTGCGTTTGATTTCATGCAAGCAAGATGCACTTTGCTTTCAATTTGCATATGTTCAGATTTCCAAAGAAACATACTAATCGGTGGTTCAAAAGACCAAGACCTATGTTTATTGGTTGAATAGAGGACAGTTTGAACCAATCTGGGCACAGGGGTGGGACTAAGTATCAACAATCGTTCCTGTTTGGCTCAGGACCGAAACGTATTGATTTCATCTGACGAATCAGTGCTGAGGGAATGCGATGACGTAATCACGCTCACCACGGAGCCTCTGAATATGCAAATGAGACAAAACTTTTTAAAGCATTCAAATTGGATTAGCGGTTCAAAAGTTATTAAACATTTAAGAACAATAGTTATTTTTAGCCGCCGGCGGCTGTATCGGTCTTTGAGGGTTAAAATAAATTGTAATGTTCAATAGGATTCTAAGAATCCAATAAAATTCTACAGGACAAAGTGAAATTCCATTAAAATAAATCGTAATGTTCAAAAGGATTCTAAGAATCCAATAAAATTCTACAGGACAAAGTGAAATTCCATTAAAATGAATCAGAATGTCCAATAGGATTCTAAGAATCCACTAAGATCCTAAAGGATAAACTGAAATTCCAATAGGATTTTTTGACAAGGGCCTTACAAGTGTGCTGACTACTAAACTAGGGAGCTGATTGAGACGCACCCAGAGATTTAGTTTACATTTATTTATTTTTCCTACCAAATCCACAGAAAAACTGGAGGATCAACAGAGATCCACGTGAAACACTATTACCAAGATGGTGTTTATTAAAGAGGAGAGTGAAGACATGAAGATTGAAGAAACATTCAGAGTCAAACATGAAGATATTGAGGAACAAACAGGTTGGTTTTCATCCTCAAAGTCACTCATTTGATCCCTATTAAAATGTCCAGCTCTACAGAAAAAAAAGTTATTTTGTGTAACATTAAAATAACCTACTTCTGATTACAAAACAATAAAAACAGTATCTGACAAAAAACCTTAATTTTTCAAACAATGACACTTCAATCTTGAACTTGACATTTGTTTTAATTGTGATTTTTTTTCTTGCTGTCTTTAAAAATTTGATATTAAAATGTAAATAGCAGTGAATGTTCATTACAACAAGCAATTAATAGTCAGAAACACCAGCCTACTTATAAAATATTAAAACATTTCTCTCGCATGCTGTTTATCTTTGTTCTTTATTTAAAGATATTTGGTGAGCAAATAATACACTCAGTGAACACTAGATTTATATTGAACTGCAGCAAAATAAAGTTTTTTTTTTATTTGAGAGAGACATAAACAGTTGATCAAACACCTAACTAGTGCACTAAAGTGACTTTTTTGTGCATGTTGTGACTTTTGTCATCCTCAGTATTACTAAAGGCGGTCGTACACAGTGCGATTTTTGAGGTCGTAAGAGCTTGCATGCGATTTTTTTTTAATTTTTTGGTTATCGGAGGAAACTGTCTCTTCTCGTATGGTCTGGGCTCATTTGGTGTGTGAGAAATTACGAGATGAGCAGAGTGCCTTACGAACACTTCCCGTCCTCACGATCATTTTTAAACTTGTCAAAAAACTTTGTGAGCTGTCGGATTGAAAGCGTGACGTGTGTGCTGTTGAACGAGCCGATTTGTTGATCAAACTGCAAATGACCAATCAGAAGCTAAAGAAAAGAAAACCACAGAAACGACTTAGAGCTATCGAGAAAGAGGATAAACTGGCTGTACTCTGGCAAGAACAGCGAGCGCTGTATGATGTATCGAGCAGCATTTATCACGATAGGGTCGTGACATTTTACAGCAGATCGCCCAAGTGCTACATTTATCAGGTGAGCTGTCACTTATTGTTTGCTACAGCTATTGCTAGCTGTAGTTATTTCTCAAGCCATTGCTGCCATGAAGAAAACAATCTCTTCCTCGGAGTCCATGTTTTTGGCGCGGAACTTCTTGAATGTGATTTCCTCGGAAATCGACAGGTTTTAAAATCTTGCCGTGTAACACTGCGTCCATCACTCGTGACGTGTGTGTGGCCACATGGTCTTCTGACCGTCAGAATTCGCACTGTATACGGCCGCCTTAATGTAAGTAGTGGCCTAATGGTTAGTGGTCAGATGGTCAAGAACTAAACAGTGTTAACTCTAGTCCACAAATGCTAACATAATTTTCAAGCTCTTTAAGGAAAAGTTTTGGTTTCTGAAAGATCTAATAGCACTAGAATACAAATGCAACTTTAATAAGCTCAATATCTGTGCTGTGATGGGAATTAAAGAGGACCTGTTATGCCACTTTTTCTCAAGAAGTCTCAGTCTGAATTGAATAAAGTCAGCATCACATTTGCAATCGTGCTAATATTCAGGAAAACGGCACACTTCTTCTTTAAGAGTTGCTTAAACATACCATATGTTGTAAATTAACAACAAGAACAGTTTTGACAGCACTGGTTTTCAAAGAAAGAAAATGGCTTACTTGAAGATGCTTTTTCAAGATTAGATTGTGTCTTAAAGTTGATCGGAGAGACAAGTTTAGATGCAAGTCCATTGGACTATGATGTTACATTATTTTGTATTTGTATTTCCATAATGCTTGGCTTTCTGATTTCCTCCTGGGAGTCCTGATTAGCAGTGCAGTTGCTAATTGAATAGTTACACACATTTTGTATTTTAAATATGAAATTATGTTACATGTACTTAGTTACTTTTGTGGGTTTGATTAGAAAATATTTCTTACTTGAATGCTGCTTTTAAATTCTCTAGCGTGAAGATAAACATGGCAGGTTATGCATTTTTTTTAAAGGATCTGGTGTTTTTTTGTTGTGATAAAAGCACAACAATATATATGTTACAAATAACGGTTTTTAATTATGGCTATAAATGTTCAATCTTTGTTGTTTCACATTAATTTGGAGATTTAATGTGAAATTGTTTATTGTCAAATAGTTAGTTTTTAATTAATTGACAGCACTAGTCTAAATGTTTTGATGTTGCTTTGTGCCATTAAACTGTTGTTAACTTACATTTTTCTTATTTCACCTCAGACCTGATGACACTGAAAGAGGAGAGTCAAGAACTCAGTGAAACAGAAGAGAAAGATCAAAATGAGAAACATGATTTCAAAACTGAAGAAAAATCAATTAGTTGCTCACAGAATAAAAAAACTTCCTCACCAGAAATAAATAAAAAAACACAAAGTACAAACCTTAATTCTAACATGAGAATTCAGACTGGAGAGAGAGACATTACAGTTGCCAAAAGTGTGGGAAGAGTTTCTCACGAAATGGAGTTCTTGAGACTCACATGAAAATTCACACCGAAACTAAGCCATTCATATGTCCTCAGTGTGGAAAGAGTTTTACAAAGAAAAACTACCTTGATGTCCACATGAAAACTCACACTGGAGAAAAGCCTTTTACCTGCCCTCAGTGTGAAAAGAGCTTTACGCAGAAAAAAAATCTTATTGTCCACATGAGAATTCACACTGGAGAGAAGCCTTTCATCTGCCAACAGTGTGGAAAGAGTTTCACATGTAATAGAAAACTTAAGATTCACATAAGAAGTCACACTGGAGAGAATCCATTCCAATGTGATCAATGTGGAAAGAGTTTTACTATGAAAAGTACACTAAATATCCACATGAGAATTCATACTGGAGAGAGACTTTTCACCTGCAAACTCTGTGGCAAAAGTTTCACACGGAATGGAGTTCTTGAGACATGAAAATTCACACCGAAACGAAGCCGTTCGTATGTCCTCAGTGTGGAAAGAGTTTTACACAGAAAAGTACGCTTACTCTCCACATGAGAATTCACACTGAAGAGAAGCCCTTCATCTGCCCTCAGTGTGGAAAGAGTTTCAAGTATAAAGGAAACCTCAAGGCTCACATAAGAAATCACACTGGAGAGAAACCATTTAAATGTGATCAATGTGGGAAGAGTTTCAGACACTGCGCAAACCTTATTAATCACACGAGGATTCACTCGAGAAAGAAGAGTTTTAAATGTCATCAGTGCAAAAAGAGTTTCACAGAGAGGGAACATCTTAAGACTCATGTAATAACTCACATGGGAGAAAAGCCTTTCATGTGTCATCACTGTGGAAAGAGTTGTTCAAGAGAAGGAAACCTCAGGGTTTACTTGGGCATTCACACTGGAGAGAAACCTTACACCTGTGAACAGTGTGGAAAGAGTTTCAATGTTAAAGTAAACCTTAAGATTCACATGAGAGTTCACACTGGAGAGAAACCGTACAAGTGTCTGCAGTGTGAGAAGAGTTTCACATGTCTAAGCAGCATTAAACGTCATTCGCAAACTCATTCTGGAAACAAACTGTCGTTTTCTTCAATGCAAGAAGAGGTTTAGAAAAAGGAGCAATTTCTACAATCATCTACACATTCATTTTGAAATGCATTCAATTGTAGTCAAAGTACTAAAACATTGTTTTTCGTCACACTTACAGAACAATCATGCAAATGTAAGACTCTGTGTTCTTTGTTCAAGAGTGTACTGAGAAAAAAGCTGTGTGAAATCAAGTCTATGTTCACATCGGAAGGGACTGTGGGCTACATCTGATCACCTTCATGCAACCTTCATTTTTATGTTATACCATGAGGCTTTTTTTTTTGAGTTTGTACTTCTGTAGCCAGGGGCGTCGGACAGGGGGTAATAGTGGAACAAAGTAACAGGGGCCCTTGGCGAGAGGGGGCCCATCGTGACCCCCCCTCCGGAACGTAGCATTGCGATCGCGAAACAACCCCCGCCCCCGAACGCAATATTGCGATCGCGAATGTAACGTAGGCCAGTTTATAGGTGCTGTGCAGGTAATCCTCACTCCCCGATCTCAAGAGATGCACTAAGGCTTGTTAGAGAGTGCTGCCTTTAGCTTTATTGTTAGTGCGTCCGCCTCCCATGCAGGAGACCCAGGTTCGAGACCAAAAGGTCATGTATGGCTACAGACAGGGGCGTCGCTGGGAATTCTGGGCCCCGTGCACTAACTCAGCTAAGGGGCCCCCCTAAAAACGAAAAATTACTTCTTGGGGGGGTGTTTGTGTAACCCCTCTCACCTGGGTCCTACTCGCACCCGCTCTGAGCGGGTCTCGAACCCGGGTCTCCTGCATGGGAGGCGGACTTAAGGAGGTGAAGTGAGGCCAAGTATGGTGACCCATACTAGGAATTTGTGCTCTGCATTTAACCCATCCAAGTGCACACACACAGTAGTGAACACACACCCGGAGTAGTGGGCAGCCATTGGTGCGGCGCCCAGGGAGCAGTTGGGGGATTGGTGCCCTGCTCAAGGGACTCAAGGGACTCACCTCAGTCATGGTATTGAGGGTGGAGAGAGTATTGGAGGAGGCTGGAGGAGAGTGCCCCCACCTACAATCCCTACAATCCCTGCCGGACCTGAGACTTGAACCTGCAACCTTTGGGTTACAAGTCCCACTCTCTAACCATTAGGCCACGGCTGCCCCAAACATTGAGTGATTACGGTAGATTCCCTCAAATTGTGATTATGTCACTCAGTTCCATGTGCTAATTTTTCTGAATCAAAATATTAGTCAAACTTACCTTGCTGGGAAAAGCAAAAGCAACTGGAAGATTTTAAATTGATTTGACATAAACTGAACAAAATGACTTGTTTCCCATTGGTTTTAAGTGCATTTTAGCTTAATGTTTAGTTGATCTCTATTAATGTTGTAATATCTGTTTATGTTTATAGACTTTATCAGGAGAGGCATGGAAAATTATACGTTTTTTTTTTTTTTTTTACTGCACAGCTCATTCTTTGTTGTGCTTCCAGTAGATATATGTACTGTTTAATTTCTAATTCTAATTCATTTGCTACAATAAACAATATTCAGCAGTTGGCCTTCATTCATTTTCTTGTTAATTATACAATAAATAGCACATACTTCAAACACTTCATGGTATTCTCAATCGCGCAGCATTTCATGTTTCCAAATTACACAGTTCGGTCATTTTTAACCATAAACTCGTCACACACAGTACTTTAAGAACCTATTAGCTCTCGTCTTGATTTCATCATGTGGCCCACTTCATTTTTTGTTTAACTTAAAGCCTTATATCAGTTGAACCTTCATAGTGTCACAACTGTATGTATGCAACGAGGCGAGAATTAAACTAAAGTTTTTTTTTTATTAAATCCACAAAGGTTAATCCAGACAGGCAAGCAGGGGAGCATACATCCAACACAATGTAAAGGCATTTAATACCCGTCGAAAAGGAAGGGACAGGCAGGAACTCAAATACACAGGATAATTAAACTCAGTCCATAAACATGACATAACTCCCCCCTCCCGGATTGGCCCCCTGGAGGCCGGTAACTGAGGGAGGCATATAAGGCCTCCAATGCGAATCAAGGGCGTTCGCAAAGGTATGGTGGATCAGGGAGCTCGGTGGGGCAATAACTGTACAGACAGATCACATGCCATGTAGGGGTGGGCGATATACCGGTAGGCACGATTAACCGGTAGAAATTTGTCAACCGATAGAGATTTTGGTCTATCGTCTTAATCGCGATTGAGATCACGTGACGTTGCCATTACGTAACCATGCAATACACATTTACTTCGACAATGGAAGAAGACGGTGCAGCAACGGTGAGTTCTCTTACATGTGACAAAAAACCGACAACAAGGAGATTGTAAAGAAAAAAGGTGCATCGTCTGTGGTGTGGAATTGGTTTGGGTATAGGAAAAGTGATATGAATGAGACGAACGTGATTTGCAAGGTATGCAAGAGCAGTGTTTTAGCAAGCGGTGGAAACACTTTTACAGAGGTGGTATACTGTCAGGCACATTGTTAGTACCCATTCAGGGCTCGCAAAATCGCTAGCCCAGTGTCCCGGGGGTGTTGTGTCGGGCTACCAAAATGTTTCACCGGCTGCCCGAATGGCTATCGTATAGGAGAGGGCTCCTGCAGGTCCCTAAGAACTCCTCAATTTAGTCGTATCAAATTTAAGTCCATAAAAAGTTTTGAAAATTTTAAATAGTATAAGAAAAGTCCTAATTATAATTTTAAGAGGTCTTACAGTTGGGGATGGAAAGACGAGAATCGCGATAGTGCTGGATTAAACTTCAAAAGGCAATGATGCCATTGAATAAATATGCACGCTGCACATTTCAAAGTCAAAACGCGGCACGGATGTCTTTATATGAATGTATCTGAAGGGAACCGACTGTCCTCAGAAACGTGTCGTTAGCATTATTATTTCATGCCTGATAAAACAGCGTTAATGCTGCATTGTGTTCAGCCGTTACTAGGGAAACCATAATATTTCAGCGCTCCTAAAGCGCCCCCTCGTGACAGATAATTAATTTTTATTTCCACATTTTTTGGTCAAATGATTGCAATTATCGACCTATGTTTTTATGCAGCAAACACATAGTTTTAAATGTGAAAGAAGTTGATGTGCCTTCTAAAAATCTAAACAATCAAGACAGTAATATTTATGTTTTAAATAAATATAATAAATGATATACTCGATTTATCCCTTTTAATGGTATAAAGGCTGAAATGCCATTGTATAAGATATTTTGGTTTTGTGTGAACCTGTATCTGAATTATAAATCACGCCATTTTATGGCTTAATATTTCTTGTACATTGTCCAACCCCACTCATACTGTTAATTTTACTTGTGCAGCTCTTAAAAAGGGTCATAAATTGCCTTAAATTGTTGTTGTTTTTCAGTTCTGCAGATACACTAAATGGTGGAATAGAATTCCTTCCTTGTTATTTGTTTATATTTGTGTATTGAAAACATTTTTGATTGACATTTAGACTCCATCTGATCTTCTATATTTAAAAAAATAAATGTCTTTTTTTTAATTTGGGCTAGTTAAATTAATTGTCTGACTCAAACTCATTTGTTGCAGACATATCCTCCGCTTCAGTTGTTGCAGACATCGCCGGCGACTCTACGTTTGCCTGCAATTCAACTGTCGCGGACACCGACCCCACTTCACCTGCTGCAGGCATGGAAACCTCGGATGTGGATTCTTCAGAAGTAGAGGGACTTTCCTTGGAATTGTTGGTGATAGCAACCACATTATCATTTTGAATATGCAGCTTTAGTACACCACAGTCTAAAAAATGCTCCTCTATGTCTTGGGCGTCCTGTAGCAGATGACTAAGTCCACAATTAACCAAATACCTGTGCAGGAGAGAATTGTTTGCAGAAACATTCATCTCTCCAATATCTCCTAACACAGTAACATTGCAGATGGCACTTGGCTTATACATCCCTGTTTTCTGAAGCATCTTGCACTTGCAGCATCTGTGAAACTTCGCCTTCGGCTGAAAATCCACCTGCGCAGTTTTACAGTTTCTGCAGGTCCGAGAAACAGTCACCTCCGCCCTAATCACCTCACAGCTGACAGAAACAACAGGGTCTTCTTTCACGTCACAGCGAGGCATTGCTCCAAGTCCCAGTAAAGATGAAACTGCTTCAACTTGAGAACTCTCTCATGCTGAGCTGGGTGAACTTGTAAGTCTTGCCAAAGTAAACGACTCCCACTTGACTTTCCCACAGCTGAACTCGAATTGTCCCGCTGGCATCCTGCAGCATCACACTCTGCGTCTCCACTTGTCGGCCCTGGATCTCCACCATCTCTGTTGATGCCCTCAAATGCACAATCCGCCCAGTCAACTCACCAACCTGACAAAAACATTAATAACAAATACACTACATTAACAAAAACAGTACGCAAATTACACACTAAAACTTAAATCAATATTAAACACTTACATATTGAGGAGCAGACATTTTTCTGATGTCTCCCACGGTCCGCTTACACTTAGACAGAGGTTGCTTGTATGGAAACGTTAAATTAGAAATGCGAGGGCACGTTCTGAAGAGCAAAATAGGTAAGAGATGCAAAATGAAATGTAACATAACTGGTAACTTCTGAAGAAGAGACACCTCGAAAGGTAGAATGAAGTTTGCTGAGGAAAACCTGGGGAAAAGTGATGCATACTGGAAACATGTCCTTTGGTCAGCTGAGACACAACTAGAGCTTTTTGGCCATTGAGATGTTCCCTTTTTAGGAGAAAGAAGGGAGAGGCATTCAACCCCAAAAACAGCATTCCTATAGTGAAACAGGGTGGTGGGAGTATAGTGCTGTGGGGATGTTACTGTGAATCTCAGGGTCAGGGTTGAAGGAAATATGAAAGAACATGAGGAAGAATGGGGTCATTCCTCAGGAGACACGCATGAACCTTGTTGAGAACTACAGCAAACGAGTCAAGGCATTTTGACCTTGATTACACATTACATTTAGTTCTATTTGCATCCTGAATAAACTATTATTTTTAATATTTAACCCTTATGTGTTGTTCAAGATGTTTTCATCCACTTCGGGGTAATTATGAGTTTTAATTTGGCCACAAATTTCTCTGTGTTTCAGCAAATAAAAACATTAAAACATTATTTATTTTCATTATCAAAAAGTAATTGTTGACTGGATTTTTTTTTTACCCTTTATGACAGTCTTGGACATGTCAACGATTGGTAACAACATTGGCTTTGATGCATTATTATTTAGATTTTAAAAAATTCCCTTTATTTACTGTCTGTTAATTACATAAAAAATTGAAGTTTCTGACTTGTATATGGAGTATAATTGTATATTATATTGTGAATGTGTTTGTGTGAGAGAGAGTGTAAGAGAGAGATGTTTGCGAACTTTGTGTCTGAAAAAATCTAAATATGCCGCTCAGATCTCAGAACTACATTTAGTAAACAAGAAGAAAGTGTGCAAAGGTCTTTCTCTTACACTCCCTCTCTCTCTCACACACACAAACACACACACACACACACACACACACACACACACACACACACACACACATACACAATCTGTTCCATCAACAACCTGGCAATAGCATTTTATTTTTCAGTTGAAACTTGCAAGAAAAAATGGCGTGGACTCAGAGACACCTACATGAGAGAGAGACGCATAGAAAGAGACAGTAAGAGAAGTGGTAGTGAGGGAGGACAGAGAAGAAAATGGAGGTTCCCTTCCGGGAACTCGAGCCGCGTCATGGAAAGCTATGGGGAACGCCATTGGCGGGCAGCACTCTGAATCATGTCTACAACCAATGAACGACGGGAGTGACGTCACAGGCGCAGTGACGTCAGCGACCGGAAAGTATAAAGCACGTGCGTTTGACACCCGTGGCAGCTTTTGTCATTCAGCGAGAGCGCTCTGTGTGGCCCCGCTTCAGCCGAGGCGGAGTGGTAGCTGCACTCGTGGGGACTGCAGCTCGATCTACTAGAGGGAATGGAGACGGGTGATCCCCTATCTCCGTTCCTACCTGGTGGATCGGTAAACCTCCTACTGGATAAGGAAGCCTGCAATGCGGTTACTTCCTTCCAGGAAGGGGTTTCAACGCTTCCCATATCTTCCTCCAAGGAGGTTGATGTGGAGAACGTTGTCAAAAGTATTCAACCGCACCCCCCCCCCCCAAAATATACACGATGAAACCCCAGCCGTGTACCAGCTCCTCACATAAGAGGCTCCTCATAGGAGCATTGCAGCCCGTTTCCCTCCGGTGACACCTAGAGGGCGGGATTAGCAACACTCCTGACCAGGGGCTTCAAAGACTAAGCCCGATCCAAGGGTCGTGCTTTGGTCTAAGAGGTCCTCGGCTCTGTGACTCCAGGGCATCCGCATACTCGACTGGCTGATTCTGGCCAGTTCTGAACAGTTAGCGGTTCAACATCGAGGTGTTGTTCTCGCTCACATGAAAGAATTGGGGTTGAGAATCAACACCAAGAAGAGTGTGATTTCTCCACTACTGAGAACCATTTATCTAGGTGTAATCTGGGATTCGACCACGATGCAGGCACGAATGTCACCTGCTCGGCTCGAGTCGATCCTTACTGCAGTAAATGCGGTCAAGCTAGGCCTGTCACTCACTGTCAAACAGTTCCAAGTACTGTTAGGTCTTATGGCAGCAGCATCCAACGTGATACTTTTTGGTCTGCTGTACATGAGACCACTGCGGTGGTGGCCCGTAACCAGGGGGGTTTACCCCCGAGGGGAAACCCATTCCGCAAAGATCAAGGTCTACATGCCTTGGCCATGTGGAAGAAACCCTGGTTCCCCTCTCAGGGCCCGGTTCTGGGAGCTCTTTGTTGCCGCGTCACGCTAGCAACAGATGCATCCCACACCGGGTGGGGAGCGGTCATGAGTGGCCGCTCAGCCCAAGGCCTTGGAACGATCACCATCTCTCCTGGCACATAAACTGCCTAGACATTCCAGGCCCTGAAGTGTTTCCTTCCAGACCTGAAAAACCGTCACATGCTGGTCTGTACAGACAGCACTCCGGTAATCTGCTATATAAATCACCAAGGAGGTCTCCGCTCACGCCCCTTATACAAGCTGGCGTACCGGATCCTCCTGTGGTCTCAAGGAAAACTTCTCTCCCTGAGAGCAGTCCAATATCTTTGGACGTGGGAGCGGATGTCCTGTCAAGGCAGGGGCCTAGGCCCGGGGAATGGCTGCTTCACCCAGAAGTGTGAAGCAGATTTGGAGAGTGTTTGGCCAGGTTCAAGTGGACTTCTTTGCGATTCAAGAGACATCGCAATGTCCCCTCTGGTACTCTCTAGTGCCTCCAGCTCCTGCGGGACTGGACGCTATGGTACAGATGTGGCCGAGGCCTCGTCTGTACACCCTTTCCCTGATCGCTCTGCTCCACGGGAGTTCTGGAATAAGTGTGACCCCTGAGGGGGCACATCTGATAGAGATCAGTCCCTCAACCAAGGTTGCTGAGACCGTCCTTCACTCCAGAGCTCCCCCCTGAGGAAACCCTATGACCTAAGAGGAAACGGTCTACTGCATGGTGTAACCAACACCAGTTTGACCCAGCTCACTGCCCGTCTGGTACAGTACTGGAGTCTCTGCAGTCTCACTGTCCGCAGGGCTAACCCACTCCACCTTGATGGTCTGTTAGTGGGTAAAGTCCCCTTGGTCATACGTTTTCCTCCACGATCGGGAAATCAAGGCTTCATCAGGAAATGAAGCGTGGAGATTTCTTACCCAAACTTAGTGGGATCTCTGGCGACTCGAGAGATATCGCAATGTTCCCTCTGGTTCTCCTTAGCGCCTCCAGGTCCGCTCGGACTGGACGCCATAGTACAGATGTGGCCAAGGCTTTGTCTGTGCGCATTTCCCCGATCGCTCTGCGCCCAGGAGTTCTGGAAAGAGCACGCCGGTATCGGTACGGCTGTTACTTCTAGCCCCGTACTGGCCAGTCCGAGTATGGTTCTTGGACCTCCCCTCTCAGGCTGGGGGCGCGATCTGCCACCCCCACATGGAGAGGTGGAAGTTATGGGTATGGCCCATATGGGTATGGGGGGGCGCAACTCATAGGCTCTGGTCTCTCAACCGAGGTTGTTGGGACCCTGCTCCAATCCAGAGCTCCCTCTACGAGGAAACCTTAAGTGGAACCTGTTTGCTTCATGGTGTCACGAACACCATCTAGACCAAGTTACTGCCCGTTAGTACAGTACTAGAGTCCCCGCAAACTCACCTGTCCACAAAACCAGCTCACTCCACCCTGAAGGCGTTCGTGGCGGCTTACTGGCCTACCACGCCCCTTGTGGTGGCTTGTCGGTATGGTTTCCTCGGCGGTGCACTCAGGTTGAGACCCCGAGGGGTCTTAAGCCTCTATTACCTCCACTCTTCCAGTGTGACCAATTGGAAGTATATCTGTCCAGTGTGAGCACTGGGCACATACGGCCACAAAATAAAGCATGTGGCACGAACAGAGATATCAGTAGATGGATCCCGGATGCCATTTCTACTACTTTCAAGTCCTCTGGTCTCCCAGCTCCATGGGGAGTCAAGACTCACTCCTCCTGAGGCTGTCTGCCTCTAAAAAGCATCCAGTCCCTCTTGTTCTGGCGGAACCCCAGACAAAGGACTAAGACTCCTCGTGTGCCCGAGGGCCGAGGAGTACCTCTCGCACTGGCTGGCAACCAGGCAGAGGTCCACTACTGTCCTCGTGTGCCTGAGGGCCGAGGATCTTACAGCCCTCTTGTCCGTGGAAGATTAGACAATGGCTTATTCCCCTCGTGTCCTGGCAGGAATACCAGGCCGAGTTACCGCAGTGTCTTAGCAGGTAAGTATTCTAGACGCTGTTTCCTTCATGGTCTGGCAAGAAACCAGACGAAGGACTAAGACTCCTCGTGTGCCCAAGGGCCGAGGAGTACCTCTCGCACTGGCTGGCGACCAGGCAGAGGTCCACTACTGTCCTCGTGTGCCTGAGGGCCGAGGATCATACAGCCCTCTTGTCCGTGGAATACTAGACAATGGCTTGTTCGGTCCCTCTAGTTCTGGCTCTTCCCAGACAAAGGACTAAGACTCCTCATGTGCCTGAGGGCCGAGGAGTACCTCTCGCTCTGGCTGGCGACCAGATAGAGGTTGACTACCTTCCTCGTGTGCCCAAGGGCCGAGGAACACTCTGGGCTGAGGACTATTTTTCCCTCTGCACTGATCAAATGACAGGCAAAGGTCGAGAACTCTACCCTCATGTGCCTAAGGGCCGAGGATCATATCGCCCTCTTGTCCGTGGAATACTAGACAATGGCTTATTCCCCTCGTGTTCTGGCAAGGCTACCAGGCCGAGTGTATTTCGGTCCCTCTTGTTCTGGCTTTCTCCCAGACAAAGGACTAAGACTCCTCGTGCGCCCGAGGGCAGAGGAGTGCCTCCTGCGCTGGCTGGCTACCAGGCAGAGGCCTATTACTGTCTTCCTCGTATGCCCGAGGGCCGAGGATTACAGTGTCCTCTTGTCCGCGGAATGCTAGACAATGGCTTATTCCCCTCGTGTCCTGGCGGGAGTACCAGGCTGAGCTCTTGAGTCCCTCTTGTTCTGGCGGAACCCCAGACAAAGGACTACCTTCTCATCGTGAGCCTGAGGGCCGAGGAGCACTCTTGAGGTCGAGTGCACTGTCCTTGTGGGCCTGAGGGCCGAGGACTACTTATACCATCTTGTCCGTGGAATACTAGACAATTGTTATTGCGGTCCCTCTTGTTCTGGCTACTCCCAGACAAAGGACTAAGACTCCTCGTGCGCCTGAGGGCCGAGGAGTACCTCTCGCTCTGGCTGGCGACCAGACAGAGGTTGACTACCATTCCTCGTGTGCCCGAGGGCCGAGGATTACAGGGCCTTCTTGTCGGCGGAATGCTAGACAAGGGCTCTTCCTGTGCTCTGGCAAGAACCACCAGACACAACTTTTCCACCCTGGTTGAGCAGACACTGCGCAGGGCTTGGAAATTATGGGGGCGTTGGTAGTCTCGTTCCCCATAGCGTTCCATGACGTGGCTCGAGTTCCCGGAAGGGAACGTCTCAGGTTACGTATGTAACCCTAGTTCCCTGAGGGAACTAAAGAGCTTCATTCCTAAAGAGCTGCCACGGGTGTCAAACGCACGTGCTTTATACTTCCCTGTCGCTGACGTCACCGCGCCTGTGACGTCACTCCCGTCGTTCATTGGTTGTAGACATTCAGAGTGCTGCCCGCCAATGGCGTTCCCCATAGGGTTTCATGACGCGGCGTCTCGTTCCCTCAGGGAACTAGGGTTACATACGTAACCTGAGACGTTTTTTGATGTGCTTCATTTTATTGAACCGTTTGTGGCAGAAAGGCCCACATGTGGCAATTTTCCTCCAGTTCCTCAAGAACAGACCATCAGTGCAGGCACAAGCAAACAGGTGCAGGAACATGAGCAGAATGATTCCCTATTGTGACTTTTATTAAAAATAAAAATACATTTTACTTAAACAATGATATTTATTATATCTAATATAGCATTGTGTAGTATATTTAAAGTATAGTGTAGTATATATAAAAAATGCAATTTATCGTGCAACCATAGAAATGTCAGTGATTTGTTCCAGTACTGAAATTCATTTTTTAAAATGTAATTTCCAGGTTTCCCATGGCAATGGGAACACAGGTACAGGCAGCACCATTCAGATGTTCAATACCACCAGTCAGGTCACAAGCAGTCAGAGCCCAGGAACCAGCAGCCAGGTAGACATCAGAAGAAATCAATTGTGTATGAAGTCAGACTTTCACAAACATGTTATATTGAATACTTTTTACATTTAAAGGGTTAGTTCTGCCAAAAATCATGTCATAAACCTATTAGAAGACAAATGAGCATCTTTTTAATGAGCCAGGTCCCGAGCAGCCAGGTCCCGAGCAGCCAGGTCCCGAGCAGCCAGGTCCCGAGCAGCCAGGTCCCCAGCAGCCAGGTCCTCAGCAGCCAGGTCCCCAGCAGCCATGTCCCCCAAAGTCAGGTGCCCTGCCAGGCCCCAAGTCACAACATCTCTGCAACAGGCACCAGCAGCCAGAGCACCACTGCATCTAAAAAAAGAAATCAAGTGGAATGGATGATTTTGAAAATGAAATATTGGCCATTGTTAAAGAAAAAAGAAAAGATGATGATGTTGACAGCTTCCTAACCTGCATTAGGCCAGCACTCTCCCGTATACCCAGACAAACCAGAAGTTTGCTTCAAATTAAAATAATGCAGTTAATACATGAGGCAGAGTACAGCTCTGACAGTTAAGATACCATTATGATGCAGAGTAGTTTGTCTCTTCACTGGAACAAATTTGAAGAAAATAAACATCAAATTACTTGCTCACCAAATAATCCTATGCAGTTAATGTGTCCTGTTAGAATGAGAGTCCAAACAGCTGACTTGTGTATTATTGTCATGTTTTTAATCAGGTGACTGTCATTGTGACAGCACTGCAGAGGATCCATTGATGAGCAAGTGATATGTTGATTTTTTTTTCTGCAAATCTGTTCCAATGAAGAAACAATTTACTCTGCTTGTTGGGTGGCCAGAGAGTGATTTAATTCAACACATTCATTTTTGGTTGAACTACTTATTGAATGAAAGTGAATTAATATTGCATAGAACTACGTTCACATGAGTTTGAAGATGTTTAATGTTGTTTCAGTGTTGTTTGCAAGTGCATTAAAGGAACAGTTCACTCCAAAATGATTATGTCAGAATTTACTCATTTTCATGCCATTACTTTGACTGTCCTGTTGCTTACTTTAACAGTCTCTTTTAACTATAACTTATGTTTATCGGTGGCAGTACAGTCCAAATAATTTGACTGAATTGGCTGGAGATCCTAGGTGTAAGCTTACCATTCTACTGGAGATGTTCTTGGTTGCTGGAAACATACATGGAATAACTGACTCTATTATGACAATGAAATGGCTCTGAAAAGAGCCTTTTTATGGAGAGCCTGGCCACCTCAAACCTGGTTGTACTGCCAAGGAACTTCACCGCATAGGGAATTTAAGTATTCTCTATACTTCTCCCTCACAACCAGGGCCTCAGGCGATGCAGTGTTGCTTCCCATCCGTCCAGCTGCATGGAGTGCAGCACCAGGGTCAGCATATCCAGTGGTGGAAGGAGAATTCTGATGACCCCATCTTATGAAATTGTGGAGGATGGTGGTTGCTTGCACAATCCTTTCTGCATTACATGGGCTCAACTCCATTACTCTGTGGTAGACACGGAAACGAGCTGCCATGATGCCAAATGCATTCTCCACAATTCTTCTTGCATGTGAGAGACGGACATTGAAGACCCTCTGGTCAACAGGGATTGCTCTTCCTGGGTAAGGACGCAGAAGGTGTTTTTGCAGGGGAAATGCTTCATCTCCTACAAACACAAATGGTACTGGACCAAGGTGTTCACCATTCGGGAGGGGCTCATCATCCGGGAGATTGAGTGTTCCTTCTCTGAGAGCTCTTCCGAAAGCACAGGCAGACAATGAACCACCATCACTACTCTTGCCGTATGCACCAATGTCTACAACTCTGAAGAGGTAGTTGGCATCCACAACTGCCAGAAGAAAAACAGAAAACTGCCCCTTGTAGTTATAATAAAGGGAGCCAGAATCAGCAGGAGCTTTAATTGTAATGTGCTTCCCATCAATGGCACCAAGGCAGTGTGGAAAAGCCCATTTAGTTGAAAACCCCTCAGCAATCTCCTTCCAGTCTGATTCCTGAGGCACTGGCATATACTCTCCTACCAAACGCTCCCAAATGGCTGTGGCTACAGATGGCACTATTCCAACTACAGTGGATTTTCCCACCCTGAAGCTCTTGGATATCATGTGGTAGGAGTCACCAGTTGGCAAAAACCTGAAGTTAAAGATTTTTAATAATATTAATAAATATTAGATGACAAAAAAAGTGCAAAAAAATTACATCCAGAAACACGTTTTATCATAACCTACACATAATAATATTATAACAACAGTATATAAAATAATAGCAAACATTTGGCAACTAGTGGCGTGGTAAATTAAGGTGACCTCAAATAGAGATATAGCTTACAAAAGTACTTTTTGTTGATATTAACAGGGTAAATATTCTGAGGTTAAAGTACTCACCGTAAACAGATTGCAAGACGTTCTGCAGGGCCTATAGCCTGACACAGTGTGGTATCTTGCTTTTCAATCACCGGGGCGACCATTGTGAGCAGCCGATCAAATTCGGCAGTACTGAGCCGAAAATACTCCTTGTGGCGATCCTCATCCAGGCGAAGCTCTTGAATTAAGGAGTGGAACTCTCCCCGCTCATTCCTCAACCGGAGGATAGGGTAAACCCACAACCTCTTTTGCAGAAGCTGTCGTCGTCGTAACAAACACAGTGCAAGCACATCGAAGTCCATGTTGCGAACAGGCGTGTGACGTCATATCCTGCTCCCGCCCATATTCGCAGCGGCATGCGAAAAAATTACGCATGCTGAAAGTCTAGTGTGACCGCGCCTTTACTCTTTTATGGTTACTCTTCTCATGTTCCCATTTTGCCTACTATGTAGTAGGTAAGTAGGCATATTCAAACAATACTTAAGTATACGTACGCCCGAATCTCGCGAGAAATAGTGCTCCATCCAGGTAAATCTTGCCTACTCTTTTGTGGATTTCGAGATTTCATGCATACTTTTTCTTCGCCTACTGCTTTTTGCCTACTAAATAGTATGAAAGTATGCGATTTTAAATGCAGCCACAATGAGCAGGGTATTTTTCATGAGGGGCGAATGACACACAGCTGACAGTAATGAAACAATCAGTGCAAGAGGTTATGGGAAACAGAATCCATGACAGACAAACAACGATTAGAAAAGAGAGGCCTCCAGTTGCTGTCAAGGGCAATTCAGCTGCTGACTGTGACACAAAAAAATCTAGGCTTATAAATGCCTAGATGCACAGTTAAGTCCATTACTAAGAAGGTATTTGATACAATACAGACCCTCCCTGGATCAGGATGTCACTCCAAACCGAAAGAAAAAACCAGAAGGAAACTGATCAGAGAGGCTACTAAGAGGCCTACAGCAACTCTGAAGCAGTTAACATGACAAAGAGTAGTCATTGTGTACATGTGACAACAATATCACATATATTTTCGGAGTTGTATGAAACAAATTATCAGGTTAAGTATCAGGTTAAAGTTGTAATTGTAATTATAATTATATATTTTTTTGTTTTTGGTAATATTTGTAGATTCACTGGAAAGCTGCAGTGTCCACTGCATTGCACCCAGGTGCCCACTGGCTTTGTGCGAATGGACAAGCACTTTGTGGCATGCCACCCTGATTTAGCAGTTTGTATATTTCCAGATCCATGTTTTCAGTATTAAATCTTACATTTTTTAGTATGTATGTGAAGCATAATTAGGGGTTCTAGTGCAAAGAGTTGAAACCCTGTTGTTTTTGTACTGATTATTATTATTATTATTATGCCATAACATTGGTTGTGCAGACCAAACAATAAGGCCTAGAGCAGGGGTATTCAGTTAAAGTCTAAACCAGATGCGACAGCTGTCAAGTTGTGAGCGCTGCAACAGTCTAGTCTACACTGAACGTGACAAAGCAACCACTGTAAATCGTTGTGTCAGTAAGTTATAAATAGAATGATGCATCATTTCACTAAATGCCTGCAATGCAGTGTTGCCAGATTTTACTACAAAAAAACATAACTATCTATAAAGACATAAACCGCATTAAGTCCAAATCTTGAGTTATGGAAATAAAATATAGCTGATCCTAACCTGCCAACTCCCAATTTTTTCACTTTCTAAATTGTCACATAAGTGGAAAAAACAAATCCATTGATTCTTATAGTTAGTGTATTTAACCCTTTTAGGCACCAGAGCTTCACAGGTTGCCACTGGAGTCCTCCACTATGTACGCTGGCAGCGATAAACCAATCAGAGAACATATGTAATACGTACAGTACATACGCTTAACAACATTTGTTTGTCTAAGGACCCCCCCCCGAAAATGGCACCAATTAAAAGCTTAATGATAAATCTTACCACATTTATATATTTTTAAACTTGTATAATTTTAAATTTCATGATTTTTTAATAGTTCATAATTTTTCTACACAATTTCTAAAACACTTACCCTTAAAATGTAAATAGAAACTAAACTACATTATCATAAGAAAACTATGCAAAAAATATAAAAATATATATATATAAATATGTCTACAAAAGTCAGTCACACAAAAACGATCTATAAAAACAACTTTTTATTAACATTCCACTCAGAACAAAAGGCATATAAAAATTCAAGGAAAACATATGCAAGAAAAACATAGCTTAAAAACAAAATTACAATAAATAAAAACAAAAAAAAACAATAATTTAACAAATTATTTTACTTCTGAACATAATATAACATTATAACAATAAAACTTACGTAATCAAGAACTGTTTTAACAACAATAACTTACATCATAACTTTACTTTACCTCAGATTCGGCACAGACCACCTCAGCTGCAACTGTTGCACACAACAACTCCAGTTCACTTTCCTGTCCCGCTTCATCCGGTGCTGTACCTGGTGCACCTGCCGCAAACACAGACCCCTCTTCAGCTTCTGCAAGCAGCAAGTCCAACTCACCACTTGCGGACGACGGCCCCGGTTCAGCCACTGCAGCCACAGACTGCACTTGAGCTGTTCCAGGCACGACAGGTTCAGGAGGGTATGCCTCAGATGCAGACTGACTCTCATTAGATGTCTTCAGCATAGCAACCACCTTGTTGTTCTGAATGTCCAATTTCAGACTGCCACATTCCAAGAGATGCTCTTCCACATTTTGCGCGTCTTGCAGCAAATGAATCAGGTCGCAGTTTCTCAAATACAACTGCAGCACAGAATTATTATTACTCACACTCCGCTCTCCACAATCATCAACAACAGTGACATTTGCGATAGCACTGGCTGTTAACATTGCATTTTTTTGCAACATATTGCACTTCGCGCACCGATGAAATTTTTTCTTTGAGTCAAAGTCCATCTGAGCACATCTGCAATTGCCGCACGTCTTGAACAGAATGCTACATCCTCGGCAGATGCGGTTACGAAATTACAAGCTGAAGTTAAAAGTCTGTCCGAGCAGGTGTCAGAATTTAAGGGAGAAATGTATCGATCTGGAAGGCCATTCTAAGAGGCAACATATAAGAATCGCGGGAATCCGAGAAGGAATGGAAAACGATCAAGGTGCCAGAGAGTTTGTAGCTAAACTGCTCATGGAGGTGCTTGGACTGGATCGCGCTCACCGAGCTCTTCGCTCCCGGCCTGAGGACAGTGACCCGCCGTGGCAGTTCATTGCTCGGATACACTTTGGCCATACCATGGAAAACATCATGCGAAAAGTGTCATCACAGAGAAAGCTAACCTTTAACGGTCGCTCCATTCAGATCTTCAGAGACTATCCGTCGGCTGTGGTCAAACGCCGGGCAGCCTTTGCCAGAGTAAGGCAGGTCCTTCGGGATAAACCCAGTGTGAAGTTTGGCATTCTGTATCCAGCAAAGCTGCGGGTGATGTACAATGAAGGAGAGAGGCTTTTCACCGACGCGAACGAACCATGGAAATTTGCAATCGAACAGTTTGGCACAGATAAGTAGGGTTAAATGCTGAGCAATAATTCCGAGACGTTGTTTTGTTTAAGTTTCTGTTAGCTGGCGGACTCACTGTTGGACTTTTGTTACTCTGCAAAGTAAAATGCGGAGGTCGGCTTTTCTTTTCTATTCCTTTTTTATTTTACCTTTTTATTGCCTTCTACTTCGTGGTAAGTTGTGCTGTACATTGGTTCCTGTAACAGCTAAATATGTTCTGTTATCGAACGTTTTTTTGGGAGGATGGGTCAGTGCTAAAGGTTTCCATGGTAACATTTTCTGGTGTGTAGGTAACTTGTCGGGACAGATTGAGATTTTCTGTTGTAATCATAGTTTATGTTTAATAATGTAAATGCAAAAGGGGCGTCTTTAAGTTTTGCCACTTGGAATGTAAAAGGTCTAAATGAACCGGTTAAAAGAGGAAAAATATTGTCTCATTTAAAATCGCTGTTTTCAGATATCATGTTTCTTCAAGAGACTAATTTTAAAAGTACTGCCCATGTTAGACTGAGATGCAAATGGATCGGACAGATTTATCATTCCAATTTTTCTGCTAAATCGAGAGGAACAGCTATCCTTATCCATAAAGAAGTCCCATTTAAACATGATTTGACTATTTCAGATAAAGAAGGGAGATACGTTATTGTTGTTGGGGAAATATTTTCTGTGCCTTTAACCCTAGTCAATGTTTATGGACCAAACTGTGACAACCCTGAGTTTTTCAAAAAAGTGTTTAATCTAATTCCAAATATTTCAGATACAAATCTCATAATTGGGGGTGATTTTAACTGTATCCTAGACCCGTATTTAGATAAATCCTACTCCACAAAAATAGTTCATTCCAACTCCAGTAAATTATTTTTATTCATATACAACTAACTACAATATGTTTGATGTGTGGAGAATTCTTTATCTGACAGCTAGGGAATATTCTTTTCACTCTAAAGTTCATAACCTATATACACGAATAGATTATTTCATTCTGGATGGTAAACTTATGTCCCAGGTCTGTACAGCAAAATATCATAATATTATTATCTCCGATCACAGTCCTGTGACTTTTTCTATTAAAATAGATAATATGGAGAAACCACAAAGAAACTGGAGGCTTAATTCTCATTTACTTACAAACAAAGTCTTTGTTAATCACTTAAAACAGGATATAGAAACCTTTTTTCAATTCAATGACAAGGCGGACATTTCTACAGGGGTGTTATGGGACACATTCAAAGCATACATTAGAGGGTGAATTATTTCTTATCAAGCATTTCAGAGAAAGAGAAATAGGGCTGAATCAGAGATATTAGAAATTCAAATTCACGAATTAGATATGGAAAATGCTCAACATCCATGTATTGAAAAATATAAAAAAATTTGTGCACTTAAATATAAATTGAATCAAATCCTCTGTTCTAAAATTTCAAAATCTTTTCAGTATGTAAAACAAAAATACTTTGGTGATAAACCTAAAAAAACTTTTAGCTAGACAACTGCGTAAAACAGCATCTGAACGAGCAATATATAAGATCAAATCAGACACAGGAGAATCACTTACTTCCTCTAGGGATATAAATAGTAAGTTTCAAATGTTTTATGAGACACTGTATTCATCTAAAGGAAATATAGATTCTACAGTTATTGCTCAGTTTCTAGACCAACAAAAGCTACCCTCATTAAATCAAGAGCAAGTTGAGGAGTTAGGTGCGGAAATTACTATTGAAGAAATATCAGGTACTATAAAATCTCTAAAAGGATGTAAAACTCCTAGTCCAGATGGATTTTGTAATGAATTCTATAAAGCATACAACGAATTACTATCACCTTATTTATATAGGGTTTATAAACAGGCATTTATACAGCAGTCTCTGCCATCCACCCTAAATGAGGCAATTATTACTGTAGTCCCTAAAAAAGGCAGGAACCCAGAGGTTCTTATAGACCGATTTCTCTCCTAAACTCGGATCAAGAAATTATGGCAAAAACGTTGGCTTGCAGGCTAAATAAAGTAATTAGAAACTGCATCCAGATCAAAATGGTTTCATTCCAAAACGTAACTCTTCTAATCTTAGGCGTCTTTTCAACATAATTTACTCTTCCAGTGGCTCGCAGCAAGATCTAGCCATTCTGTCATTGGATGCAGAGATGGCATTCGATCAAATTGAGTGGCCTTACCTTTTTGCAGTATTGAAGAAGTTTAATCTCGGAGATAATTTCCTTTCATGGATTAAATGTTGTATTCTAGTCCGTGTGCAAGAATTCTCACAAAACAAAAAATGTCTTCTCGTTTTGAATTACACAGAGGTACAAGACAGGGGTGTTCACTGTCACCACTTTTGTTCACATTAGCGATTGAGCCTTTAGCGGAGGCTATTAGAACACATACTGGAATTAAAGGCTATAAAACTAGAAGTACTGATAATAAATTAGCATTATATGCAGATGATGTAATTTTATTTATTTCTGAACCCAATAGTAGCATTCAATGGGTTAAAGAGCAAATATTCTTAATTTGATTAATCACTATGGTACATTTTCAGGATATAAAATTAACTGGGACAAGAGTGTGCTGATGCCAGTCACTATCAAAGATTCTTCTTGGCTTCAACATTTGCCCTTTAAGACTGCTTCAGAACAATTCACATACCTAGGAATTGAGGTGACAAAAAAGTTTTCTGACTTAATTAAGGCCAATTTTCAACCTCTGTTGTCTAAACTTAAAGGTCCCATATTGTACACATTTCTGGAGGTTTATTTTAGTTGTTGATCTGATGTGTTACACATCAGAGATTTCTTCAAGAGTCGACGAGCCTCAAAGTAGCCATCTACATTAAATTTGATAAACTTTAGTAGTGCCATACTAACAGAGCAAAAAAAGAAACAAATAATAAACAACAAAGCATTATGAAACTGATTTTTTTTTTATTACATAATGGCAAAATATTTTGATATTTGCTTACAATAGCCTTACATTTATAATTAAAAAAATAATTATCATACCATACGATTTAGTAACTCTGACATCATGTGTTTCCCAGTCAGGCCCAGGGTCCGCAGAATTTTTTACTACCCTGTTTACTCTTTCATCATTTCGGTAGTTTGGCCAATAGACAACGCCATCACTGAACCACTTTTATGGCACCACTGCTACAGTTTTGTTGATAAGGAACTTGATTAAGTGGAACATCTTTAACTGAGAAGGAAAGAGACAAACAGAACAACAGAAATATAACTTTTTTTCAAGAAGTTCTGAATTAATTGTTAGAAGTCAAATATATTACATGGTCATTATTAATCAATTATTGCTGTTGTGTATACAAGTGTTGTAAAGCTAAAAGTTTTTTTATGAGAAATGTGTAAAAATATGAATAGTGTGCACAATTATTTTTGAATGAAACCCAAGGATTTGCTGATCAGTCTGTTTATAAGTTAGTGAAAAGATATTGAAAAGATAGAAGCTGCACAGATTTAAAAAAAAAAAAAAACATCTGATATGATCAACACTAAGGAATTAGGCATCAAGAACTGCAGTGTAATATGGCCATATTGCACTTAGCTAAATCAACATTGAACTGAAAGCATACTGAAAAGTTGCTTTGAAATAATCTGTATTGTATAAAGTGCTATGTGAATAAAAGTATCTTTCAACACATTAAACACAAGCAACGTATTACACAAAGTACTTACAGTAAATTGTTATCCAGTGTCAGACTGCAGTGTTTGTGGTGATGCATGGTGATCACTTTTTGTCAGTGTCTGAACCTCATTTTGCATAAACACTTATACTGTCATAACTAACGTGCAACCGCATCAATTCATACTGCTAATATTAGAACACAAGAGCTGTAACTACCATAAATACTACCAACTTCATTCTCCCTAGGAAAATCAATCATCATTCACCTTTTAATTATTAATTATAAAAAACAAAAAGCTGATAAGCATCTGCAACCTTAAAGAGAGTTAGTTCACCCAAAAATGAAAATTTTCGCCATTAATTACTCCTCCTCATGTCCTTCCAAACCCATAAGAATTTTGTTCATCTTTGAAACACAAATGAAGATATTTTGGATTTAATCCAAAATCCTCCCATAGATAGCAACGGACCTTACAACTATTGTAAACCATTTAATTAAAAATATCTTAATTTGTGTGTTGAAGATGAATAAAAGTCTTGCAGGTTTTGAACGACTTTAGTGTGAGTAAATAATGATAGGATTTTTATTTTTGGGTTAACTAACACTTTAAAGGATTAGTTCAACCAAAAATTAAAACATGAAGGTCAGTAAATGGTGAAAGTTTTGATTATTGGATGAGCTAAACATTTAACCTGTGAGTTTTATTTCTTATCAAAGCCCTCCTAAAATGTATGAAATAAGGGTATAGCCACAGAACTATCCCTATAAGGTAAAACCACACATTTCTGGACAAGCTCTGAAGCTTTAACACACCTGAGTACATCTGATGTTTGTGAAATAGTATGGATATTCAGATAGTCAGAATTGAATGGGTAAGTGAAGAACAAAGACTTCTTGACAAATTCTTTGTAAACTACATACACTCCATCACTGCATTCCACAATGTTGTGTATAATGCATATCTCTTTTCCAATGACAAACACATTATCCCTGGTTGAAACTTTAACAGTCCACTTATCACAGGCCATCTCACCATACTGTGCTTTCACTGACAGTCCATCTACAAGTGGTCCAACAAAGTGCTGTTTTTTAAAAGAGGCACCATTTAAAGGAGTGTCAGCAATTCTCATCTCTGACAATCGACGAATAATTTGGGCAAGGGGAAAGTCTGGTTTTCTGACAAGCCTTTTTAGTTTGTGAAGGTAACTTACATAGGGGAATGCAGAAAATGCATCAAGACAACCATGTCGTTGTACTTCATCTGCCAGATGGACTAATCCATGTACATTATAAAGAAGTTGATCTTTGTCATATATTTCACCAAACTGAGAAACAAAAGATCTAAGCAAAATTTGAGCATACTTTGTGTGGCAGGATAGTGGAGGACTTACTAAAATTGCAATGCCAGAGAAGAGCAGCATGAAATTGCTGTACATATTTTGATCCAGAAAAGTACTTAACACTACAGGACCTGTGTACAGAAGAAATTGCCTCAATTCAGTGGCCTTCCGTTCCAGCGATCTAATTCCCTCAGTGATCTGGGCTTTTGGGCAAACTCCACAGGGATACAGGAACGCATTTCTACCAGTTTAGCAGACATTCTTTCCACTATGTTTGCAGGTAATCTGAAATTAAGAGGACCCCTAAGACAAATGTTCAACAAGCGCCTAACCACACCTAAACAAACCAAATGCATATAATCTAGAGGGAATTGTGAAACCATGCCAACGCTGCTGCCATGAAATGGATGTGGCCCGTCATGATGATGACTCTCATCAACCATATTTTCAAATGAATCATCTGTCCTTAGAGCATAGTCTGTACATGGGTATGTCATGCGTCCATTAATGTATTTTCCAGGCTGACTACACTTGTCACAGCCATGGTAGCCATTGTGGTTCTTTGTGTTTTTAACAAAGAACCTGGCTGGTGTGTCACAAATGACTGTGTCTAGCTCAAGCTTCAATGACTTTCCCTCTATATCAAAACTAGTTTCAAGCTGTTGTAACTCAGTAACAAAATCTCCAACAAACTCTTTTGCTGAGCTTGGTTTCTTTGGTCCACAGAACAAACCTATCACTACTGGTTCTTTCATGGGAACACTCAGAAGCAGACCAAGGATGGGCCACAGTTGCAGACTAGAGCTCTTAAACAAAGGAAGTCCATCAATGTTTATTTGCAGCTTCAAACTGAAACCGTCTGCCAGTGTGTGTACGTATTTAGACAGTACATTCCTAATTGATGTCAGAACACCAAAATAGTGGTACTGTCCCCCAGCCCTTTCTAGAATAGAATACTTTGTCTTAGTTTTAAGGAGAGTTCTAGCATCCTTTGGAAGATCAGGGTGGCAACTGCGAAGTATGCACAATAGTGCTGTCAAAGCAACCAAAGAAATGCCAAAGTTTATGGCCCAGTTGGAAATACTGTCAGAGAGTGAAAATGTCTCAGAGTTCATCATCTGAATTTTCTGAATCCGATGTCTGAATCGGCCTGTCAGGGCAGCCAACCACACAATCCTCATGTATGTCTGCATCTACCTCCATGCCACCTTCCTCCTCACTAAAGATTAGTTCATGTGCACTGTCTGAACAAGCTGGGTTGCCTGTACTTTCTAACTCTCTATTGACATCTACAAGGTCCCTCTCTGTAGTAATCTGAAAGTCAGTGGAATCTTTGCAGTCATCCCTAATTTCTTTCAGCCGTTTCTCTACATCTATATGAGTCCTCCGTCTTATGGCAGAGCTGGAGACAGGTACAGTTTTTCGATTCATTTTATCTAAAATAAATGTTACAGGAACACAAAAGTCAGATAGCACAAGTGAGTTGTGGAATAGAACTATATTTAAACTTACGTTATTCCGACAGCTAAAATAGCACTCCAACAACAATGACTGTAATCTGCAAAAGAACACACACAGACACATACTAGTATCTTAATATGATTATGAAATAATTACCTTAAACAACAATACACAGGGAGGAGCAGAATATATGTCAAAATGTAGGCCTAAACAAAAATAAACTCAAACTTGTAGCTGATACAGGGCTTGACATTAACTTTTTGAGGCACTTGTCCTTCGGACAAGTAAATTTATGTTTCACTTGTCCATGCACAAAAGTCACTTGTCCGGGTAAAGATTTATAATATCATTTATTTATTTTTTTGTTTTGCTAATGCAGAATTCATTGAAAGCATCCAAACACTATCAATATTAATACAATTCAGTTGAAACAGTAGAAAGGAACATAGAAGTAGAAGTAGAAAGGAACAGTAGAAGGATCTCCAGACTCATAGTATAATACAAAGTAATACTTTGCACGCTGATGTGCACAGTGTATCACCAGATGTAGTGGTGACTCTTGGTGAAAAAAAATAAAACTATCTATCCGACAGACGCCACAGAACATTTCTCCGTCTTCATAAATAACCCAGTCGAATTCATCTTTCCATTTGGTTACAAATTTTCGTTCCCGTTTGAACTCATATGGTGCTGTTGGTGTAAGGCAGGGCTCGAAATTAACTTTTTTACTTGGTAGCACTGGTGTTCCCAACTTTAAAAAGTTAGGAGCATCCCAAAAAATGTAGGAGCACCCAATTTCTTTTTAGTTATGCACCGATCTTGATTCTTCATGGCCGATTCTGATTAACTGACATCTGACAGACGCCTGAGAGATGTTTGTACACAGCAGATGCTTTCCAGATCAAGAGATCTTTATCAGACATCTTGCAGACGTACATGTGCTATCTGAGCCGCATTGTATAGTATATTGACACGGAGGCGGCAAAATTGTATCTGACAGAATGTGCGCTGTAGCACGAAATATACTATATTTCTTAAAGCAGATTGTGGAAACCTTTTAATTATCCACAATAAAAATAAAATCGTCATTTCACACACCCCTAATTGCAGTTTGTGCAACTCCGGAACAGTGTTTGGTTGAGAGAGAGAGAGAGAAAAACGTCCGGTTCTAAGTTAAGCGGAGCGCAGTTTCAGTGACAGGGAATGATTGACGGCTCAGGGCTCGCAAAATGTCAAAATCTCTAGTAGCCCTTCGGGCAGGTACTCATCAGATTTTGATAGCCCAAAAATTAATTTAACTAGCCCAAATAAAAAAAGACATTTTTTTAAAATATAGAAAATCAGATAGGAGTCTAAATGTCAATCAAAAATGTTTTCAATACACAAATATAAACAAATATCAAGGAAAGAATTTTATTTCACCATTTAGTGTAGCTGCAGAATTTTAAAATATCAATTTAAGGCAATTTATGGCCCTTTTTTTAAGAGCTGCACAAGTTAAATGAACAGTATGAGTGTGGTTGGACAATGTACGGTAGAATATTAAGCCATAAAATTACATGATTTATAATTCAGATACAGACACAAAAAACAAAATATCTAATACAATGGCATTTCAACCTTTATACCATTAAAAGGGATAAATCAAGTATATACTTTCTTATATTTATATAAGATATATAACATTAGTATTACTTAATTGTTTAGATTTTTAAAAGGCAAATTAAATTATTTCACACTTACACATGGATCGATAATTCCAATAATTTAACCATAAACAGCTGAAAAAATTTATTGAAAATAAAAATTAATTTGTTTGTCACAAGGGGGCGCTTTAGGAGCGCTGAAATACTACGGTTTCCATAGTAACAGCTGTACACAAACCAGCACTAACGCAGTTTTATCAGACATGAAATGACAATGCAAACGACATGTTTCTGAGGACAGTCTGTTCCCGTCAGATACATTCATATGAAGACATCCGTGCAGCGTTTTGACTTTGAAACGTACAGCGTGCATATTTATTCAATGACATCATTGCCTTTTTGAAGATTTATCCAAACCTATCGCGATCGTCTTTCCGTCTCTTAAACTTATACGTTAATCAAGACTTTTAGTCTTGTACTACTAGTCAGTAGTTAGGCTAGCGACAGTTTTGAAACCGAGTCGCACTACACTCATTTCTCTCACTCGCACAAATGCTTCCAAATATAATTTGAGGTCGCACAGATTAATTTATCGCAATTTCGAGAGAGAGAGAGAGAGAGAGAGAGAGAGAGAGAGAGAGAGAGAGCCACGCGCGCGCGCGCACTCTCCCATAATCGAACATAGAATGCTGCTACGTCAGAGCGGCCAAAGCGTCAACAAGCTTCCTCGTACTTTTTGACAAGAGTTCTTGACGGGGCGGCCAGAGCGTCTTTGCAGCTCAAGTCGGCGGCAGTGTGAACGTACAGTAACTTCACGAGCAGGTCTTTTCCGTTCCGTGTGTGTGTGTGTGTGTGTGTGTAAGGAAGAGAATGAGTCTCTCTTTTGGATTTTTGGATTTATGACTTGAGTTTATTTCAATGAATGCAGTCTTACCGTTTAATTTCTCTCTATGTGTGTATGAGGGAGAGAAAAACTTTTAGATTTATTTTCTTTAATTTACCCCCCCCCCCCCTCCATATTTTATTACAGTTTACTCTGTTGCAGTATTACTAGCACATTTCTGTGTGTGTGCGTGTGTGTGTGTGTGTGTGTAACAATTTTGAAGAATGTTCAAGATGAATGGTAAAAATAAAAACATGAAAAAAATAAAAAAAAGGTTGAAAAAAGGTGAATCACATGAATTTCTCTGAATCATATCTGAAAATGATTTTACCTAATGCCTCAGATGTGTCTGCAATGTCTTCATCACTGGTGGGGTCATCCATGTTCTGTCCTTTCACTCAAGACTTTCACAGATTGATCAATCTTGAAAAAAATAATAATTTGTGTCAGTGGGGTGTACTATATATTCATCCATCCATCTATCAACCAAGTACTAACAAAACAGTTTAATAACAATTTCACAGTTAGTTGCCCCAAAAATTAACATTCTGTTAATAATTACTCACCCTCATGTCATTCCAAACCCCTAAGACCTTTGTTCGTCTTTCGAACACAAGATATTTTTGAATTTCGAAATCCAAGAGCTCTCTGACCCTCCATAGACAACAAGGGTACTACCATGGTAAAGGCTCAGAAAGTGTCCAAGAACATTGCCATCATCCATGTGACATTAGTGATTTAATCGTAAATTTGTGAAGTTACAAGAATACTTTCTGTGCACAAAGAAAACAAAAATGACTACTTTAATGTTCTCCAAAATGGCACTAGGCTAACGCAAAAGAGAAGAATTCTCAATAATGTTATTTTTGTTTTCTTTGCCACTAGGTTTGGGTTTAAGAAGTTTTGTGAATTGATTTAATGTCACCTCTTCCACTGAAAATATACAATACACAACATACATTGACACTCAGAGTCTCCTCTCTACATTAATCTGAACTATCAATATTAAAATATAAATGGGCTATAATAATCTTTTAATGTCCGTTTAAGTAACTATTTTTTTCTAATAAAACCAATGAAACAATTATAAAGTTGAAAAAGAAGTAGTGTTTTTTCCTTCTTTTGAGAGAGAGGACTGTATGTGTGTGAGAGAGAGATTTAGGGGATCATGTTTGTGTGAGAGGGTGAAATTTGTGTGTGTGTGTGTGTGTGTGTGTGTGTGTGTGTGTGTGTGTGTGTGTGTGTGTGTGTGTGTGTGAGAGAGAGGGAATTGTGTTTGTGTGTGTGTAAGAGTGTTTGTGGACGTTTTATTTTAATAAAATGCTACCATATCTTTTGACAGACATGTATGTAACTGTTGCAGACCCCACCCTAGGAGTCCACTCAACAGATGAGAATAGTCTTTTTTTTCAATGAAGAAAGAGAGAGACAAGAGTTTGCCTTCAGTTAAGCAGTCTTCTTTGTTGACTGAAGACGCGCCGTAATCGCCATGTCAACTCTTCTCTCAACTGCCACTTAGTATTTACAAAATGCAACTTTGTTTTCCTTTATATAAACATTCATGACAATTTATAAGTTACATAAATACATTGAAATGATCATATGTAAATCATAAATACAATATATATACAATCAGTTCAATAATTCTGTGACCTGAACACCATGTGGCGGTCACATAACTGATGGTCACTGACGTTTCAGAAGTTTGTTTACATGCGCGCTAACAGCTTTATACTCACCTGGCACGTTTAAAACCGGAGCGATCTCTCCCCAACTCTTCTCCTTATCGGTACAACTTTGACAAAATATTATAAAGGCAGTCATGTTGGTGCCACATCTCAACAAGACACTCCTCCATTTCCAAAGTCCAAGGAATTTGTTTCGCGTTCAGCATTTTCGAGTGCTGTGACTTCCGTCTCCTCGTAGACTTGTTTATTATTGGCTATTTTGAAAGTACTGACGTAATCGCAGCCCTGATGTGTGAGCTAGCAGATCGGGAGGTGCAAGATTTGATCTTTGAACGCCTCACATTACATGATAATCTGCGCCGAACATTGGGGCCGAATTGGGTTGACAAAATTTTTCGGTTCAAAACTCCTGTAGTGTAAGCCGGGCTTTACGCTGAGGTGGGCGTTTATCTCCCGCGCTTTGCTCACGTGGCTAGTTAAAATATGGTCGTAAACGAAGCTGGTGGGTGTGATCGAATTAAAAAAATTAGCTCTGTTCGAATATACTGGACATTGCGTTGGATTCATATGGATTACTTTATCACAGAATATTTGTTGTCGATAAAACTTACTTTGTTTAAAAGTATACATGTCAAGCTTTCTATAGACATTGCTCACGTCTTTGTGTTGTGTATTGGCTGAGTTAGTCTATTTTAATGACACGTTTCTGAATCAGGATCACAGTTTTTTTTACAAATAATAATTAGTATATTAGCACAAACAATGTCAAACAATTAAAAAAATGATAATGTAATTAAAGAATTTAAATTTTGTAAACTATCCCTTTAATAAAAATTTTTAATCACTATGATCTTAATCTGTTTTATGTTTGCTTCATTTGCTATCTTCAGGAAAAAAAAATCTAACTCCTTTAAGGTTTTTCTTCATCAGAAGAACATCTCCTTATAGTCACTCCAGTCCCATCAGGGTCAAGTGTGTACAGAACCGTAGAAATGCAAAAACCCTAAACTTTAAGCTTGAAAATGGTGAAATTAGGCCTGGCAATCAAGAGATCAGATAACTTAGTGCACTGTCCACTGGTGGTCAGGTGTACATCACACAGTCCTCTTCAAAGAGGGTGTGACATACTACATAAAAAACTACACGTGTCCTCACGGTATGAGCAGGAACGTCTGTTCAATGGAGCCAAACACGACGACCAAAACTGCTCCCCTCACACTGACCTTTGATGCCGAGAAGATGGCCAAAGATGCCCTGATTCCACCATCTGTCTCTGTGACTGGGGATGAGCAGGACCTCTTTTCAAGAGGGGGCTACTTGACTCTGGAAGGAACAGTGGAACATGTGAGTGATTTAAACTCAATTATCAAACACTGCCCAAAACCTTATTAAATAATATTTAACAATTGATATTTTAATTTAAAATACCTTTATAGATGCAGGTTGCAAGGATGACAACTGTGAGGGATACAGAAGTCCCCATCTTGGATCTGGAGATCAAAAGCGGCTCCAGAATCCTTGAGGTGGACCAGGCCCTGACCAAGCTCCAAATAAATGATAAAGTCAACATCTGTCACCTCCGTAAAAATGCCAAGGCCTTAAAGTTTAATTCAACCATCTACACAACTGTGGAGGTATGCAACATACACAGTGCAGGGCAACTCTGGCCCTCTGTCCTGAAGCATAACCAAATATGCCTGTCTTTAATCTTCAGGAAATCCAGAAGACTCTGGCAAGACTTTTTCAGTTGTGTACATTTACAAACAATTGAAAAATCATTAAAAATAATTGCATTTAAATAATTACATGAAATTCATTTTGAAAAAATGAACAGTTAACAGTATGATGCATGATTATTTTTTCTACTAACTTTGTCTGTTTCATACTCAAAATACCAATACAATGTTGTTTCTCTATGTATTTCATAGACATCCATTGATTTTTATATCAGGCTACTGATATCAGGGGTTGTCCAAACTCATGCACGGTTTAGCTCCAACCCTAATTAAATACAGCTGAACCAGCTAATCAAGGTCTTACTAGGCACACTAGAAACCTCCAGGACTGTTTGAAGAAATCCTAAAGACTTTGGCAAAATTGTTCAGTTGTGTTTGATTGTCATTTTTGTTATTTTCTCCTAAATTGTCATGTGGGATTTTCATTTGGAGAGATAACATAACAACAATGTGAAATCATTGTTATGTTATCTCTCCAAATGAAAATCCCAAAACTTTGTGGTCTCTTACGTTTTTCATGAATGTCCGGTCCACTATATAGTCATTGATCCAGTGAAGTGCAACTAGAATTTGGTAGCACACACTGTGTGGTTATCTTCCCAATGTGACGCACATCTACTTGGTCCTGCTGCTGACCAGACAGACGCCGCTGTGAAATATCCAGCTGAAGATCCTGAACATCTTCCAGAGTGCCATGAATTGAACTGGCAGCCAAAAAAAGCTTCCCTTCACTGACATTCCTGGGCCTGTTGGTGATGCTGCTGCTCTTGATTCAATACAACCTTAAGACATTATTGAACTGTTTATTTTTTTGTACTAATACAGATCATTGTTGATCAGACCAACCTGTATGCAGATCATAGAATTGCTATGGACAGTACTTTACAACATGCTAGAATTCATGCATGGAAGCCAGTCACTTCCTGGGGCTGTTTTTACTAACTGGTTGATCATAGAAGCCTGAACTCTAAATGTACTCATTTACATATTAAATGCTACCCCCTACTTCAGCAAGGTCATGTCTTACATCAGGTTTGAAATCATATAGAGATTTCTTCACTTCAATGATATTACAACAAAGCCAGCCAATGACACTGACAGGCTGAACAAAGTCTGCACAAACATTTGCATTGATGAGGGGATGCTTCTGTGGTGTGGGCGCCTAGCTTTCAAGGTGTACAATCCTCAAAAACCCATCAAATATGGAATAAAATCCTACATCTTGTGTGATTCTGAAACGGGGTATTGTTTAAAAAACATGAAGTCCTATTGTGAAGAAAGTGCTGCCCTGAAAGACATGGTTGTCTCTCTTTTTTATAGCCTAGCAGGTCATGGTAAAAGATTATTTATGGTTCATTTTTACAACTCTACCACTGTGTAAACATCTACTTGATTTGAAAAACCCATTTCTGTGGTTGGAGTATGACAAGAGGCTACCAAGAAAAAAAAAGCAAAGCAAAACCAGCATGCATTGTGGAATACAATAATACAATGAATGGAGATAACAAATTAGATCAAAACATTGGGTACTACCCTTTTGTCAGGAAGTCACTCAAATGGACAAAGAAATGTGTAATTTCTGTTGCAGATCAGTTTGTTCAATGCTTTTGTCATTAACGAAGCAAAAAACTCACAAGATAATTGTTAAACTCTCCTCTCTTTCATCCAGTGTTATAAAATCATGGACCAGCCAAGAACAGGCAGGTGGCGGTGAAGAAATAGATGACACTTCAACTGAAAACACTCCTAGAGCACCATACAACACTGACCCTAGAAATAGGGTGAATTACCCTTTTTTTTTTTTTTTTTACCGATTGCGTCTAGTTGCAAAAAGCAACACTCAACAAGAAGATGCAGTGTTTGTGCACATAAACGGTTTGCGCAATGAGACCTCACTCTCTTATGAAAGCCTCCTTACATTCTGGTAATTTTTACAGTTTACCACTCAAAGATAAAAATACAGTGCCTAATATTTATGCACCAAGTTATAATTTTATTAATTTTTTAATGTTTATTTAATTTCGAAGATTTCTTTTATGAAAGAATATGAATGTATTTAGTTTGAAAAATACTTTGATAAAAATGCATTTTATATATATTATTTTTTTGTCAAAAATGTTGTTTCTAAAGAAACCTATTTGAACTCAAGTGGTGATAAAACATAACTGTTGTTTTTAATGTAAAAGCAGTTTCGGTTCTTTATTTTGATATGTGATATGTTCATATATTCACAGCAGAAAATATTCCGAGGGCTGTCAAATTTAGGTGAAAACCATCTAAAATGTTGGTGGTTTCTGGAAAGTTAAAAAAATTGAAACTTTTTTGTTTCATCATTTCTTATCAGGTCCTTAGAAATTATTGCACTAAAGCTGTACACTAATGTATGTTACGCAACAGTGAAAAATGTACGTCAAGGTGAGTTTGGTCAGTCATGCATACAATGAAAAGGCAGTATTCTTCCAAAAAAATTTAATGATTCAAGACAAAATTGAATCCTATTAAAATCATGTAGAAATTATCCTACAGAATGTCTTGTCCTTTGAGAAGATCCTATAATTCTAATTGGAATCCTTTAGATTTTTTTGACAAGGGAATATTTTGGTTTTCTTTTGAAACTTTTCCCACACTGTTTGCAGGTGTAAGGCCTCTCTCCAGGATGCGGAGATGGAGACTCAAGTTAGTGACTTGGACTCGAGTCGCACTTTTATAGACTTCAGACTTGACCTGAAATGACTCCAGACTCGAGGAAAAGAACTAGTGAAAATTTTAAAAGCAACTTGAGATTTTTTAAAAGGCGTAGCCATTACTTACCCAGCAGGCACACAACGTCATATGACGTTAATATTAGGTTAGATTTAGGTTGTGATGTCAGGTGACCAAAATTCAATGTCTAGCCAACGTCTAAAGTCAACGTTATTTGACGTCCAATAACGACGTCAAATGATGTTGATGTTTGGTTGATTTTAGGTTGTGTTGGAAAGTGACCAAAATCCAACGTCGAGCCAACATCTTAAGCCAACGTCATATTGACGTCAAATACTGACATTTATTCATCAGGTATGGCAACCAAAACCCAACGTCTGATAGACGTCATAGTGGTAACGTCCACACAACGTCAAGCTGTAACATCATTAGACATTGATATTTGGTTGTTTTTAGGTTGCGTTGTCAGAGGTGTAAAATCCAGGTTCGGTGAGTAACAGTCCTCCCCAGTATTTAGTTCCAATCGCCTGGATTTGCTAATTAGCACAGTTTTTCAGCCAGGAGGACAGAGATTGGACCAAGTCTCAAGGCAAAAGTCCTCAAAGAATTAAAGTTATTGAGATAACTGAATGATGATTGTGCATTAGTGATGAACACCTGTTGTTATTATAGAGTATCAGATGTTGATGTTTTATTGGTTAAAATTATGTGACCATTGTGGAGGTCAGTATTTGCTTTAGTCGTGCCCTTGACTCTTGTTAGATATCTCTCTGTTACAATGCATATGGTGTTGTAAAGCAGTGAGATCAGAGCTGTACAGCGAACAGCTAACAGATGTTTCTATATGAAGAGATAATCATCAAGAGCTTATTTGAACATATACAAAATATCTTTCTTTTCTTCTTATGTTAAGGTTTTGCACTATCAAATCTGCAAAACTACCGCAGGTTATGCACCTCTAGTGTTCTTCCAACAGTAATAGCGAATTTAAAACCTGTATAACACATAAACATTTTTTTAACATCTGTACCACTTAGATACACATATCAAGAACCAGCATATGTATCTCAACAATGGTGACAATCAACAAAACGCTTCATGCTGTAATGCATGTTGGGTAACAGCATAGTAAACACTCCCATCATGCACTGCAGTATGAATAATTATTGTCACCACTGTTGAGGAGCGTATAAGTTTTCATGTCTTAAAGCCTGAGCTGATGCAGTTTTCTTTCTATACTTAAGCATTACAGTCACATTTGTTTAATTTTTTTTTTTTTATTGCAGTTCTGCAATAGCTACATGTAACTCAATATATCAAAGAGAGAGACCACTTCCAGATGCTCATCTAAATTAGTTTGATGGGGACAGGGTGAACTTATCTGCTGCAAGCTTTCAATTCAACACACAAATGTTTGCTGAAAAACAGCATTGAAATTACTTCAATCCTGAAAATACTAAGTTACTCCAAGAGTCAAGAGACAAACTTAAGCAACCCTTGACCACAATTATGGTGACATTGTGTGTTTTATTTTTATTTTATTTTCTTGACCAATAAAACATCAACATCTAAACCTCTTATAATTCTCAATAAGAGATTCTGCAGACATGAAATAAAGTCAGCCTGGTTAGTAATGAGTGAAGCTGGTGATGCTGTTTGTGGAGATGTTTAATCAGATTTTGAGAGATGAAATGTTCAGTTGATTCAAGTCAGTTGTAGTTCTTGTGTTTCTCTTTCCTTCAATGATGCTGCTTGTTAACAACAGATGTTCATCACTTATGCACAATCATCATTCAGTTATCTCATTAACTTTAACTCTTTAGGGGCTTGAGATTTTACTTCAGACTTGCTTGAGACTCAAAAGGAATGACTTGGTCCAGTCTTCTCAGTCCTCCTGGTTGAAATACTGTGCTAATTAGAAAATCCAGGTGATTGGACCAAAACACTGGGGAGGACTTTTACTCATGGAACCTGGATTTTACACCTCTGTGCATAGGAAAGTGACCAAAATCCAACGTCGAGCCAACGTTGGACATTGACGTCTGCCTGACGTTGGGTTCTGATGTCAACCCGATTTTCATTTCCAACCAAAATGCAACGTCATAGTGGTTGGGATACAACGTCAATCTGACGTCATGCTGACGTCCTGTGCCTGCTGGGTAGCTTGAGACTCAACTGAGACTCATGACCAAAGACTCAAGACTTAACTCAGACTCCAGCGATAAAGACTTCAGACTTGACTCAGACTCTGGCAGGATCTCATGTGGACTGTTAAGTTTTCCAGGATTTCTAAAACTTCTTCCACTCTATTTGCATTTTAAAGACTTCTCTCTAGTGTGAACTCTCATGTGGACTGTAAGGTTTCCAGGATGACTGAAACGGTTTCCACACTGACAGCATGTGAAAGACCTCTCTTCTGTGTGAATATTCATGTGGGATTTAAGGTTTCCTTTTTGAGCGAAACTCTTTCCACACTGTCGGCAAATGAAAGGCTTCTCTCCAGTGTGAATTTGCATGTGACTTGTAAGGTGTCCTTTTTGAATGAACATCTTCCCACAATGTTGGCAGAGGAAAGGCTTCTCTCCAGTGTGAATATTACTGTGAGTTTTAAGGGCTCGTTGTTGTTTGAAACTCTTTCCACACTGAAAGCAAGTGAAATTACTCCTAGCTCCTGTCTTTGGAGCTCTTTTTTGTGTAGAAGTCTTCGCAGACAGTGAGGAACAAAAAGATTTTTCTCCAGTTATGAAATCATGAAGTCTCTCATTCTGATCTTTCTCTTCAGTTTCATTCAGTACGTCCCTCTCCTCTTTCAGTGCTTTTAGGTCTAAGGTGGAAAAACAAATAAATAAAAGTAAAACACAGTTTAATGGCACAAAACAATTAATTTCTAAACACAACTGAATATACGTAATATGTAATACATGTATGCTAGATCCTATACCAGGGTGTTCAAACCTGATCCTGAGTTTAAGCTGGCCATTATACCACTTAGACATACCACCAATTAATTACAAACAAATCTAGATAATGTAATGACAGAGTTGAGGAAATCTAGGTATTGACTGATCTCAGACAAGGAAAAAAAGAAAAGGGGATACATTCCCCACTCAACCTTCAGATGAAAATTGTATCTCTAATAATTTCCGAGGTTTTATTAAAGGGGAAAATGATGTTAGCCAGTCATAAAAGTGGCCTGTTACACTGACCTCTTAAATGTAAAACACCACAAAACTGATTGTTTGAGTCAGAATATGAGAAACAGGGTGGAAACGGCCATAAATCAGTCCATTTTGAATATATAACAATTACACCTCAGGAAACATAATATAAAAATAAATAAACACATCTGGACACGTCCTTTAAAAGAAAACAGGCAATATTTTTGCAACAATTGAAAGTGAAAAAGCAACGGTCAACTCTGTCAACTAATGCTGTTGAAAGCTGAAGGTTCAAGTTGCCAAATGTCAGCTTCGTCTTGGAGAGGATCTGCAAAGAGCATTGGGACAAAATCCCCCCTGAGATGTGTGCAAACCTCGTGACCAACTACAAGAAACGTCTGACCTCTGTAACTGCCAACAAGGGTTTTTCCACCAATACTAAGTCATGTTTTTAAAAGGGGTCAAATAATTATTTCATTATTTCAATAATTTAAATGCAAATCAATTTTCTTTTTTTTGTGTGTTTTTCTGGTATTTTTTGTTATTTTGCTTCTCACTGTTCAAATAGAACCACTATTAAAATTATAGACTAATCATTTCTTTGTCAGTGGGCAAACATACACAAATAACTATTTTACCCACTGTACTAATTTTAACATTTAAGCCATTTAAAAAGCATTGTTTGTTAAATCTTTGCTATTAAAGTCCTGTGAGAGACAGGGAGAGATCATGGCAAAATAAGACTGAAAAGGAAAATAGAAGTGAACGTGCAGTTCAGGAGAGGACTTTTAATTAATATGCATGTTGCATAGTCTAACAATTTAAACCTTTTTTATGTGATGGCCATATAAAAATAGGGTTGTCCATGTTTCAGAGATTATTGTGGGTGTATGAGATGGCCTGGAGGAGTGTGAGATTTCACGGCCTGAAATTTTGTCCTAGTCCACCCCTGGGCTCCAGCTTCAGAGAGCGGAGGACTCAACTCTTAGAGACTTGAAGGAAATTCTGATGCTCACCTTAAGAATATAGTACTCATAGACCACCCTTGAGAATCAAAGGAGCACTGCTGTGTTCAACCATAAAAGCCACCTAAACAGGGAGCCAAAGATGGACTAACACTTTTTGGCTGCCTCATGAAACACCAGTGAGCAGAGGACTCAACTCTCAGAAATAAAAAGAATAACTTAGGAGGCTCACCTTGAAAGTGGCATGTTCATATGCAACCCTCTAAATGGAGTTAGGATAGGACTGCCAACTAAACCATTAGAGCAGTCAGGAGTGGGAGCTCCAGGGAGAAGCATGCTCATAATTGACCCTATAATGAGCACAGAGGCGGTCATCAGGGAGGCCAGTCAAGGAAAGGCCTAATACACCTGGTATGGTTGCCTCATAAAGCTCCATGGAGCAGAGGACTTAATTCTCAGTGATGAGAGGGGGACCCAGACATTTTCTCTGGGAGCGGTGTGTTCATTGGAGACCCTCGAGAGTGAATGGAGCACTGTCAAGCTCAAAGACACACGGAGCCTAACAGAGAGGCAAAAAAAAGACTGCACACAGAGCTTTGAGAGAAGGGTCCTTAAGCCTGGCTCACACAACAGGAGTTTTAAAATCCTAACCGATTATGAAATCTGGTTGCAGCACACACATAAGGAGAATCTTCGCAGATTATCTTACCTGAAATCTTAAACATGCACACACTACAAGACTTGAAAATCATGGCTCATCACACACTACAAGATATTATTAGGATTAGCATGCCTCCTGATCTCACACAGCCAGTCTTCATTTCAGCAGCTACTGTTTACATAGGTTAACTTGTGCAAGCAGCTTTCTGAACTCACCTGGTATGTTCAACACTAGGGCTGTGATGGTCTCAATGGCCCCAGAAAAAGTAATTACCATGAATGTGTCGGGGGCAAAAATTAAGGAGATATTTGAATTAATAATAAAAATAATAATAATATAAAAATTTATAAATTTGTATTTTCTGAGTCAGTGTCGCAAAGATGAAGTTGATGATCTTGACTCGCCATCTGCTCACTTTTAAAGCCTCAATGCATCTTTATGAATTAGGCCTATAGCTAATGAAAGAGTTTTGTTTTCGATTTTAATTATTTCGTTTTATAGTAGTGAAGTAATAATTTAAAGCTTTCTATAGATATATTAATCGTGTCTGTGACGCAATTACTTGGGTTTCGGTTAATTATTGTGAAGCACTCCTGTTTAACACCAAGACATCAGAAAGCGTATCCTTTTTGTTTTCTTCAAAAGCACGTTTTGTTAATGCTGTGTACACACAAACTAAGGTAGACCCTTTACAATTCTGGATGATATATTACCCTTACAGCTTTACGAGCAAAAATGAAGATTCACATTGCACCAGCGAATCCATGTCCTAAAGCGCTCTCCAGCTTTCAATCTCCGCAAACAATTGCATACGTGCCTATTAGCACACATTTATCCAGGTTAAACGATTAAACAAATATTGTGATATGCTTTAAGTTTATATATATTTACATATATGGATTTTAATTTAAATCATGATGACTTGAGAAGGCTAAATTGATCTGTTTGCCGCTGGTCGCTTCATTACTTAAAAAAAAAAAAAAAAAGTGTTCATAATATATTTCTAAATTCACTTTATAAACTAAAGAAATGAAAATAAATGTATTCACTTTGCTATTAAAGACAGCAGCTGTGTAATGGGGAAGAGAAAGAGGAAAAAAGACAGGTTCCAGTGGGACTCGGGCCAGTAGTTCTGATGAGCTGTCAGACATTTTTGCAATGAATGTTTGTTTAATAGCCTATTTAACATTGTATTTAGGCTACTTTCTTATTTAAATATATTATTTCTTTAATTTGAGCATTTTTTAGGCTGCTTGTTCACTGACTTGAGTGCTAAAATAAACAGGCACGTTTGTTAATAATGTTTGAGCCTAATTTATTTTGTGTTTCAAAATTATATACTAGTATTTATATATAGGACTATGAACACAAACGTCATAATGTATATATATTTATAAAACACTTCGCTAACGCTGTGGTAAAAATCTGCCTATTCAAAACTAAGACAATTTTACCTCAGCATAGCTCCTCTTTCTCCTTTTCGACACATTATACAGACAAGACTCAAGACAGTTACTACAAAAACTCAAGAAGCAGTTTCCTTCATCCCCACTATCAAACGACCCGTGTTTTGTGGTCACGCATTGGCTGTTGTGAAAGTACTGATAAGCACTTAGCGTCATCATCGCGATTTAAAATCTTAAATATCAAACATGTTTGATTTGATCGGGGCAGCCCAGATCTGTGAGCTAGCAGATAGGGAGGTGCAAGATTCGATCTTTGAGCGCCTCACATTACAAGATAATCTGCACCGAACATTGGAGCCGATCGAGGTGCTTGACAAGATTTTTGCTCCGATTCTCGGAAGGGGAAAATCGGGGCAAAATCGGGCTAAAACTCCTGTAGTGTGAGCCGGCCTTTAGCTCTCAGATCGAGAAAACTCATATGATCAATTGTTTTGTTCTAAAAATCACAACAAATATATTTTGGTAAGAAATGCACGTAAAAGTATAATTCGTTCCATTTGTATAGTCTCAGTGAGCTTTAATGAGGTTTCACACATGCGTAGTAAGGTGAATTTAAAGTTTTTCTGACATTTCAGTGTGGATGAGAAACTTTTGGAAAATGCTTGAAAACGCTAGTGTGTATGGAGAACGTTTTAAAACAAAAAGGCTGTTTTCAGTTGTATGCGGATTCATTTAGGTGTAGCCTGGCTGTTTTATTTGCTTACCAAATACTTTAAATGAACAAATGTAGACAGCATGCAGTAGCCAAATATGACTACTCACATTTCAAGGTTTGCTTTTGCGCAAAATAAGTAATTTTCTTACTTTGCATAATTAGCCCAAGTGCTTGAAATAAAAGGTTTTAATATTAAAAGTAAATATTGGGTTTAATGTTTCAGAATTTAAAAAAAAAAAAAAATTATATATATGTATATATATATATATATATATATATATATATATATATATATATATATATAAAACAAATGCACACTGAAAAAAAAATATCTTGTGAAAGCAAGATATTCAGTATTAGTATTTGTCACGTGATCTCAACTCTTCTGTTGAATGTCTCCACATTTCTACACTCCTGTGACATTATTCATTAATACAATTAATTTCAGCTTTTAGAATAAAAACCAACCTGTTTGTTCCTCAGTATCTTCATGTTTGACTCTGAAAGTTTCTTCTTCATTCTCCTCTTTAATAAACGCCATCTTTGTTTGTTCCTCAATATCTTCATGTCTGAATGTTTCTTCAATCTTCATGTCTTCACTCTCCTCTTTAATAAACACCATCTTTATAATAGTGTGTCACGTGGATCTCTGTTGATTCTCCAGGAGTTTTTCTGTGTGTTTGAACACTTTGTCCTGTTAAAGATGAGAATAATTAATAGAAAGAAAAATGCATGCAAACTAAATCTCTGTGTGCGTCTCAATCAGCTGCTAGTTCAGTAGTCAGTGCACTAGTAAGACAGAGGTTATAGACTTGATATACAGTTTATACAAATTACACAGGACATTCATATTTAGGCAGGCTATTTTTTTTATTTACGTTCATTATTCAATTATTTGTTCATATCTAATATATTACACTTTCATGAAATCATTCTCGGTTGTGATTCACTCGTTTGTGTTTGTTGTTGTCGTTTGTAGTCCGCGTGCCGCTGAATCGAATCACTGAATCATTTCACAAAAGATTTGATTCAAATGATTCGGATTCTCAGTTTCTCTCATCACTTCTTATCATCACACGATTGATTCATGATAGAGAGAGAGAAATGAGATGCACATTCGGTTGCTAAAGGCGAACGCTTTGTTTAACTAAGTATTTGAATCACTAAACAAAGCATTGCAACGTTACATTAAACAATACTGCATTTATTTTACATAGCTTAAAAAAACTCTTTAATTGATCTAACAGTTTGCATTATATAACAACACAAAACTACAAACCTTTTTCAGATGAATCACAACAGATGAGGAGCGCTGCGCATCTTTATGACGTCACATCACCATAGCAAAATAAAAGTCCCATTAGTGCACTGCTGTCTAGAATCACAAACACATCATAGAATTGTTGAATGTAAAATAGAATTTCGTACCCACATGATGATGCATTTCCAAAGTTATTAACATTTAAATCTAGGAATACTTTTGTTTATTTATTTAGGCTTTTTTTTAAATTTAATGTACATTTAAAACACTATTTTAACTATTTTATTTAACACTACTTTCTGTTTTTATACTTTTCCATTAAATTCATATTAATCTAGTTAATACTGCTGTGTAACTGTTACAAAGAGGGTGTGAAGGCAAATCTGATCTAACACTCTTTTGACGATTGTAATCAATCTCTTGTTATTTTGTATGTTTTTGTATATATTCCTCTTTTGGAAAATCATTCAAACACTGTCAGGGATTTTCTTTTTCTTTTGGTATTGGGGCATGTGAGGACACAAAAACATATTTGTGGCAGTTTCCATTTACCACTAAAGAAGTTTACAAAACTATGAATATTTAATTTTTTAGAGAGACCCATAAATGTAAAAAAGGATCTATATACATATTAAGGCACAGTACAGTTGACCGAAAATGACTTAACCTGGCTTGACTAAACAAGGAATTAATCCGTGCATATCAGAATAGATTCTAGATATTGCTGTGTCATTTCTCTGAATTCAGTAGTATATTTGCACTGTCTGTACTTTCTTCTGCACTGGGAACTGTCACTAAAATAAATTCCTTACTTGACAATGAAGCTCTTTCTGATCTTCGAGAAAAAAAAAGATTCTACCCATGATAGTTTGAGCTGCATAATAAATGTGTTAATGATTTGTTATGGTCTTATTTTTAGTTTTGTATATTAAAGAGCTATTTTCTTTTCTAAGTTGACACTTACTATTATTATTTAAGATAATTTGTGATTTTTTTTTTAAATCAAAATTAATTGATTGGATATGAAAGTGTTGGAGGTGAGGAGGTAACAAAGACATTTTCTACCGTTTCCATTTATTATTAGTTGCTAATTTCTGAATGATCAGCAGAAGATTGCCTTACACTGGAATTTTGAATGAATGCTGACATCTCTGTTTTTCAGATTGTTTCTGTTGTTTTTTGGTTGGGTTTTTGTATTTAGAAAAGCACTTTTTAATTTTAAGTATCGGTTTAAATAGTCCCAGAACGTTTTTTTTTTTTTTTTTTTTTTTTACTGGTCTTGCTTCCTGATCAGATTCATCTAACATGCATCTTCTTGATCACTCAGTTCATTTGGATTCTTCTCATCTTCTATCAACAGTTCCTTTTCTGATGTGTCAAGCTAAAGTTAAATTGATGACTTTAAAAAAAGAACGTAAGTAATAAGCAATAAGAGTAATTTTAATAGACAAAAGTGTAATAAAATCGGAACATACATTTATGAAATTTTCTTTTACACTTCAGTTTAAATCAGTTTTTCAACATTGTTGACTATTAACCACTAACTCTCACCAACTAACACTCCTTACAGTGTAGACTTAGTTTAATGTTAGGCTAAGTAGAAGGTTCATGTTCTTGCAAAGTTACTTATAATCAGTTTGTCTTTTGGGGAACTGTCTAAATACAGTGTTAGCATATATTTACCACAACAAATAATAATTACTGCTAGCTGACATGCAGTTGCAGAATTACTTATAAAAAGCTGTCTAACGGGTACCATCAAAATAATTAAACTGATCATATTATACATTCATCTGATCTGATACCTGATCTTATGGCTATTTGAGAATTATTATTATTATTACTTATAAGTGATCTTTGTATGCTTTAAGTAAAGTGACATCAGTAAGATGGCAAAATATGAGACTTATACATTATAACTATGAGGAGGTAATCATACTCATAAAAGCTATAATAAAAAAAGTAAAAATTCTAATACATTAAAACTGTTCTTT
>NC_133361.1:99998222-100021180 GCF_049309525.1 Garra rufa
ATTAAAGCATAAGCACTCTTTTCATGAAATAAAATCTGGCTTTATTTATTTATTTTCATTTTTTAAACAGAACGAAATCATCATCATCATCATAAACACGATCAAACCGTGTGTCATTTTTCTTTTATTTATTTCTGATACTATTTAAATTTTCTGTAAAATCAAACTTTCATCCAAATAATATTCCAAGCTCAGAGTCAGAAATAACAGTTTGACAGAAATAACAGTTTTGATCTGATCATCTTAAATCCTCTGGGTCTGAGGGCAGATTAGTATGGAAATTAATCCTAATGAACATGCTGCTACAATTGAAACAATTACATTAAAGTTATTTAAACAGTGTATTTCTATAACTCCAGCAGCGTGCATCCTCCTTTAGGTCAGGACTGGCGAAGGCAGCGGCGGACAAACGCTTAGCTCCCTCACATGTCTATAACAGGAACATCAGATAGTATGACATAATATGTCGTTATTAAGAGAAAATTATGTCGTTTTAACGAGAAAATTATGTCGTTTTAACGAGAAAAGATCTCGTTTTTACGAGAAAAGATGTCGTTTTTACGAGAAAAGATCTCGTTTTTACGAGAAAAGATCTCGTTATAACGACATAGCTGGGTGGGAAAAAAAATAAGTGTGTGGCAGCAATGCGTCACCGTAGGAACCGCACTAGGCATTTAGTATTCATGTTTCATATTTGAATGAGTGACTCCGGGCGGGTCTGCCGCCACAGCATCAAGCAGGCTCCTGATTGGTTAACGCGGCGCGAATTGACGCAGAAGTTCAGATTTTTTCAACTCGGGCGGCAGACGTGAATTAGCGTCAAACGCGTGATGCACAAAAAGCACAATTCGCGCGTAACGCGCCAGACGCTCAATTCGCGCGAACTAGACGCGCGAATGAGGCGAATTCGCGTCTACCGCGCCGCGCTAAACGCCAATTCGCGCCGCAAGAACTCCAGACGCGCGTAGACGTGTCTTACCATTGAAATCACTCGCGCCAGACGCATATTCGCGTTTGGTGTGAACGCAGCATTAGAGCTTGTTAAGTACCTACTTATTGAAATTAAGTACCTACTCATTAAGTATGCGATTTCGGATGCAGCCTCTCACTTCTTATCATCACTCGATTGATTCATGATATAGAGAGAGAAATGAGATGCACATTCTCTGTTACTAACGTTTTAAGTAACACTAAGTAAAGCATTACAACGTTATATTTAATAGTTATGATTTATTTTACATAGCTTTGTTTAATTAGCTTGCTTTAATTGATGCAACAATATCCATTGGTTTAAAATCTTTAAAACCACAAACCTTTCTTCAGGTGACTCACAGCAGATGAGGAGCGCGCGCAGCTTTATGACGTCACGTCACCAGGCCAAAATAAAAGTCTCATTGGTGCACTGCTCTCTAGAATCACAAACACATAATAGAAATGTTGTATATAGAGTAGAATTTCGTACTCATATGATGATGCTTTTCTAAAGTTATTAACATCGTGAATGTATTAATAATATTCTCCTTTTTTAATGTACATTTATAACACTTTGTTTTATGTTATATAAAATACCATTAAGTTCACATAAAACTAGTTAATGCTGCTGTGTAACTGTTACAAAGGTTTCAGTGGTAATGTTCTTTTATGTAAGCAATTTTGTTTTAAATACATTTTTTTGTAGTGTAAAGGAATATGGTGCATTGATTATTACCTTTTCATTTTCGTTAATTGGCAAAAAATATGCCAACACATTCAGTTCCCTCCATATCTTCTTTTATTAACAGTGAAACGTTTGGGTAATAAATACAAGACACAATAAACTGTTTATTAGAAACTTTAACTAGAAGTACATCTATCAGAAAAAATGCCATGTTGTATTAGTGTTATGATTTCAGTGAAGTTAAATGTTTAAAGAACAAAATACCTTTAATACACCTGCAGGAAAATGAAGATCAGGAGACTCTTGTTTGAGATGTTACTGTGTGTCGCTGCGGTCATCCAGACTGACTAAAACACTCAATCACTGGAGTTTTATTCAGATTTCAGGAGGCCGTTCTTACAGATGAAGACAAAGCTCTCAGATCACAAGCTTAAACACAGTATTCAAAGGATGTGATCAGTTCTATACTATACTCTAACTATAGCACTCATGATCACAGAGATCAGGGAAAGACATTCACACACAACTCAAGTGTTCATTAGCCATTAACAATGACAACAATTAAAGAGGCAGAAACATCGAGAGCATCACAGATTTTGATTCACACACACCTAAAGCAAAAGAGATTAATTTACAATTGAACATTTACCTTTTTGCTGAATTTCCTAGGCAATAATTATTTTCAACCAATATAATTGTGTCTTTAACAGTAATGACTGTCACACCTTTGGACTGTCCTTGTGTTTGTTTTTGTTTCCATGAGCTCCTTGTCCTTGTTTTTCCTGATGTTCTCTAATGCCTATATTTGGTTTTCCTGTTCCTGTTTCCATTGATTTCAGATCTGTCTTGTCTTTCCTTCATTTAGTTTTTAAGAGTGTTCTGTTCCTGGTTTTCTCCTCCGATCTCATACAATGTGATTTTCTGTATTTGTCGCTTACAGTTGAAGAGTACCTATGATACATCATCATTCATCATAATATTGTTCTGTTTGTGGTTTTCTCCTCTGATGTCTTACGTCCTTCAAGTGAATGTCTTCCTCTTGTTCTCCTGAGTTGTGTTTTAGTTTGTCCGTTAAAGACTGTTTTAAGTTCACTCCTGTGTTTCCTCGTCTCCTCGTTCCCCGCTCCGTAGATTTGTGAAATATGACAATGGTATTGAAATGATAATAAATAGTAAATATAATCATAAATTTGGAAAAGAGGATTTGGAGTGCCTTAACAAATTGCTTAATGTACCTGTGTTAAAAGTAAATATTTCTTATTTGAAAGTACAAATAGTGATTATATAAACTTAATTCTTCAAGATTCTTTATACATAAAGGCAAATGTATACACCTTTATTTATACCCAAACTTAGTCAACTGTGAGTAGTACTTCATTACTATTTATGAAAATATGAATGAAAGATATTTAGATTATTTGCACATGTTTATTAAATCTTGATATTCTACATTATTTGGATTTTCATGATTTACAAGTTACAAGTTGTGTAAAATCATTAGAGTCAGGAGTGAAGAGTCAGCAAAGTAGACTCAGTGCTATGAATGGACTTAAAACCTGAATGAAATTTTCCAGAAGTACTTAGAAAATACCAAACACAAACTGTTCTAGTACCTTAGGTTAAAGAAACCACAGAATTTGGCTGATAGTTATTTAAAACAGATGTGTCTAAAGAATAATTACTGCAAAAGACATTCAGAAAAGAGCATTAGAAACTCAGCAGAAAGATGATTGGCATTTCAATTTTAAAATGAATATGTTTAGCTTTAGGAGCGTGTAAATATAAATGTGAAATGATGGTAAGTGTCATCTTTTGTCTTTATTGGCTGTTGATGTTTCTGCCTCATTTCTTTAATTGGAGTCTTTGTTTCTGATCAATATCTGAGTTAAATATGAATGCAGAGGCTGAAGGTGAGTCTTTCCCTGATCTCTGTGATAATGAGTCTATAGTTCTGCTGATTGGATTAGAGTCACTGTAAATCTGGGCAAATTCCTGTAACTGCTTACATCCTTTGCATATTTTATCTTCTAATGATGATCCTGAAATCTGTCTAAAACTCCAGTTATTGAGTGTTTAGTCAGTCTGGATGACCGCAGCACCACACAGTAACATTTCAATCAAGATCTGATGAAGATTCACTCAGTCTCCTGATCTTCTCTTCTGAGTTTACTACAGCTCTAACTGGATGTGGCAGGTATTTTGGTTTCAAAACTTTTAACTTCACTAAAATCATAACGCTAATATAACATGAATGCACTTCTAGAGATTAAGTTTCTAGTAAAGCAGGTATTGTATCTTGTATTTATTAACTGAATTTTTCGCTGTTTAAAGGGAAGATGAGGAGTAACAACTGAATATGTTGACATGGTTTTTGCCAATTAAAGATGCAGAAAAGGTCATAATCAAGTTTAATAAAGGAATGGCAGAGAGGATGGGAAAAGGAAATCAAGACACATTTTTCTGTTCAATCTAAAGTTAGAAACAAATGTGTAACGATCGGCCTTATCAGTCGAATTACATGGATTTAAAAAGGGGTCAGATTATACTGTGAGAGATAAAATAAGTGTTTTAAAAAGATGAGACAACGACAACAAGTAAATTGAATAAATAAGTGTATTTACAAATTCACAAGGAACTTAAAACAACACAATAAAACTAGAATAACTTAGGCTGTTAAAAGCAGATTGTCCATTCAAATCATACCCTAAAACAGTCCTTAAGAAATCCAGCGTGTTGACAGTTCCAAGTTAAAAGTGTCCACCGGTGTATATACAGTCCATGAAAGTGATAATCCAATAAAAGTGATACTGGAATGGAAAGTCCTTGTAGTAACTCCTCAAACCAGTGTTTGGTCTGTGACCCAGATTGTTTGCCATGCTGCCTCCTTTATACTGTTTGTTCCTGATTCCTGTCATGTGACTGATCACATGACATGACAGGCAGACCCAGACTCACTTAAAAACATACACACATTAAAATGGTTAAGAGGAATAAAATGGCTAAGACAACATGTAAAACCATTAAAACTCAAATATATAGATATAAAACCATCTTAATATATGTTGAGCGGTATAAAACATGTGTCTTTGTGTGACAGTGTCACAAATGTTTTTGTACTTGTCCATCCTGTAGGGACTCAGTTAAACTGTAGATTGAGGTTGGGGCATTGTGGGTTTAATACTTTTTCGTATATAGTAGGAAAGCATATTTTTCTCTTTTTTTTTCTCCTTTAATATTCACTCACAAAGACTGTTGATGCTGATCAAATACCATGATGCGAGTCTTAATTTGAAGTCATTTTCATTTATTTGTGCAGATCGGCTTTTTTTAAAGAAAATAAAAAATAGTGCACATTGTACACACACAAAGTCATTCCCCATAATATTTTCCCTCCTTTCGGCGCTTCACACTCCAGTCCAGCGGGTGGCACTAACACACACACTTCTGTTTGACAAACACCATTAAACCTAAGAAGAAGAAGATTAGTTTCACTGCTCTCTGTTGTTTTGCTGTGATTCTGTTTTAGTTCAGCCTGTGAGAAAGTTTCTGTAAACAGAAAAAATACAGTTTTTGAATCCAGTCAGTAAATACCTGTAATATCCTCATCCTCACAGCTGTGTCTAGGTTTTGAAGCGAGCAGGAATATCTGGAGAAGTGTGAGCTGAACTGAGATCTGCTGCTGTGAAGATGTTTGTTAAAGTGGAGAGTGAGGAGAACATGAGTGAACTAGAAACCTGGAGAATAAAACAAGAGGAACCAGAACTTTTGAGAAAAAAACTGGAGGAACCAGAACCTTTGAGAATAAAACAAGAGGAACCAGAACTTTTGAGAATAAAGTTGGAGGAACCAGAACCTTTGAGAATAAAACAAGAGGAACCAGAACTTTTGAGAATAAAACTGGAGGAACCAGAACCTTTGAGAATAAGACAAGAGGAACAAGGAGGTTGGTGTTTAATCTTCATTCATCTTTAATGACTGTTTGTGGTACATTATTTCAAAGTTATATTAATACTGAGTTTCAAGCTGCTTTAGATTTAGTTAATTGTAATAGAAACAATCTTTAAAGCAGATCAGTCTGTTAAAGTATAGATGGGGGAGCAAAAGCACTTCCAGATCTAGTAAGAAACATTTAAATTCTGCACAGAATTTTTGGTAACATTTGCTATGAAGCTTCTATTTATAATACATTATAAAGTATTTCTAAGGCATTGTAATGAATGCATCAAAAAAAAAAAAAAATCTTATAATATGTTCTCATGAATAATCATAACAGTTACAATATACTAAAGTACTTGAGTATTTGGGGTTCTAACTTGTAAGATTATGATTATTTATTAGACACGATGGGCGGCATATTAAATCTACGCAATTTTTAATGGACTATATCATATATATATATATATATAATTTTTTTTTTTTTTTTTTTTACATTATATTACATTTTATTATGATGGGCCCCCTGGTCTACTGACTAGAAGCAACTTTCCAACTACACTTACACTCCTTTTTTAGTAGTATTATTAGTCTAGTATTATTCGACTTAGGTTAAGGTTAGGCTAGGTACAAGGTTCACATACTTGCAAAGTTACATATCAGTTTGTCTTTTGTGCAACCATCAAAATACAGTATTAGAATATATTTAGCATACTACTAATAATAATTATTGCTAGCTGACATGCAGTTGAATAGTTACTTATCAAAAGCTGTCTAAAGGGTACCATCAAAATAATCAAACTAATAATACAAACGTGTCATGTTATCCATTCATCTGATACATTAACTTTTGGCTCTTTGATAGATAATATTATTGTTATTATTATTACTTATAAGTGCTCTTTGTATGCTTTCAGTAAAGTGACATGCGTAACATGGTAAGAGATGAGACTTGTGTTATAACTACGAGGAGATAATCACACGCTTATAAGCTGTAACCGCAAATAAATAAAAATTATAACACATTAAAACTGTTTTATAAACTCGTGAGATGATACAACATACTATAAGTTTTTTTTATAATGCACTATGAATTCATTATAGTGTCTTAAGAATACCCTTATAATGCATTATAAATTTGGGCTTCAAAGAAAGTGTTACTGAATTCTTTTATGAACAGATCAAACACGGCTGATGCAGAAAAAGTAGTGTTAGCTAAAGTCATGTCCAATGCTGTTACATCATTAGTTTAAGGGTTTCTACATTTTGGGAGAGAAATTCAAGAACTTTTCAACGAAATTAAAATTTTGCATGCCTCCCGACTCAAGTTTAATGTTTTTCTGTAAAATGTGTCTTACCAAGAAATAAACATGTAATATTGTTTAGAAACTGCGCTTACACATTCAAAACAATAGTAATCTTACGGTTGACTTGTTATTCACTTTTTAGCATCAAATGATGATGTGTTTATGCAGTTTGAGGTTTAAAAACATGTTATTTTCCACATACTGAACATTACTGTTGCTCCTCTCTGCCCTCCCTTTCTGAAAGGCTTTCTATTTTTTTTTTTTTGATTTTCACAAAACTCACTGTTGATGGAAACCGAGGTGTTCTCTGATTGGTCAGCTATCCGTGCTTTGGAATTGGCCGGATACCTCAAGCGTGTGTTGGAAATGTTACACCCCTAACCATGTTGTGATACCATTTGAAATGTGAAAAGCAGATGTGAAAAGTCAGTACTGAATTCTTTAAATATGAAAACGTACTTGCAGGCCATCAGTCAGATGCACAGACTGTTCATGCAACATTGTGATTGGCCCACTTTATAGTCTTAACCCTTTGAGTACATCTGGCATTGTAAGCTGCTCTCCCAGGTTCAGGAAACAGTCCTCCGTGAAATGCGCATCACCCACTCAAATAATTGCATTTTACTGTTCCAGAACAGTGTTGTAAATGGACTTTTGAATAGGCCAATTTTAAAATATCAAAAATATGGATATGTTTGGCCATTTTCCAAACATTAGGAATGTAGTGTACACATGCCTTTATAAAGAAAAGTAAAATATTTGACATTTTAGTGTTTTTACACTTGAGTTAATAAAAAATAGCCTTAAAAAAGTCATCTGCGGCGACCGTAATATATCTCAAAATTCACATTTTTATGTATCATTAAGACTAGTTGAACTCAGTAAGTAGATAAACTTTTGAAGAAAGACAAACTTTAGTCCCCTTTCATTTTTTGAAAATAATTATTTCACAAGTTTATTCTATAATATCAGTCTCCCTCGTAATCCAGTTACAATACTGATTTTTTCTTCAAAAGCAAAAAAACTGAATTGGCATTTATACAGATATTACACATTCAGCAATAGCATACCACTGATTAATATTTGAGGCTAAACTGATGGATATTTGGTTATGAATTTAGTGTAATTATTGCCATTTGTTGGTTACCCCACTTGACATATGGTCGCCCCAAATGATAAGAAAACCACAGGTATAAAAATTTCAGTTAAAATGTACACACAAGAGTTCAAGACGAAAGAAAATTTAACTCTTTTTATTCAAATAACATTTCAACATTTAAGTATAACAAATCAGAAGGACATTAACATTTAAACGGAGGAATTCCAATAGGGTCCTCGCACCATTGGTGCTCGGTAGAGCTGCACGATTCTGAATAAAATGAGAATCACGATTGTTTTGCTCAGAATAAAGATCGCGATTCTCTCACGATTCTGGATAACTTTTTTATTTTAAAGATTTACCCCTGAATATTAGGTTATCAAACAGCAGTAAAATAGCAGTGAAATAAGACAAAATAAACTTTGCGTTAAATTTAAATAAATGTAATGAAAAATAATGTAATTATGTAAACAAAAAAATCACCATTAAACATTAAAAAATAAACATACAAAGGTGTCAGAGTAAAGCGATTTAAAGATTCTTAGCTAGAAACACTAGCCTATCAACATCACCGTCCACTCTGTGGGATGCCCAAGTTTACTTCACCATTTTACAAATAAATCCTAATCTAATCATGACAAACTATATCTATGGAAAGGTCTAAGGCTCCTAAATAAATATTTAACTTTTTTTGTATTACAAATTATGTAGGAAAATAATTTATGACAAGAGTTTCATTGATTAATTTATGACAAGAGTGCACCTCAAAAGTTTTGACCTTTTTCACAAACACTTTCTTGTTGCCTTTCTCCCTATTACACATTAGAAATAATAAGAAATGATATATCAGATGAAAACTTAAAATTCCTTTGAATGCCATTTTAAAATCAGACATTGCATTAACATGGAAAATGTACATCAAAATCATATTACTAAATGTTCTTGTCCATGAATTATAAAGATTTAAGATTCAATTCTTCATTTTCACGTCTCTGTTAAAAAATGGGAGTAACAGTTAAGGGGTTAATGGATCGTCATGCTCATATGTGGTTCCATAGCTCTGCTGGTCCATAAATCTGGCACGATCGAAGAGCTCTTTCAATAGTGACCGAATTTTCCAAGCATGATGCAGAGCTATCTACACAACTACACAAATTATTATAGCCAACATACTAATAACAGCCTAGATATTTTATGTAGCTTATTTTGCGAGCTTTGGGGAGTCGCTCTCTAAATGCACATGCTTTTGGTTTCGTTTTAACAACCGCGCGAAACTCTCGGCGGCGCTGAGCGTGCATTTTACAAAACAAGAGATTACTTGAACAAAACTATTGGAAAGTGGGTGGACACCAACAGGATTTTGAAAAGCGTGTCCCCAGTGGATATTACGCCGCTGCGTGAGTGGAACTCTGGCGCTGAGTTATCATCTGATGTTAATGAATGCTGCGTATATTGGAGGCGCCATGAATTGCATCTGACAGAATGTGCGCTGAAGATGAAGTTTAAATGGTTATGTAATGTTGAAGAAAACGGTGAACCTGTCACTGCATCAGCTCACAGCAGTTTGTGCAGTAATTAGGCTAGCAAAAGTTTTGTAAAATACAAAGAAAATATAATAATAATTGTCTGAATCGTATAAATGCTGGATTAAGATCGTGAGGGGGGTCGAATCGAGATTGCGATCTTTTAACGATTAATTGTGCAGCTCTAGTGCTCTGGCCCTAATAAACGGAGCAAAACCAATAGGGTCCTCACACCATCAGTGCTCGGGCCCTAATTAAAGCTGCAAGCAGCAATGAACGGGCCCTTGCCATCTGCGCAGTCGCCATCACGATTGCATCAGGAAAATGGTGTCCAGTTGGCAAATGCATTCACAGTAGATCTCTGCCAGTTTGGATTTGAAGTCTACAGAATTGAAAGAATTGCACTTTAAATTCAACACACAGACACATACACACAATATATTAAATTTTGCCATCCAGTTTCATTTCTTAACATTAACTATATTAGTTAACGTGAACAATAATTAAATAGCATTTATTATTGTTAATTAATATTAAGCTAAAAAAGTATTCATACATTTTTAAAATGTAAATTTGTATCTTTTAACAGTTTATATACTGTGAATTAACATGAATATGAACACAGTTCATGTGGGTATACAGCAATAGACAAAGTGCTATATAAACACTTCATTCTTTGAAAATATCTTTAAAAAACAAGTTGTGTATTGTAATAAGGCGATATGTATATAAGTCATCATATAATGGCATAATTTTCATATTTATGTAGATTAGACTACATCAATGTGTATTTCTTCCTCAAAGATGGTCTGCAAAACAGCATTATTCACTGGTCTCTCTCCCTCTCCCTTTCACCCCTTCCCCCTACACTCACTCTAACACTCAACACACATACTTACAGGCAGGCAGAGTGAGAGCAGATTTCTGATTTCTTTTTTTAATTTTCTTTAATTCATAGAGCCTTGTATACTTATGAGATTAACAGCAATTGCTCAGAATGACTAGTTCTCTGTGTGAAAAAAGTTTTAAAGAGTTTGGATGCTGCACTTTAAAGATCTAAAAAAAATTACGGTTATCTTTTTTACTATCACTTTTAAAAAATCACCACAAAGATATCAAAAATCTGCTCGCAATTTAGCATCTTCAGAATCTTCTCTTCATGTTGATGAAGTTTGATATGAACAGCATGTTGCTCTTATGATGAGTATGAATTTGTTTACAGCCTGATTTTTCCAAAAATCCACATTCAAATCAAAATATCTGGCTTCCTGTTGGCCGTAGCTAATAAGTTTAATTTAGAAAGTTGTCCAGATTGATGAGAACAATTTAGGTGACCAATGTTTAATAGCTCATTGTAGCATACAGTTTAAACAGTTTATTTGATCTACCCTGGTCTCCTACTTTCTGTAGCTCTAGTGACTCTAGCTCACTGCTAAAGAAGCTTTTTTTCTTTACCTCTCTCTTTTCCTACAAGATACTCTGCTCTTGTTGCAGGGTCGGAGTGGATTTTCTGTCTATGACGAGCAGTCTTCTCTTTGCTTGTTAATCGTGCCATCTAGGAAATAGGTAAAACAGGTTAAAACTAGTTTAAAATGACTAAGGCATGTATAGTCACATAAATGGAATGTCATTCTGTATATTTTTAAATTTTTCCTGTAAGATTGTACTACAACAAAAAATAAATGTTTATCCCTATAAAACGAATGGAAAATGGCTGAATTTAGAAAAAAAGATAAAATATACAAATAATTACACTTAAACAATTAACTCTATGTATATAATTGATGTATATAATATGAAACCTACAAATACAGGACATATATCTATCATTTAAAACACTCAGCAGTGGTCGCCCCACATGATACTCGGTCACCCCATATGATGTTTTCAAGTTCACTCAAGTATAACAGGCTAACAGTTAGCCTCAGAAACCAAACTACCTTCTTCTAGTGACATAGCACCATCGAATTTATCATCAAAATATAGATTTGTGGGAAAAAACTTATAATTCACAGTTTTGGGGTGGTCGCCCCACATGATGACCAAAAGTGACTACGACATTACAGCAGTTAAAAAACTGCTTTTTCTTACTATATGAGAGAGACTGAGTTACCTTACAGTTGTTTCCAGAGGATCTTCACTTGTGTCTGGCTGATGCAATATCCCATCCTTGAGATGTTTTTCAAAATAAAGGTCCCAAGGTCGGCCCGGATGATATGGATAGAATCAACATAATTCGAACAACATTCATTTGTTTATCATGATAGAAATATATGTGCACATGCTTTACAGTTTTGTCAATGGATGTAAAACATGTTTGAAATTATGCCAACTAGGAAAAGGAATATATTTAAGTTGATTTAAATTGTTTTTAAACCAGTTGTCCTAACAAAACTCAAGGCTGGACAGTCGCCCAATATGATGTTTTGACACTTCGGATAGCAGAAAAATGATGAAAAACTTAAAAATTTGGAGAAATTAGAGTGGTTTAGTAGGTGAAGAAGGTATAACAAGTAGATTGACCCAAATATAACTTAAAACACTGATTTATAGTTGTGTCCTATTTTGAAAGGCGAAACAAAGAATGTTTGCTTTTGCAATGAAACGCACTGCGTCTCCACAACATGGCGCTGCAACACTACTACAGCCAGTGAAGTTACACCTTCTTTCTTTTCATATTCATATTCTTATGGGATGTGTTACGCTAATCTACTCACACCATGATGTGGACAAGTGGGGGGGGTTTGAACGAGCCAATTTAGGGAGGTGTGGCTGAGTCTTAACTTTCATAATAAATATTTCTTTGGTTTTTAGACTTTAAGCTTTGCAACTTCACAAATCTTATCTAATGCACAATCAGCTTTTAACACTCCAAAGGAAACCGCATCATATGACCCCTTTAAATTATCTTTGTTATTGATATCCCACACACCAGCTCTACCAAATCTGCTTCTGGCGACACCGTCTGTAGGACTTACTGGCACTGCTCTCAAATGTTAGTTTGTTCATGTTTTTAAGCTTATAACAAGTTACTGAAAATGAACCCTTTTTACTTTTTATTTCAGAGTTGATTCAAGAAAAAGAGGAAAATGAAGAATCAAGTCAAGTTGAAGAGAAAATTTTTTTCAAAACTGGAGAAAAACCTTTGAGTTGCTCTCAAGCCAAACTGAAATATTTAAATAAAAGAAGAGCAGAGAAATGTTCCACCTGCACTCAGTGTGGAAAGAGTTTCACAAGAAAAACAGATCTTGGGCGTCACATGAGAATTCATACTGGAGAAAAACCATTTACTTGTGATCAATGTGGGAAGAGTTTTTCACTCTCATCAAGCTTTAAGGAGCACATGAACATCCACACTAGAGAGAAAAAGAGTTTTAGTCAGTCAATACATTTGAAAACGCATGAGATGATCCACACTGGAGAGAAACCTTATAAGTGTTCACACTGCAACAAGAGATTTATTCAGTCATCATATCTGAAAATACATGAGAGGATCCACACTGGAGAGAAACCTTATGAGTGTTCACACTGCAACAAGAGATTTAGTCGGTCAGTACATTTAAAGACACATGAGATGATCCACACTGGAGAGAAACCTTATGAGTGTTCACAGTGCAACAAGAGATTTAATCGGTCAGTAAATTTAAAAACACATGAGAGGATCCACACTGGAGAGAAACCTTATAAGTGTTCACACTGCAACAAAAGATTTAGTCGGTCAGTAAATTTGAAAACACATGAGAGGATCCACACTGGAGAGAACCCTTATGAGTGTTCACACTGCAACAAGAGATTTAGTCGGTCAGAACATTTGAAAACACATGAGAGGATCCACACTGGAGAGAAACCGTATGAGTGTTCACACTGCAACAAGAGATTTAGTCGGTCAGAACATTTGAAAATACATGAGATGATCCACACTGGAGAGAAACCTTATGAGTGTTCACACTGCAACAAGAGATTTAGTCAGTCAGTAAATTTGAAGATACATGAGATGATCCACACTGGAGAGAAACCTTATGAGTGTTCACACTGCAACAAGAGATTTAATCAGTCAGTAAATTTGAAAATACATGAGATGATCCACACTGGAGAGAAACCTTATGAGTGTTCACACTGCAACAAGAGATTTAGTCGGTCAGTACATTTGAAAAGACATGAGAGGATCCACACTGGAGAGAAACCTTATGAGTGTTCACACTGCAACAAGAGATTTCGTCGGTCAGAACATTTGAAAACACATGAGAGGATCCACACTGGATAGAAACCTTATAAGTGTTCACACTGCAACAAGAGTTTTAGTCAGTCAGTACATATGAGTGTTTGGTTGTGTTTTTCTGGCAGATTTACACATAATGGTCTGGCATGTACTGTATATGTATACCCATCCCTACTTGTAAATTAGTAGGAGAGAGATCAGTCTCATTAGATTTCACTTTTACTTTCAGTAGTAAATGATCATTTTTAGTCATAATTAAATGTTACCTTTTCATCAATACATTATATTTACTTGTTATTTTTTATTAGCAACATTTGTGGTCAACTCAGTGTATTTGCATAAGAAAAAATTGATTTTAGCTTTAATTGTTGAAAGCCATGATGTTTTATGATTTTTTTAAAAATATCTAAATACATTTTTTAAAATAGAATTGAATTAAATGCCTTTATTGTCCTTGTATTTTTCTAAATACAGTGAAATTAGGAGTATTAGGAGATTACAAAGATTAAACAAGTTATTTTTTATTTAATTTTTTTTACTCTAAAAAGTAGAGTTTATGACCATGATTTAACTATAAAATCAGTTCTTTAAAATGAGCCCTTAATTATTTGTTTGGCCAATAGCGTTGTGGGTTTTGGTTATTTCACTGTTTTAGGCTGTAAGGACCTTTGAAATAACTGAAATCGTGTGGCGAAGTGATATAGACATGTAATGCGGTTAAGTTGCATGTGTAGAGAATTTTGGTTAGCTCAAAGAATTTCAAATTGATCAATATGTGTGTACAAGTATGAGACTGTTTCTCTCATCACCTGTGCACTGCAAATCTCCACCAGGTCATTTGACCAATGAATAGGATGAAATGAGTTATTTAAAACATTTCAGTCAGGGAAAGTAGTTTAACTCACAGGAAATTGTGTATAATAATCGTCATTAAATATACGCAATTTCCAGTTTCTGATCAGTGACAGTAATAATGATATCGACTGGTCTCTTTGTCCAGCAAATTGTTCAGTGATACCCATTACTCTGACGTTGGCTCGTCGTCACGGCAACGTATTTTACTAATCAGAACGGAGTTAAAACAATTGAACAGAATAGGGCTTAAGGTAGCAATATGAGATCGAAACAGTTTAAGTGACTATGGTAATGTAAGCATTCAGCACAGAGAATCATTATATGTGAATATATGGTTGTTTATTAAACTATTCTACTTACAAACGATCGCACATAGACAAACATACATAAAACACAAATAGACAGAGAACTCGTGAGAGAGAGAGTAAGAGAGAGAGACAGAAAGGGAGTTGCAAAGGACAGGAATGAAACGGTTCTGAACAACCTGAAATCTTTTTTTACATAAAACGCCTTAAACACAGCTATCTACTTTTGAAGATTGAAAGTCTTTGTCTCTCACAATGGTGTTTCGCATGTGGAAGCTGATTGGTTGTTTTGCCACAAAACTTCCAAAAGTTCAATAATACCTATAAAGCAAGGAGTTATTAAGATGCCACAAACATTAACATTTAGGGAATACTAAATGCTGCTCATAGACACCAAACATGATCTATGTATCTTCTCGGTTGACTGAGTGATTCTAAATGTCAGAGTCTTAGCATGCACAATAATTCACCTATTGCGGATTAATGTTTGAGGCCGACATACATAACAGAAACAACAATATAAGAAAAGGTAACACATTGATATGTGTACATTTCTATATAACTGTATGTGGGACTGTATGTCTGAATAAGGAAAGTGTATCTGCATTCCTGTAAGAGTCTTATCTCGACGGTGGGGGATGAGTTGGATAGGGACCAGAGGTCTGGCTCATAGCACCTAGGTGTTAATCACAGAGTTAATCGGGAGAGAAGTCATTTAAGGAATATAACTAGTTATTTCATGTCTGATGGGCTCCAGGCACTACATATCCCCTCTTTCGAACGTTGTTGTCCGTCCAAAAGACAACGGCGAGCGACGTCAAAGGTGCGGAACAATCAGACATGCACCCGGCACTCACGGCTGGAAGAGAGAGGTGGCTCCCTGGAGGTTGGTGCTTCAAGGAGTGGCTGTGGTGCCGTGGTCGAAGTTATCAGGTGTGATAATGTAGACGGTGACAAGGTATGGGTCCTCGAGCTTGTGCAGCAGGTGTCGAGGCACTGTCACTTGTCATCCTGACCTAAGTTGGTCTGTGTCAGGTGGTTTTTATCTAGTATCTGTGGTCTCTGGAGTCATTGTCATGGAAACCAATCCGCAGTAGTGTCAATTCAAATCGCGTGTAGCAAATGTCTTTAGGTTTCAAAAGAGCCGTGCGAAGTCTGTTGACGTGAGGCTTAGACTTCCAAGTAAGATTTCCTTTCAAGCAGCCAAATCCAAAATCTGTTAATGGAGACTCTTGCTTCCCTTGAGCACATGTTTTCACCTACTTTAAAGGTTGTGAGTCTTCGGCTGACTAGGAATCTTTATAGGAGGGTCTTGCGCTGAAACAATACCTGGGTGCCTTCTGGTGCCAACTTTATATCACAGTCAGTGGGGTCTTAAGAACTGACGAGGCCTTGTTTGTTAAAGGCTTTCTGTGCCAGGTGACATAGTTGTTAAAGGCATTGAGTGGAGGCAGGTCAGCATGCCTAAATGGTGACTTGCAATAGGATGGAGGTTTCGGAGGAAAAGGCTCTTGAAGTAAGGTCTTGTAAGCTCTGAAGTAAGCTCATCGGGGTCTATGACAGTAAGCGTAGGGAGTTTAGTTGTTGAGTGGCTAGGGCAGCGTTCAGTCCGTGTTCAGACTCCGGGTCTGAGAATTACTTAACAATAGCTTGTCTTAGCTGCTGGTAGTCTGATTGAATGGGTCCTGGTCGCTGGTTTCGAGCTGGCATCAAACTTAGCATATTCTAATGTCCTCTGCAACTGCATGCTTGGCAGTGCGCCACTTTTGCGTTGGTAGTGGCTCTGGTACTCTGGTGTATTCTGCATGGTGCATCTTGGGCATACATCAGCAATGACTCCCTTTGTTCCTGGAAAGCTGGGAGCTGTGGCGGTGTTTGGTTATCAGGAACAAATGTGAAGATTTTGTTATCTAGATGCAGCATGTGTGTACATCACTGAGCTGTTTTTGGCTTAGTGCCTCAGTGTGGTCGGACAGCGTAAGGTTAGATGTTTTAGCATTGCTTGTGAGCGTTGGCGGTTGCTTTAGCAAAGCTATCTTGGAGGTGGAGCCAGTGTGCGTGGGTGTGATGCAGGCGGCGTAGCAGCGTGAGGCGTTTGCTTGTGGCTTAGAAGCAATGCTTGGGGTGGGTGGGTGTGGTTTTTTGTTGAAAACCTTAGGGTGCCACAAAATACCTCAGTTTTTTTTTATTGGGCCTTTCACTATATTTCCACGGATGAGCATGTAATGTTCCTATTGTGATGACAATGCTTGTCTGGAACAGGTGTTGATGCTCAGCTGGCTTCTGGTTTGCTCTGAGTGGTGATGTTTGAAACTGAGCTTAGCCTACTTTGAGTCTATGCAGGTTAGTAATTTTCAGAGGGAGTTCATGCGACATACTGTGACAGAAGGGTTGATCCGATTGCCGTCACTCGTGCTGTGATGTCAGGTGGCCCGGCTTAAGGTGTTGCAGTGGGACAGGCTTGTCGTTTTCCACTAGGTACCTGCTCTGTGCGTGTCTTGCCTTGCTCTTGGGTATATGAGCACATGGGTTTGTGTGCGTGGGATCCTTGGTCTGCAGGCATTGACAGTTATAGTGGGTGGCAGATGATACTCCCTTCAGTGTGTGCAACTCAGGGATTTGGTGTAGCGCAGGTGTCATTTTGTTGTTGAGTCTTGAGCACTTGTTAACCTGAGTGGGCAGTTCTTTTTACAGTTCTCCAAGCTTGTAGGTGGTTTCTGTGTAGCCCTGGATGCAGGTAGGCTTGGTGTGATGTCATGTCGTTCTGTGCATGGGACCATGTACATGACATTAGTTCTGCATCATCGTCATATGTGGAGAGCAGCTTTGGCACCACTTCGGAGTGGCCATTTTCTCTTAGGCTCTTTATGACGGAAGTTTTAAAGTCTTTGAAATACCTGTATGGTATGTAGACTGCAAAAGATTGCTTTTCAGAAAGCGGGTGTGGCTTCTAGAGTGGGCACTGCTTCACGTATTCCATTGAATGTGTGTGCACCGTTAGGGTTTTGGCCACACTGTGTTTTGAGCCGAACAGTGACCCCTTTTGGTGAATGCAGGTAGTTTGTTCGCCAGAGTGTAAACATCTGGGCGTAGTCTTATCTAGCAGGGCTTTCTCGCAGTTGAGGGAGTCCTCGAGGGGCTGTGAGAAACAGGAAGTAGCAGGTTTTGCATTGTCTATTCCAGGTTAAGTTCAAAGCACGGTGTCCTCAGTGTTGGCCATGGTTTTTTTAAGCATTAATGCGATGGGAGGTATGTGCACTTGACTTCTGATGAAGTACCTGGTGTTCTTGTAGTTTCGGGAGCGTGTGAACAGTGGCTGGGATGTCACACTTGACTTTTGTGACCTGGCAGCAGGGGCGGATCTAGAAAATTATTCATGGGGTGGCAAGGGGGTGGCATTAAAATTATGAGGGGTGGCAACACTAAAGCAAGCATCCTTGCATGTTTTTTTGAGGATTCAAGGAACGCTATTCTTATTCGGTGTATACACTAGGGTGCACATTTTTACATTGTCATATAAATATGAAATAAAGGCTGATGTGTGATTGACTTGAACCTGATATCTGGATTGGAAAGTCAGATAAATGAAATGAGATAGTACGGTATATTTAACTTATCTTTGTTGAGTTCTATGCAAACCTGTAGCAAGTTTAAGTCTATGCCAAGTTTAATTTACAAAGCATGGCAAACAATGCAGACTGCATATGGATACAAAGTCTCAGTGGATCAAGCCTTTTCCTCCGAAACCTCCATCCTATTGCAAGTCACCATTTAGTCAAAAACACATAATAAATATACACATTTAAATCACCACCAAATATCTTCAAAATGAATAAAATAAATCACAGTATTCAGTGCAACAAGAGCAACAAAATGACCTTAAAGTATTCAAATATCTTGGATGAGACATAAAAACAAATTCAATAATTTTAGTGCAAGTAAAGCAACAAAAGTCCCTTTAAGTCCAAGTATCTCTTCTTTTTTAACAAACCAACAAATTTGCATGGACCGAAAACTAAATAACAAATTTTGGTGTAACAAGGTTATGACCAGCAGTTTATTAAGCCATTCACAAACAGCTTTGGTGCACATGTGTACAGTTGCAGACATATTGTTGTAGACATTACAGTTGTCAGGGTTCTTACACCTTTTCCAAAGTAAAATTCAAGCACTTTCCAAGCATTTTCAAGGTGCATTTTCAAGATTTTCCAGCACTGTGGTAAATTACATGTTCACATACATGAGTTCTTCATTTTAAAACAGATGTTGTGCTATTAAAAAACAACTGTCTGGATTGAATACAACATTGCCTAATATAAATAGCCAACATACAGTATACAAATTATATAATTTTAAATATTTAATTAATATAATTTACAGAGTATCTGCAGTATTTTTGTTTTTTATTTTTTAAGACCTGCACAAATAAAAGTAATACTGTATGAGTGGGGTAGGGCAATGTCTATGGTAACATATTAATGACTGGTATTAAATGAATGTAAAAAAAAAAACATGATACTAAACTAAAATTCTAAAACTTGCAGTTCAAAAACAAGTTTTTCACAAATACATTTCACATTTCAGCCTAAAAGTACTAAAGGTAGTCAAAAAGAAGCTATAAAATTAATAATAACATTAATTTAACTAGCCCAAATAAAAAAGACAATATTTTTAAATATAGAAAATCAGATAGGAGTCTAAATGTCAATCAAAAATATTTTCAATACACAAACAAACAAATATGAAGGAATAAATTTTTTTCACTATTTACAGTGCATCTGCAGAATTTTTAAATATCAATTTAGGGCAATGTATGGCCTTTTTAACAGCTGCACAAGTAAAATGAACACAGTATGAGTGGGGTTGGACAATGTACGGTAACATATTAAGCCATAAAATGACACAAAAACAAAACGTCTTATACAATGGCATTTCAGCCTTCATACCATATTTTTTCAGTGACATCATTGCCTTTTGAAGTTTTATCCAGTCCTATCGCGATTCTCCTCTTTCCGTCCCCAACTGTAAGACCTCTTAAAATTATAATTAAGCATTTTCTTATTCTATTCAACATATTTAAAACTTTTTATGGCTTTAAATTTGATACAACTAAATTGAGGAGTTTTTAAGAACCCGCAGGAGCCCTCTACTTTACTACAGTCCGTCGGGGAGGCCGGTGAAATATTTTGGTTTCCATAACGTACATGAAAACACAATAGCCCCTGGACGTCGGGCTGGCGATTTTGCGAGCCAGGGGTTCTTGTTTTAAACATAATTCGTATATGTCGTTTTCAAGCCATCGCGGACTGATGCGACAACCTCCCGGCATGTTTTCGCGTGATCGCTTGGCTTCTGACATGCTCTTCCAGGTGTCCATCCTTGGTTTCCAGGGCGACGCTGATAGATGACTGGGACGCTCGTCACACTATACGCTATTTTTATGTCATCAAAATACGGAGTCGCTGCTGTAAATCGGTCGAGGAAACTCTTTTATTTTTAGAACACTAGGACACTAGTGCTGGGGTGGCAAATGGGGTGGCAAGGCTTTTTCTTAGGGTGGCAATTGCCACCCCGTGCCACCCCGGTAGATCCGCCCCTGCCTGGCAGTGAACTTCAGATGAGTTGACTGGTTGGCTGGCTGGTTAAGTTCCCGTACTTGAGCCCAAATCTTTGTAATGTGTGGTTTCAACACGAGTCAGCAGGTTGGTGCTGATGAAGAAAGGGCATGTCCATCTGTGATTTGTACGTGGTGCGTACATGCACTTAGTGCTGATGGTCAGGTGCGTGGGATCTCCAGGCTTGCATCTTTTGGGCCGTGTGTTTGTGTTTTGGCCTGTTTCCAGTGTTCAGCCTTATGAGAAGCTGTCTGAGTGCCGTGGTGTCTCTGTGGTTGACAGGCAGGTGGCAAAAAATTTTGGACATTTTAAAAGAGGGCATACTGGAGGGTTGTTGTTTTTCATGCCACTCATAATCAAAAGAGTCTGATTGGGTTTTTAAACTCCTGCTGTGAAAGCCTCTTGTAAGATCTGTTCTTTCAATGTCCTTGGAGTCTCTGCTGACTAAGCCGTCGTTGCACTGTTCTGCTCGCTGGGTTGTCATAGTCAATGTTTTGTTTCATGCCTTGAAGACTGCATGGCCAAGAAGATTCAGCATTCCAGAGGCCGTTTGCTGAGGATCTATGAGATGCCGTCTTTCGGGTTGACCCGTGAAAGTGGTCTGCTCCATGTCGTCTCAGGGAGTGCTGTCTGGTGCTTGGCTGTTTTCCGGCTGTCTGTAGAATCCGCCAAATCGAGCGATTGCTGTGCGGAACAAGGCCGTAACATTTGGGTGGTGACTCACAGTCTGATGCGGATTTCTGAGGGGAGAGAGTTCTGGCATTGATGCCGTCTTCCCTTGGTCGTGTTGTCTCACGTAGGCTCAGATGCTGGTCGTAGCAGTCGTGTTCTTAGCTGTTGTATTCTGCTTTGACAGTTTTACTGCTGGTACAAAAGGCTGGGGTCCTGTTGGCTAGCGGTGGAGCTAAGCAGATCTGTCTCGTGGTCACACTGGGCAATGTTCTTGCTTAAAAATCAATGTTTTGCAGACAGGCGTGTATTGTAGCCTACTGCAGTGTTCAGGAAGACAGCGTTTAGTTTTGACAGCTGTCAGATGCCTGGCCAGCTTGTTGGCGTGTGAGGTGTGAACGGTGGGCTGTTAGGCCCGGGAGGGATTTTGTGTTGAGCTCTCCCTCTTGTTCACACTGTTATCTGCAAGCCTTTGAGTTCTTTAAGGTGTGCTGGGTTCAGCTCACTTTGTGTTTCTTTGTGGAGTTGTTGCTTGAACTTCGGCGTAGGCTGCTTGCAAGTGGCCTTTATGCTGCTGTTTAGGAGTGTTCTGCTGTACTGCTCTCTGAGCTCAGTCTGTGGGGGTGTTACAGGCCTGTCTTGAAGCTTTTCTCCTCTCTCCTGATGTAGGTCCTTGTCCTCTTCATCCGCTATCTCTGAACATCCAGCTGGTCTAGGCGGTTCTGCACGCTGTCCTGGTTCCGTCGTGGATGAAGCTTTCTCCGCTGCGGCTTTAGTCAGACTATCTTGTTGAGGGCGTGGTCACTGATGATCCGGGCTGTAGATGAGTTGATTGGTTCTCTGCAGCTGCAGCTCTTGACTGGATCATGATCCATTCGCCTGTGTGCGTGGCTGTTCTCCGCTCAGGTGCTGTAGTCACTAGATCCAGGGCAGGATGGCATCTTTGCCTTGTCTGGACTGGATGGCGGGACTGGATGGTGACATGTTGACACAAATAGAGAGGGAGAGACAAAGCACAACGAGCCAATGCAAGTCCGTACAGAACTAATGAGCTAAAATGTGGGCTATGTGTTGCGCACTTAACTGATGTCATCAGATGGTGACGCAAACTAAACGCTTATTATCCTAGCCATAACGACGGTGGAAGGTAATTTGTGTGGGTAAACACAGGAAAACTATAAGCAAACTTAATGATGAGTGATTAACTTTGGGGGCTATTCAGTTCATCAGTGTAGTTACCAAAGATTTCACTGATGTTCAGACAGGTTCAGTCTCTAATAGGGAGGAAAAAAACAAACAAAATCAATCAGAAAGAGAGGTGTAAAGGGTTAAAGCAAAAGAGAGAAAGTGAGCTGACTGCCAGCCCTGGGGTCAGTGACGGGGCCTACCGGTCGGGGGCGCTATGGAGTCGTCATACCTGGGAAATGGCAGAGCTGAGAAAGCTGAAACAGACCCCCTGGGATGGGCTGAGTTACCCTTTTGGGGTACTGAGAGTGCAACTTGATCGATTTGGTCAAAGTTTAAATTTTAATCAAGACTGTTTAATTAAAAATTTAAATGAGCAAATACAATTATAATTGCTAAAGGGAAAGTTGAATCTAAGGCGGTGAAATACTTAAAATTAAATCACACAAAAACAAACAAACAAAAAAAACATACATTATGTTAATTATCATTATGGTTTAAATAACAATAATTAATAATGTAAAATCAAAACGGAAAAGAGAAGGGAGAGACTGACTGGGACTATCCATAAGCGTTGTTGCCCAAAGAAAA